>NW_006921845.1:4964424-4978408 GCF_000298275.1 Orycteropus afer afer | reverse complement strand
TGCTTGGTACGGTGGAGGGTCGACGAAAGAGGGGGAGGCCTTCAACGAGATGGATTGACACGGTGGCTATGATGACAGGCTCAAGTATAGCAGGGATTGTGGGGCTGGCACGGGATCGGGCAGTGTTTCGTTCTGCTGTGCATGGGGTCGCTATGAGTCGGAAATGACTCGACGGCACTTAACAACAATAACAACATTAAATCCAGTAGATTCCTATATTTCTATAGTGGTAGTTCAGTGGTAGAATTCTCACCTTTCGTGAAGAAGACCCGGGTTCGATTCCTGGCCAGAGCACCTCAAGCACAGCCACCACCTGCCTGTCAGTGGAGGCTTGTGTGTTACTGTGATGCCGAGCAAGCTTCAGCAGACCTTCCTGACTGAGAAAGTCTAGGAAGAGAGGCCTATGATCCACTGCCAAAATCAGCCACTGGAAACCCTTCTGGATCACGGTGGTTGGATCTGCAGTCAGTCATGGGGATGACACAGGAGTGGGTAGCATTTCATTCTGGTGTGTGTGAGGTCACCAGGAGTTGGAGGCTGATTGGACAGCAGCTGACAATAATATCAACAGATTGCTATAGACATCTAAATCAGTTGCTGAGGCTTATGGTACTTGAACATTTATCCTGAACATGTTTAAGTGGTTTATAGAGAAATAATAGCCACGCTGTTCAATTTAATGTCAAATGACACAGGCTTCTTTGGGGTCCACCCTTCATTTATTCCTTTCCTCATTTCTCTCCTTATCCATTCCCTACATCTGTGTTCTTCTCTAGTCTCTCCTGCTTCCTATAAGTTGGACCAACCTGATTGGAAATGATTGTTTTGCTCCTTCTGAGTAGTCTCATCTAGCAGTTACCACTGTACTGCTCCCTCCCTCACCTGAGAAGTCCTGATATTTGGAATAGTGTTTGCAAAGGGCTTTGAGTCTATACACTTAGAATCTTTACGTCCAGGCTGTGACTAAATGGCCATTCCAGCCTTACCCCACTCTCCCTTTGAATTTGAATACATGGATTTTAAAATTGTTCCTCTAAAAATCTGTTTAATTTTTCTTCTCTAGTTATTATGCCAAGGAGCACTGGTGGCATAGTGGGTAAGGCATTTGGCTGCTAACCAAAAGGATGGGGGTTCAAACCCATCAGCTGCTCTATGGGAGGAAGATGAGGCAATCTACTTTTGTAAAGATTTACAGCCTTGGAAACCCAGTAGGGTTTGCTATGAGTTGGAATCAACTCGATGGCAGTAGATTTCGTTTGGGTTTTAGTTATTACCCTTACCACTTCCTCAACGTCATATGTCTGTCATTGAGATGAAGTCCTGGGAGAGTTCTTTGCTATGAAGTACCTGGATTGATGTCCAGAACTCCTGCATTTCCTTGTTCCCAAGGTTATATTTGCTTTGTAACCATACTCTCCTTTCTCACAGCTGCCTCTTAGTCCAGGGCAGCAAAGTACACAGCCATCATATTTACAGCCTATTTCCCTTAAGAAATATAAACAGAAAAAGAGATGAGCCTTCCCTTCTTGGAAACAGGAGACTTTCAGTCTCTGGATAGCACCTTAAAGCTATTTGGAATGCAACATGGAGTCAGTGCTAAATTCTAAGAGGAAGGGAGAGGCTTTTCCATGTCCCTATTGGAATGCCTTTGGCTGTCCAAACAAGAAGCCAGTTGTCACATGTCCTTGACCCAATTTACTGAACAATGCATTTTTTCTGTGTGAGGAATTAGAACTGCTTGCTTTAAAGAAGTCATGGGGCAGAAAATCTCCCCAGAGTACATAGAGAAAATCTTAGCAACCTCCTTGGTTGATAAATTGAATTTGTATATGTATGTATACACAGTAAAACCTACGAAAGCTGGAACCTGTATTAGGTGGAAACCTGTTAGAAAAGAAAAACTCAAATATTTCCCACTAAAAGAGAAAAGTGGTAAGAGTACACCGTCAAAGGTGGAAAACTTTCATGACACTGAAAAAGAAGGCAATCTCATTGGGTTCTGGGCAGCTATATATAGGTTTTGCTATAGATTGAATATAGATATATTGAGTATATGTATGTATGTATATGTATGTGTGTATGTTTTAATACTGTGTAGATACAGCTTTTTAATGAGTTGCTCATGTAATTAGTATTTTATAATGTTGATATATGGTATCTTCTACCCAGTAGACCCAATTGGCATCATCACTGCCCTTTTTCTTCATCATAACCACCTCTTCTCCATTCATTTTCATTGAAAGAGGAAAGAAAAAGGCCTCTATCAGATGATTGCTTCCCTGTTTGCATATGTGTTTGTCATTGCTCCTTCCCCTTTACTACTTCAGACATGTTATTTGAGGAAACTCAAAAGGGAAAGTCCTGCAGCCCAGCTTTAAGAGTAACATTGCTTTCATTTCCTCCCCTCCATCCTGATGGCTAGAGAACACCTGTCTGCGCAACCAGTATCGCTGCAGCAATGGGAACTGTATCAACAGCATTTGGTGGTGTGATTTCGACAATGACTGTGGAGACATGAGTGACGAGAGAAACTGCCGTGAGTCTTCTGGCTGGCTGAGTCACCGGATGTTGAACGTTTAACCTCACTCACAAAGCTGGTCAGGTCCTTGTGGCAGGGGGCCTACATCCTAGTGTGCTGGTCACCGGTGATTGGTGAAGGCCATATAAGCTGATAGGACTTGGGTAACCAAGATAAGGTTTTCATAACCAATTATACATTTTTCTCAGATATATGTTACTCTTTTTTCAAAAAAGCATTAAAAGAAATAGCAACAACAAAAACATCTAAGTAACTACTCATTATAAGAGACTTATGGGTGAGTATTACATGGTCTAAAGTAAGCAGGTTTTGGAGTTGGGCAGTCTAGGCTTTAATGTTGGCCCCAGCACTGTAATAAAGCAGGTGACCTGAAGAAGTTCTTTGATCTGTAAATTTGATACTCAGCCTTTCAGAGAAAGCAAACAGGTTTTATTTTGTATGCTGCTCCAAGCAGTTGATATCGGCTGCCTGCCAGGCTAAGGAGAGAGAGTTCTAATTGATTAGTGATGCCTAGTGTGGCCTGGGCTGTAGACGTGGCCATGTGTGCCATGCAAATGTCGTCATTGGACTGGAGGCCTTCTAGAGTCCTAACTACTAAATGGAGTCCTGGGGTGGGAAAAATGGCCTGGCAATCTGCTTCTGAAAAACACACCATTGAAAGCCCTATGCAGCACATTTGCACTCTGACACATGGAGTCAACATGAGTCAGAGTCAAACTCTACTCTAATGCACATAGGGTTGCCGTGAGTTAGCAACTGGTTTGGTTTAACTACTAAAGTATATGATTCAGTTTAGCAGAATCTAAAGGCAAACTACTAGTTATAATGGATAATTTGCCAAAAGTTTTAGCAGTCCATCTTTTCTTCACTTAATTTTTAATAGCTTCAACATCAACTTGTAAGGAGGTGCTTTGCCCATCTCTGAGTTAGCAATACATCCATCAATCCATTCAGTAAGTATTAAGTACCCTCTTTGTATCAAGCCCTGGACTAGACTCTGGCATAGTCCCTGTCCTCATGAGTCAGGAAAGTAAACTGGCGGTTATGTAACATGATGAATTATATGTTGAGGAAGGCCACGTGCATGTAGGAGGGGTGCCCAAATCAAACTTAAAAAAAAAAAAAAAACGCCAAACTGCCATTGAGTTGATTTCAGCTCATAGTGACCCCTATAGCATTTCCAGTGCTATAAATTTTTACAGGAGCAGATTGCCTCATCTTTGTCCCTGGAGCAGCTGGTGGGTTCAATCTACTGACCTTTTGTTTAGCAGCCTAGTGCCTTAACCACAGTGGCACCAAAAAGCAAACCAAACACACTGCGGTCGAGTCGGATCCGACTCATAGCGACTCCTCCTTGGGTTTCTGAGGCAGTATCTCTATGGAAGTAGATTGCCCAGTCTTCCTTCCGAGGAGTGGCTGGCTGGTGGGTTTGAACCTCCAGCCTTCTGGTTAGCAGTCAAATGCCTTAGCCACTATGCCAAATCAAACTTACGTAGGCGTTAATAAAGAACCCTGAAGAGTGAGTAGAATGAGCCAGGCAGAGGTAGAGGGAAAACATCTTTAGGCAAGGGAGCAGCATATGTGACCACCCAGAGGTATGTGTCGCTTGGATGAGAACCTGAGAAAGCTTAGTGGGTTAGCAGAGAGTGTGAGTGAGGGCAGTAGGCAAGGTAAGGATGGATGGGCAGGGCCCAGATCAGCAGAGGTCTTGTGAGCTGGGTAGGAATTTTGGACTTTTCAGAAGAGAAGTTGGGAGCCATTGAAGTGATGGATAAGACTTTGGCTTTGGAAAGATAAGCAGGGGGCAGGGAAGCCAGAAACCAAGCAAAATGCTTCTCTCTTAGATATTTTACCTTTGGAAATCCAGAAGCTCATTTGCCAATGTGTACCATGAGAACAGATTAATGAGTGGCTCCATGTACTTCCATCATCTGTCCTCCAGCTGATGTATTTAGCCAGTCACCCATGCAGCCTACACCAGATCCACATGCCACATAACCCAGAAAGCAACTTAGGAGTTTGTTCATTAGACTCTGAGCCCTGTAATACCTTTTAGCCTGCCACTTCTAGCTTATTGTAGGTTGTTTACTGAAACCTTTCCTAAATTGTTTTCCTTTGGCTTCAGTGAATATTTTTCACATGGAAAGAGAACCAAAAAAAAAAAAAAAAAAACCACCCACTGCCATTGAGTCATAGTGACCCCCATTAGGTTTCAAGGCTGTAAATCTTTACAGAAGTAGATTGCCTTACTTTCCTCCCATGGAGCAGCTGGTAGATTTGAACCGCTTACCTTTTGGTTAGCAACCGAATGCCTTAACCACAGCTCTACCAGAGAAGAGCTTACTAAATGGGCAAAACCAACCAGAAAAACCAGTTGCCATATCAAGTTGATTCTGAGTCATAACATCATGACAACCCCAAGTGTTCTAGAGTAGAACTATGAAATACGGAACTGAACTGGCTGTGACCTTTTCCTAGTTTGGTGTAAATGTCAGCTGAGATTGACCTTCCTGAGACCTTGACACTAGCTTTCTTCTTTTCTTTCTCCTAACTCCAACTGACTTAAGTCCCAGCAAGTCAGACTTGGCAGAGGTAAGGAGATAAGGAGTGTAGGGGCTTAGAAAGTAGTGTCTGGAACAAGAGTTGGCACTTACCTTCTCAGCTTCCCTTATCAAGGAAGTCAGCACTGGGGAGAGTGGTGCTTATCAAGTTGGCAAGGGTACCCCCTGCTGGGGCAGGGCTATAGGAGAAGCACAAGCTACCAAGGGGAACTGTGTCAGAAGTTAAGTGGGGCATCCTGTAAGCTGCCAGGGATGAGAAGCTGAAGGGAGATAAAGGCAGACGCAGGAGGGATACTGTCAGATTCTCCTCCTTCCTGAACAGACTCCCCAGCTGGGTAGTTGTCAGGCTCTGAGGGTTTTGGCATGAATCCCCTGTAGTCTTGTCATTTTTGCATTCATCCCCTTCCTCCCACCAAGAGCTCAATTACAGAGGAGAAATGGAGCCCCAAATAAGAGCTGCCGGGGATGTCTAACAGCAGTGATGCCATTTGGCTTTTCGTTTCACTGTACGCCCACACCCTCCATCCCAGAATTCTGTTTTGTCATATCAGGCCTTCAGCTGCTCCTGAGAACAGCTTTTCTTCCCTACGACTTTCCTGGCAGCCTGTTTCCTGGTTCCTAGGGATTGTGCTTAAGCCCAGGAAATTTCTATGCAGAAGGGAGAGCAAATCTAATTCTGTACTCATTCTGATGCCAGAAGAGCTCAGAGGAAGGGAACTGGCATTTGTTTCAAGTCATTATATTTATATCTTATTTTATGGGTTCTGCTCCCAACTTTGTCTTCTTAGCTATCTTCATAATAATGCTATGAAGTATAGGTATATTCTCCATTTTATGATACAGGAAAACAGAGGTACAGATGGTTAGGATTAAGTTGTAGGTGGTAGAATCAAGATTCAGATTTAGTTGTTCTGACTGGTCACAGCTTGGCTTGTCTACATTATGTTATTCACATTTTGCTGAGGAGGAAATTGAGGCTCAGCGAGGTTCAATTAATTTTAACTTCAGAAAGAGGCAGAGCCAGGGTTTGAAACCCAGTGTTGATTGCCTGCAGAGCCCCTGTCTTCACTACAGAGCTCTGCCTCCACATCCCCTTTATCATACATGCAATGAAGTGCTAGCGTCTTCTGTGAAACTGGGTTTCCTTAATGGTAGTTTTCTGGATAAAGGTATTTTTGTCACTTACTTAGGAAGAAACCTTCATATTTGTAAGCCTTCACATCTGAAAGGATCTTGGGAGGTTATCTAACCCATTACTCTCTCACCCAGCCAGGCAAGTTTCTCACTTTTCCCAGCCTTG
Source organism: Orycteropus afer afer (assembly GCF_000298275.1). NCBI lineage: Eukaryota > Metazoa > Chordata > Mammalia > Tubulidentata > Orycteropodidae > Orycteropus > Orycteropus afer. Next base: position 4,972,008 of record NW_006921845.1, on the reverse strand, counting down.
TTCAGATCTGGAAACTGTCCATGCAAAGATAAGCTCTTATCTCCCTTGGTTGCAGATTTCAAGTTCTCATGCAATTCGTTTCTACCATAAGTTTAGATTTAATTTCTGCAGCTACAATTAAAGTCTGTTCTCTTCTGTTTTTTGATTGGTGTCCCAGAGGTATGTTGTACCTGACTGGTATGTCCTATCTCTTTCCCATTTTAGCTACCACCATTTGTGATCTGGAAACCCAGTTCCGTTGCCAGGAGTCTGGGACCTGTATTCCACTCTCCTATAAATGTGACCTGGAGGATGACTGTGGAGACAACAGTGATGAAAGTCACTGTGGTAAGGGGACATGAGGTCTGTGGATTCTGTTCCAGGTGGGACACCACTTGAGCTTAGTGGTGCTTGCTGTTTTTCATGAGGATTCAGTTCCACTGGAAAAATTTGATCCAAAGTAAATGGGACACTGGATTCATGGGCAGAAAAGATGGTGACTTGTGTCAGCTCCTGTCACTTATTTACTCTTTAATTAGCCTTTGTTTTCTAATCCACAAAGTAGGGAGGAAACCCCTGCTTTACCTTTCTGGGAGTCCCTGAGTAGTACAGATGGTTAAGGCGCTCTGGTGCTAACTGAAAGGATGGAGCTTTGAGTCCATCCAGAGACACTTGGAAAAAAGCCCTGGAGATCTACTTCCAAAATACCAGCCACTGAAAACACGGTGCAACACAGTCCTGCTCTGACACACATGGTGTTGCCATGAGTTAGGGTGGGCTCAACAGCTGCTGGCTTGATTTTGTTGGTTTTACCTTTCAGAGATGCTGTAAGGATAAAATATAATGAAAAGGAAGATTTCCACATGAATTCAGGCAGATATTAAAGTGGTCCAGACTTCTGAGTGTCTGTGATATTAGCCTTTCAGAGGCACATATCTATGTTTTTGTGACCTGTCTTTAGCCAGTCTAATTCAGTAAACTCTGTTGGGAGTCAGCAGATAGTATAAGCATTGAATGAGCATCTGTTTTCTGAATGGAAATATTTTCTACTTAGAAAAATAATTTATTAGAATTAATACATTAGTTCAGTTCTTTAATTTTGAGATTAAATGACTGAAACCCATAATGTCAGGGAACTTACTCAAGGTGACATGATTAGTTTATGGCAGAATGAAGGAACTGGGACACATTTCTTCTGTTTTCTCTTTCTGGACCCCTTCCATTGAAGAATAATGCCCTGTGAGTTTGATGAAGGCCCATCCTTCAAGCAAGCACCACTGAGCACAGGTGGTATCTATAGACTTGGGGCCTAATTTGTAGCTGCTGACTGTCTACAGAGGAAATGTTATGCAACATACATGTTGCCCCAGATTGGGGAACCATATGCATTTAAAGGAAGTGAAGATGGAGTCCAAACACGAACCCAGACATTGTGATGAGTTAGTATGGCCCTTCTGGCCTCCCTGTCTCTGTCCATGGAGGGTGGGAAAGTCAAGCTGTGCACATACATGTGGGCAGGGCAGCTGTATGATGAGCAGGCACTTGACTCATAGGCACTGAGATAAGAGAAGCAGTAGCTGCTCATACATACTTTTACATGGTTAATCCATGTACACCATGCACTCAGGGCCACTTTCATGATTTTCAAGACTTTCCTAGCTTGGGTCTTAGAGGAACTTTTTTGGGGATTATATCATTTCCCTTCATCTTGGTCAAAAGGTGAAGTACATGAAAGTAAGTCCTTGGATTCACAACACTTTCCACTTCTTAAATTTCTATCAGTTCTTCCCCAGCACAGCACACTCCTACTGTTACAGTGCACAGCTAGGTTTGCCACAGTTGAGAGGAAAGTCCATTTAGTTACATGTCTCTGGTGTCATCCAGCTTACACACTGGGCACAGGCTTGACTTTTAAACACTCTCAGTTCCCAGATCATTCATTCTTGACCTATTCTTGCCAGTTTATCCTGAACCCATCCCAAGGTCCCAGTGAGTCCCTTTGTTAGATTGAGTCTAGTTAATTACTCTTCAGACTGTTTCCTCATAAATATCTGAATCACCAACTTAACCATCAACTTCCTTTTGAGTAAGGCAGCTTGGGTAGCACCCTCAGCCCCATACTTGGCTTCTCCTGTTGTCTGACCCACTGCCATCAAGTTGATTCCAACTCATAGTGAACTCCATTGGGTTTCCAAGGCTGTAAATCTTAACAGAAGTAGATTGCCTCATCTCCTTCCCATGGAACAGCTGGTGGGTTTGAACTACTAACCTTCTGGTTAACACCCAAATGCCTTACCCATTACACCATGAGAGCACCTTCCTTTTTTCTGAAGATCTTTAAAATTTGGTTTTAAAATTCCATGGTAACAATATCCCAAAGACTTACGATAGATGCTGCCAGTGCAGGCTCCTTTCAAGTCATGGTTAGACCGCACTGCTTCATTTGCCCCAGGCCCCCACCCTTCTAGAGACAGCACACTCACCAGCATCAATGGAGTTTTGCCTACAGAAAGTCCCTCACTTGTGTTTCCTATTTGGAAGCTCAGTAGTAATCTCACTTTGCCTGAGCTGAGCATCTGCTATTGATAAGCACACGTAGAGCTCTGATTACACCTTTTCTGAAACCGCATGCTCTGTCTCTAGAAGTCTTCTGTTTTTCCCTGGGGTCACTGTCCTTATAGGTTATTGCTTTCCAACCTCTTCCCATCATACCAAACATGTTGTTAGCTGCCGTCAAGTCGGCCCATATTCATGGTGACCTATGTACAACAGAATCAGACTCTTGATTTCCATAGGCTAATTTTTGACAGTAGATCATCAGGTCTTTCTTCCTATAGCAAGCATAGAAACTGTTAATGTTTATGGAGCACATTGGGCTAAATCAACAAAACTGTTTTTTTCTAGAGAGAACTAGCTGCAGGTGTCTGAGGATATTGGTAGCTCTGCATACCTGTAAACTATTTGGGAAACTATCTTAGATTACCTTACATTCCTAGGTGAAGGTCTCTTCTTCCATGCCATCTCTGGATAATTGGTGATAATGAGTCTATCTCTAACCCTTATGAGCTTTGATACCAGAGACGGAATTCTGTGTTGCTGGGGTCATTGGTTTGATGCCGTTTATAAAGGTTTTGTCTTCTTATCTCTGTGTTCATGCTCTCACCTGCAGAAACTCACCAGTGTCGGAGTGATGAATACAATTGCAGCTCTGGCATGTGCATCCGCTCCTCCTGGGTGTGTGATGGGGACAATGACTGCAGGGACTGGTCTGATGAAGCCAACTGCACTGGTGAGTACTTCCTGGACTCAGTTAAGGAGCATTCATCTGTTCGTGTACTGGTTAGCATCACAGCCCTAAATGATAGTATACTCTGGGCTTTCAGAATTGTCTTAGACCTTAGAAATCAACAAGTTCAGTGTTTTGCAAAGACCTGGTTGAAGATGAGATAAGGAGCTTGTGCCAGAATGTAATTGTAATTCAACATATGGCTTTCTTCACTGATAAAGTCTCACTAAGAAAAAATGTGAACTGACTAAATAGTGTCCTGAGTGATATAGTTGATTTACATTCAGAGTCAAGTTTCTTAGGACCAGTACTAAGCGATTCACTGACCTGGTTCCTGGTCTGGGGACCACACCTGGAGTAACACTAAAAAACCAATAAGAATAAGAAAGCAATGCTAGGTGGATGTAAGTCATAGACAATGTTCTATTCTTTTGTTGGTTGGTTCATTTATGTTCACTGCATTATTTTTTATGAATGGATGGATGGAGCCATATACATATGGTGAGATAGGGGAAGCAAGGATTTGGGGGTGGCGTGTGGAGGGAAGAAAAGATAAATGCAGCTACCTGATGAGTAAGTTCTTTTTGAAAACTCTTCCAGAACTTGTCGTTCAGTTCTTAGAGTGATAGACATAAAGATGTTTAGTTTAACCTTTGTATGGACAGAGCAAATCTGCATTTATGCCCTAGTTCAGGTGTAATTGTTTTGCAATTTGTTGTTAGAGTCAACTTCTCCATTGTCTGTTGTGGATGATTAATCTTGTGAATTATTGGAATAACAGTTAAATCCCATGTCTTATTCTTCATTGCCCCAAAGTTTCCATACCACTGGGCATTAGGGAACTCAAAGCATGACAACTTTTACAGTAGTAAAAACTACTGTAATGAAGAAGATAGATCTGCTACTGAAGGAAAAACTACATCCAAACTCAAATATAAATAAATTTGGATTATGCTCTGGCATAGACTTGGTTCCTGAAGGGCAGAGATGACCTTGTCTTTTACTCCCCTGCGTTCTCCACACTGCCCAGCACATAATACATGCTTGGCTAACAACCTTTGTTGATTAATTTTATGCAACTATGTTATTCCATTCATTTTGGTTCAGAGGTGACCTTATGTGGCCTTAAAGAGTAAATGGATCTCCTGAAATGCCATCTACATCTCACAGGATGTTTTATGATGCAGTCAAATTCTGTACCTTTGTAAATGTCATCCATATCCTTCCTGGCAGTCTCACTATCAGACCTCTGCTTCTGAGAGAGAAAAAGTTTCTCTTTGTCTGTAAGGCTGTCCTGAAGAGGAAAGGAAAACTGAGATTCATGAATGAACTGCCATCAGACCAGGAAACATGTGGAGGTTTTGAGTTTGGATAGATAATTAGTTAATCAGTTAGAAGGAGCCACTTGGGCATTTCATTGTGATTGGCCATCTTGTTTGGATTAAAAAAAAAAAACTGCCATCAAGGCAATTCCAACTCATAGCAACCCTACCGCAGAGGGTAGAACTGCCCCATAGGCTGTAAATCTTCACGTTAGCAGTCTGCCTCATCTTTCTCCCTTGGAGCAGCTGGTGGGTTTGAAATGCCAACCTTTTGGTTAGCAGCCCAATGCTTTAACTACGGAGCCACCAGAGCTCCTTGGACTTCTTGTTAGCACAACCATAATAGTCAGATTTGCATTCCAAAAGCATGCGCTGGTCCTTCAGAATGAATGAGCAACCTCATTTCTATGGGATGGTTTGTTATAAACTCCTGGTTTCATCTCTAGGTTTCTTCTGGCAAGGCAAATGGGAAAATTTATAGTCCTTGCTACTCAACTGCAGCCTTGTTCTGATAGCTTTTCTCCCAAACCTTTTAGAGATGACCCTCCTTTTCCATCATCCTAAAATAGTCAGAGGTCAGATGTGAACTCATTAAAATGTGTGGCATGACACTTCATTTCCTGTCCTAATAAATTAAGCTATTACCACAGAGCCAAAGAAAATAGGTCAGGGCCAGCTGACCTTCAGTTGACCTCAGCTCTTGGGCCTTCTCTGTGCCATGCTTTTTCTTTGCTCTTCCCTCCCCCTTTTTCTTTCTATTGAGTTGTTTGAGCTTTCTTTACTCTTCTCATTCCCTGTTGCTTTTGTAGTTACACATTTTTTTGTGTTCTTTCAGCTGTTAACTTTAGACATTTTTCTTTCTTTTTTATTATAGCAATATACATACTACAAAACATACACTATTTCATCAATTTCTACCTGTACAGTACAGTGACTTTGATTGCTTCCTTCAAGTTGTGCAACTATTCTTGCTATCTTTATCCAAATTATCCCACCACCTTTCACGTATATTCATTGTATTCTTAGCAAAGACTTCCACTTTTTCTTTCTGTCTCACCCATAGTAATCACTCATTACTTCTGATTTCTATGTAATTTCTTATTTTATGTGATACCATACAGTGTTTGTTCTTTTGTGCCTGACTTATTTCACTCAGCATAATGGCCTCTAAGTTCACCCTTGTTAGGGCATGCATCAGAATGTCATTCTCCTTTATGGCTGAGTAATATTCTTTTATATATTTATGCCATATGTGTATTTCTGATATCTGTTTTCCTCTCCTAGGCAATACAAGGACTTTAGAATGCTTTGGATACAATCTCTGTCCACATCGCCACAATACAGTTAAAATGTAATTTTAACATGTAAAAATCCTAAAATTAGTCATTGTTGTTATTATATCTTAATAATCAAACTTATTTGTAATTGTCTACCTAGTTAGCAGCTACTCTTTTGCATAGTGGGTTTCATGCCTCTTTTTTATATAAGGGAGTTCTGGTGGCATAGTACCCAAGGCATTTGACTGCTAACCAGAAGGCTGGCGGTTCAAACCTTCCAACCACTCCTTGGAAGGAAGGTTGGGCAATCTACTTCTGTAGTGATACTGCCTCAGAAACCCAAGAAAAGTCACTATGAGTCAGATCCAACTCGATGGCAGTGCATTGCGTTGTTGCATTGCTTTTTTTTTTTTTTTTTTTTAATAAATCCTTCAGTACTTCTTGTAGGAGTCTGCAAGTAGTAAACTTTCAAGGCTTTGTTAGTATAAATATATCTCTATTTCACCCTCATTTCTGAATCCAAATGGGCTGGAGATTTCTAGTTTTGTTATTTTCCATAACTATTTTGATGGAATTTTCCTATTTCTTTCTGGCCTTTTTTGTGCTAATTTTAATTATTTTCTCCATAGTCTCTTTATGTTATTTTTGGACTCTTTTTGTTATGCAGTTCTCCTACCTAGGTGTGACTTTTTTTTAAAAATTGTTTGTGAAACTTGTTTTCCTTCTAGAATCTCACTATTTATGTTTTTCATCAGTTCTTGGAAATTACAACCATTCAGCTGTGCCCATTTGCTGCTTTCTCTGGTCTTCTGTCTTTACTCTCAGCCATTTGTTGGACTAATTCTATTGTTTATGTCTCCTAGTTGTTTTTATATTTTCTGTCTCTTTATTATTTTGTGCTGAAGTCCGAGGTACTTTCTCAGATTTATCTTCATTTTAATAATTCTCTTTTCAGCTTTATCTATCTGCTGTTTAACACACTGAGATATTTCTATTTCCAGTACTATATATATGTGTGTGTGTGTGAGTGATTTTTTAAAAATACTTTTAATATCTAGAATTTTTACATGGTTGCTTTCCAAATCTGTCTTTTATTCTTCAGTATCCTTTCTTTATGCTTTGTTTCCTTTATTAGGGCATTAATCATTCAAACTGTATTTAAATAAGCATTTCTTTTCCCTCATGCACTCTTTTTTTTTTTTCTTGTGATGTGGGTACAATCCCTCATGCACTCTTTAACAATGTGGAGTTTCTTGTAAGAAACTTGGTGTTGCTTTCCTGTTTACAGTAACTGCTTATCTGTTCTGCCCCAATTATGTTTGATTAATGCCTTTGATCAGGTGTTCCAGTGGGGCTTGCCGAGTGTAATAGAGAAAAAGAGACCCCAGATTGAAACAGGTTCAATAGAGACACTTTTATTAGGCCTTGGACAGGACACAAAGACAAAACAATAATCCAGGATAAGGGAAACCATCAGCATATACACAGTACAGAAAGCTGAGTGGATCTGCTGAGTCATGGCTATGGGCTAATTATATATGACTTTAAAAAAAAAGGAGAGCGGGGCAAGATGGCGGACTAGGCAGAAGGATTGCACAGACCCTCTTCAACAAAGAAAAGGGAAACCAATAAATACAGACACAGAAGATAATCTTGGACCCCTGAGCCTTGAAGGAAAGGATGCAGATTTGGACTAAACCCCAACTAGCAGAAGAATTTG
>NW_006921845.1:4948819-4949861 GCF_000298275.1 Orycteropus afer afer | reverse complement strand
ACCACGAATTCTAAGTCGTAACAAGTAAATTACTCAGAAGACAGAAAAAAAAAATCAGACATGATAAAAAGAAAAACCTCAGAGTTTTACTTTGCCACTTATATAAAATTGTGCAAACTCATTAGTCTTTCTTCACTCAGCATCTGTGATAGATTCTGCCTTTCAGAATTGTCACTTGGAAACTCTGTTAGCACTCTGAAATTGTTTTCAATTAAAAATGAAATGCATAGGCTGAATAATAACAAGTAGTTTAGTATGCCATTTGGTTTAGGCAATTTCATATTTTATAAACCTGAGCAAGGCTTTGGTGAGGGATTTTTAAAAAGGCTTTCAGACTTGGGAAACCAATAAATCATAAGTACTCCAGACAATGGCTGTTACTTGGGCAAAAGCTCATGTAACTTGCATGATACATTTAATCTTTTTATCAGAGATAAGTGTATGTAAAAAAAAAAAAAAGGATTGTAGATGGATTTTGTGGTGGTTAAGGTTGTGTGTCAATTTGGCTAGGCCTGGTTGAGTGGCTGGGCAGCTGGATGTAGTATTCCCCATGATGAGACTGGTAATCAACTCCCTGGTGGAATCTATTGTAAGCAGCTGAGTGGCTGCCTTTGGGTATGTGTTCTGCTTCCCATATAAAAGAAACAGCTTTGAAAATGGTCTCTACTTATGGCACACTTGGACCCTGCATGTAGCTGTGTCGTTCAGCAGCCTGCCATGCTCTGCTGACCTTGGGATTTACAATGGACTTGAACTAATGGCCTGCTGTGTGGTTTGGTAACATTGGGACTGTGCCATTTTATTTGTCAACCTTGGGCTTGTTAGCCTCAGCACAGAGTAGCTGCCTGAGTAAAGAGATGCCTCTAGCTTCAGTGGGCCGGGAGCAAGAGGCAGAGCTGGACCCCAAGGTCCAGCCCCTAGAGCCTGGCACTTTGAACTTGGACTTAAAGCATCCAAACTGTAAGAAAATAAACTCTTGTTTGTTCAAGCCATTCCATTTGTGGTATGTTCTTGTCAGAGCGGCACTAGGTAACTAGAACAG
>NW_006921845.1:4943398-4948719 GCF_000298275.1 Orycteropus afer afer | reverse complement strand
AAGAGATGCCTCTAGCTTCAGTGGGCCGGGAGCAAGAGGCAGAGCTGAAGCCCAAGGTCAGGGGGCTTTCACACAGCCCCTGGAGCCTGACATTTTGAACTTGGACTTGAAGCATCCAAACTGTAAGAAAATAAACTCTTGTTTGTTCAAGCCATTCCATTTGTGGTATGTTCTTGTCAGAGCGGCACTAGGTAACTAGAACAGATTCTGAGTGCCAAAGGTTGTAAAATATTGGAACTTCTTGTAGTCTCAGTTGCACACTATCAATCATAGCCTGAGGAGCTCTGCTGGCACAATGGTTAAAGCATTCAGCTGCTAATCAAAATGTTGGCAGTTCAAACCCCTTAGCTGCTCCATGGGAGAAAGATGAGGCAATGTGTGTGCTTCTGTGAAGATTTACAACCTTAGAAACCCTGTGGGGCAGTTCTCCTCTGTCCTGTGGGATCACTATGAGTTAGAACTGACTCAATGTCAGTGGGTTTGGTGTGGTTTTGGAAGGATAGCTTTAGTCTTCAGAGAGGCAAGAAGACACAGGTAAATACACAACCACTTGTACTAATGTGGGTTGAAGAATCAGGTTCTTTCTATTTCTGAACCTTTCAAAAATAGCCTCAAATTCAGTATAAATTCTTGAGGGTATTTAAGCCAATTTCCCCAAACTTTAAGTAGTTTGAACTGTAGTTTGTACTCAACAACGCACTTTTTTTTTTTCCTCCTTCTGTTGTGAAGATGTCCAGTCCACAGTTAAACTGACAGAAAGCCCATCTATCTTGGTTATATTATTTTATGACAGTTGTAAACAAGACCAGTCTTGGTAAACAAGACCAGTCTTGGCTTTTTCACTCAGCAAAGAACAGACACACACAAACAGCTTTCTGTGTAAGATGAGGAGAGGGAAATCTGATGGAGAGGGTGGTTAGTAGTGATGGTTGGGTTTGAGGCAGATACTATGCATTTGAATTAGTCTTTGACTGAGGTTTGAGATGTTTCTAAATGACTTCCAGGTGGCCCAGCCCTTATGTACAAATGAGGCTGTTCTTTTGTAACAATGACTCTCTGTTTCCTGCCCCTTTTTCTATTTTAATGATTGTAATGGATGCCCTGTATTATTGGCTGGTAGATGTTGCTTTTGACTAGACAGAAAGTTAGGAAATTTTAGGTTCTGAAGCATTTTTCTTTCTTTCTTTTTTTTTTTTTGGCACTTTTTGAATAAATCTTTGTTTTCCTTTAGACCTGAGGTTTTCCGCATTTTGAATTGGAACGTTACTTAGAATTATAAAGTCATGGCCTTTTAGAGGCTAGAAGAGTCCTTAGATATCATTATATAGATTAGGAAATCAAGGCCTCAGAACAGTGTGTGGGCTAGGTCTAGAACCTGGTCTCCTGAGCCATGTCACCTGTCTTCATCCCTTAGACTCTAAATGAATGAGAGGATTATTATGAGAAGAGAAGATAGCAAGATGCAGTAGAAAAAGCACAGCCTTTGTTACTGGACAGCCTTAGCTTTATTACTTAATTATCTGTGAATGTGGGCAAGTTTCTTCATCTTTCTGAGCCTGTTTTTCATCTCTAGAAGGGGGAAGAGTGCTTACCTCATCGTTTGTTTTGAAAAGTGAATGATTTTTTTTTTTTTTTCTCAACTGCCTTTTTAACACATTTATCTGTACCTTTGCAATGACTTGTGCAACATTTATAAACTTGTAGAACTGAAGTCATCGCCTATTTAGAAAGCTGTTGTCTGTGGTAAGGTCAGCCCCATGAGGAGAAACTGACATACTGTAATTCATACATTAGTGCCTAGTTGTTATTAGTTGCCATCAAATAGGCTCTGACTCATGATGACTCCAAGTTGTACAAGAGAACAAAATGTTGCCAGTCCTGCTCCAGCTTCAGGATAGTTGGTGTGCTGGAGAACATTGTTATAGTCACTTTGTATTTTGAGTACCATTCAATCTTTGGGACTTACCTTCCAGCACTATATCAGGCAATATTCTGTTATGATCCATTAGATTTTCATTGGCTAATTTTTGGAAGTAGATTGCCAGACTTTCATTGTCTACCACAGTCTTTTCCACTGAAACCCATCCACCCTGCTGGTATTTGAAATATTGGTGGCATAGTTTCCTGCATCATGGCAACAATATACAAGCCACCACACTATGACAAACTGACAGATGGGGAGTGGTATTACTTAATACAATCTTTCTTTTCAGCTTGACCCTTTGGTGATGGATGGGTGGAGTGCAAATGAAGGAGGCATGACAGTTTCTTTCTTTTCTTTTCCTTGTAGCCATCTACCATACCTGTGAGGCCTCCAACTTCCAGTGCCACAATGGGCACTGCATCCCCCAGCGGTGGGCCTGTGATGGGGACATGGATTGCCAAGATGGTTCTGATGAGGATCCAGTCAACTGTGGTAAATGTGGATGCTTCTGCCCCCACCCAGAGCTTCTCTAGTACCTGCTGTTCCAGAAAAGAGAGAACAGATGGGCCAGGAAATTAAATGCTGTTGTGCTGTACCGGTATACCCATGCTCACAATTAAACAGACCAACCTCTATGTTGCATTGACACATACTATATGTTGTTGTTGTTGTTGGTTGACATTGAATCAATTCTGACTCAGGTCATCCTTATGTATAAGAGAAGGAAACATTGCCCAGTCCTGGGCCATTTTCATGATCTTTGATATATTTGAGCCTGTTGTTGTGACTAATGTGTCCATCCATCTCAGTGAGGGTTTCGTCTGTTTTCAGTGACCCTCTGCTTTACCATACGTGAAGTCCTTTTCTAGCATTTATCTTTCCTGCTGAGAAGACAGTCATGCCATCCTTGCTTCCAAGGAGCATTCAGTTTATTTCTATATAGTATGTAGGAGTGCGATACATAGTCTTAATCCTCAAGCAAACAGTTTGTCTCACCACTTATCCATGACAAATTTTTAACACCTTTGAAGAAAGGAAATAGAAACCAAGTAATGCACCCAGCACCCAGACTGCTAACTGTAGCCACACTTCCATTGTTCTGCCGGAAGTTAGCCAATAATTCTTGTATAAATAGCATATTTTAGGATTGCAAACATTCTGTTCTGATCCCTTGGGAAAATAGCTCAATACTTCTAAGGTAGAATATTTTTGGTGTAGTTGATTTTGTAAAATTCTGAGACATTTAATCACCTTTGTAATAGAAAATGAACAATTACAAAATAGCAGTCACACGAAATATACAAGATCTCTCTTTATACTAGGTATTTATCAAGTTCTCTTTTTCTTGCCCTTTTGCCATATATTCCACTTTTGATGAGATTGTAGTCATTGTCTGAATTTTATTATGCATTCTACTCCTATCGTGTCACAGTACTAAATACTATTTTTGTTGTTAGGTGTTGTAGAGTTGGTTCCAACTCATAGAGACCCTGTGTGTAAAAGAACAAATACTGCCTGGTCCTGTGCGATACTCATAATCATTGCTATGTGTGAGCCCATTGCTGCAGCCTCTTTGTCACTCCATCTTGTTGAAGGTCTTCCTCTTTCTCACTGACTGTCTACTTTACCAAGCATTATGTCCTTCTCTGGGCACTGGCTCCTCCTGATAACATGGCCAAAGTCTTGAGATAAAGTCTCACCATCCTCACTTCTAAGGAGCATTCTGGCTGTATCACTTACAAGACTGAGTTGTGTGTTCTTCTCACAGTCCATGGTGGTGGTGGTTGTTATGTGCCGTCCAGGGGGCCCTGACTCATAGTGACTCCTTCTTGGCTTTCTGAAGGGGTATCACTACAGAAGTAGATTGCCCAACCTTCCTTCCGAGGAGTGGCTGGTGGGTTTGAACCGCCAGCCTTCTGGTTAGCAGTCAAATGTCTTAGGCACTATGCTAATATTTTTCACAAACACCATAATTCAAAGGCATCAATTCTTTGATCTTCCTTATTCATTGTCCAGCTTTCACATGCCTATGAGGTGATTGAAAATCCCATAGCTTGGGTCAGGTATACCTTAGTCCTCAGAGTGACATCTTTGCTTTTTAACAATTTAAAGAGGACTTTGCAGCAGATTTGCCCGATGCAGTGGGTGTTTGATTTCTTGACTGCTGCTTCATGGGTATTGATTGTTAATCCAAGTAATATGAAATCCTTGATAACTTTTGTCTTTTCTCCATTTATCATGATGTTGTGCAGATTTTTGTTTTCGGTATGTTGAGGTGTAATCTACACTGAAGACTGTAGTCTTTGATCTTCTTCAGTGAGTGCTTCAAATCATCTTCACTTTCAGCAAGCACAGCAAGCAAGGTTGTGTCGCCTGCGTATCATAGGTTGTTAGTGAGTCTTCCTCCAATCCTGATGTTGTGCTCTTCTGCATATAATCCAACTTCTCAGATTATTATGTTAAATACATGATATATATATTTATGTTCTCATATATCTGCATATTGTTGTATTTAGCATTTTTATGGAAGCTCAAACTTATTTAATTATTCCCTGCTTGGGCATTTGGATGTTTTTTAGTTTTACAGTGTTAGGCATAGTATAGCTATTCTTATCTTGAAAATGACATGTTTGTTTTTCTTTTGTGATATTTTCTGGGATATGTTCCTCAATATGGAATTATCGGATCAGAGGTTCTGATCAGTTTTTTGATTCTCAGTGTGTTTCCAGATTGCATTTCCAAGTAATTTTAACAAATGTTTTCCCAAGTCTCCTTTGATGGTACGTTTTATCTTTGTAGTTGTATTCACTCATTTAATGAGTGTGAGTTTGTCTTGTGTAATTTTAATTTATACTTTATTTTTTGGTTTTGTGTTTAGTGACTTTAAACACTAAGGTAAGAAACTAGTTGCTGTGAAGTTGATTCGGACTGGTGGAACCCCCGTCACATTGGTACTGTGCTCTGCAGTGTTTCCACTGCCTCCTATTTTCCAAGTACATCACCAGGCCTTTCTTCTGAGGCTCAGCTGGGTGGTCTCCTCCGTGCGTTTGCTTAGCGGCCAAACAGGTTCACCATTTGCACCACCCAGGGACTCCTTTCCCGAAGTGGTGGTACTCATTTGCCATTTCTTTTTCTGTTTGCTGTTCTTATGACTAATCTTGTGACCTCTTGTTGTTGTTGTTGTTAAGTGCCATCGAGTCGTTTCCGACTCATAGCGACCCCATGCACAGCAGAATGAACTACTGCCCGATCCCGCGCCAGCCCCACAATCCCTGCTATACTTGATCCCATCATCGCAGCCACCATATCAATCCATCTTGTTGAAGGCCTCCCCCTCTTTCGTCGACCCTCCACCCTACCAAGCATGACATCCTTCTCCAGGGAATGGTCCCTTCTT
>NW_006921845.1:4935804-4941512 GCF_000298275.1 Orycteropus afer afer | reverse complement strand
TTGGTGTTCAATGCATCAAATCTATTCTTTAGATGATCTCTAAATTCAGGAGGGATATATTCAAGATCATACTTTGGCTCTCTTGGACCTCTTACAAGATTAAAACACATGAAGTTGTCTTATATCCTCATAGAACTATTCTGCCAAGAGTTGGGATTACAAAGGCTAAAGGTTTGATTTCTAAGCCTAATGTCTGGTAATAACCCCATTCAGGAGGAAGCTTGATGGAGTGCTAAGACTCTTGAAACAACCATCAAGATAACTTAGTTCTAGTTTAATTTCCCCAAACCTAGTTGCAAAACTTCAGTCTCTTAACATTTCTGGGACTCACTTTGTCCTAAGTGTCTTTGGCTTAGAATTCTTAAAGGATTAAGCTGGTGAGTGAGTAAAAGGACTTTATAAAACCAGGGGTGGTTTTCATAATCAGGATTCATGTCCTTTTCCCAGTCAGTGAAGCTTTTGTTTTTCCTCTCTTTTAAGAAAATTAGACTTTATTATTATTTCTTTTTTGAGCGGTGGGAAGGTACTACATGTACATGGTTCATAACAGAAAAAGTAGAAGAAAGTATATATAAAAAAATTTTTCCCCACCTGCCTCTTCATACCCTCCCCCCACCCCATGGCAAATCACAGTTGTGTGTCCTTTCAGGCATGTTTTTGTGTATATAGAAGCACGTGTAAATATACCATGCATCCTGTTTTACACCAATAGTATACTGTGGTACACATTGTTCTGCACCTTGTTGTTTCACATAACTGTTTATTTAGGAGAACTTCAGTGTCTATTTAGTGTTCTGTTGTACAATAACTTACTAAATAGTCCCCTGTTGATGGACACATAGGTGGGTTGCAGTCTGTTACACACAGATTATATTATAACTAATAGCCTTGCACATACATATGTTTTTACTGTATAAGCAGATACATTCCCAGAAGTGAAATGGCTGGGTCAAAGTATATATCCATTTGTAATTTTGATAGGTATTGCCCGATTGCCTCCCTAGGCATATTCTGTATTTATAGCTGCAACAGCAGCAGCAATGTATGTGAGTGCCTGCCTGTTTCCTCATAGTCATTGTTCTCTTTTCTGCGTTTTTTTTTTTTTTTAATTGTTATTCCCAATATTTTATTGTATTTTTGGTGTAAGTTTATACAGCAAAACAGGTTCCCATTCACCAAATTCTGCACATACCGTTCGGTGACTTTGTTTACGTTCTTCAGTTCGTGTCAACATGATCATCACTTCTTCTCTTGAATTTCAGAGAAGAAGTGCAATGGGTTCCGCTGCCCAAATGGCAATTGCATCCCATCCAGCAAACACTGCGATGGTCTGCGTGATTGCTCAGACGGCTCAGATGAACTGCACTGTGGTGAGTCCCCTGCCTGCCCTGGGGGAGGCACCCAGCCTTGGCGGGCTTGAGTACAGAGCAGAGTTTGGATGAAATCCTTTCATTTCCTCAGTACCTGCTTGAGCTGGCTTTTAACTACCTAGAGTGCTTGGCCAGGACTCTTAGAGGCTGATCCTGGCAGACAGACATGGTTTGAGTAAAGGAGAGCAGGCAGAGGCAGTGGTGGGACCGTTGTGGACTTTGTTCATACTTTTGGGAACTTTACTGGTTAGTTGTGATATGTTCTGTGACTCAAGTCAGTGTTTTGAATTGCACACTTATTTCTCCTTTGATAGATTTTATTATGTTTTTAGCCCAGGTGACCCTTTGTATACCTGTGTTGTTAGACTTGGAAAGATTGCCTTGCGTTAGTAGTACTCAGTGTTACGTGTACATTTGAGTTGCCTAGTGGGCTTTAAAAGCTGCTGGTCCTGGGCCTCCCCCCAGAGACTCTGATTTAATTAGTCTAAAGTATAGCCTGAGTGTTGGGATTTTATTTATTTTTAATGTCTTAATGATTATAATATACAGACCAGGCTAAGAACCAAGGTATTAGAACAAGGCTTAGAAAATTATGGCCTCTGGGCCAAATTGGGCTGATCACCTGTTTTTGTAAATAAAATTTTATTGGAACTCAGCTCTACTCATTCATTTACACATTGTCTGTAGCTGTGTTCCTGCTCCAATATCTGAGTTGAGTGGTCACGATGGAGACCTTTGAGCTCTTTATTGAAAAGATTGCCAGCTCCTCCTGCATTATCAAGTCGGTATTGGATTAAGATCATGTATTTGATATTAGATAGCTCTGGATTCCAGTTTTGACTCCACCCTTACCAGCTGTGTGCCCTTGGGACATTAGTGAATGTTGCTAAACTCTTGTTTTCTCATTTTGAAAGCACATGCCATCTTTATCCTGGAGGCTTACCAATGTACTTTATATCAATGCGATAGCTTCAGGCCTTGGCCCAGAAAGTGTTCAGTAAATGGTGGCAGTTGCTGTTGTTGGCCTGAGCACACATCTGTACCAATCAGTGTGCGTGTTTTCAGCCAGCTTAGAGTGCTCATGGCTATTTCTACCTATTGGGACCCTTTCAGAGCCCCTGTGCACACGCTTCATGGATTTTGTGTGCAAGAACCGCCAGCAATGCCTGTTCCACTCCATGGTCTGTGATGGAATCATACAGTGCCGCGACGGGTCAGATGAGGATGTGACATTTGCAGGATGCTGTAAGTGGGATATGTAGGGGAGGTGACTCAAGTTCACCTAAGATGTCAAGAGTATGGGCCTCTTGGGTGATATACCTCTATCTAGTTTACAGGTCTTGACTAAGTGTATGTACAGGTAGTCCCCACGTCATGAACAAGTTCCGACCCTCTGTGTCTTTTAAGTCGAATTTGTAGGTGAGTTGGAACAGGTACATACTGTTCTAATTTAGCCTTATTTTATACATGAAAAAAGTTTTGATAGCACAGTGCCTAAGGCATCCGACTGCTCACCTGAAGGTTGGTAGTTCAAACCCATCAGCTACTCCATGGAAGCAAGACTGGGCAATCTACTTCCATAAAGATTTACTGCCTCAGAAAGCCAGTGGGGGTCATATGAATCAGAATCCACTTGATGACAGTGGGTTTAGGTTTTTTGGTTTTAGTTCAAGAAAATGCTGGAAGTCTTCAATATTTTAACGGCTGCATGTGCAGCAAGTGAAGGTAATTGTGAGGAATTTGTTGCAACCAGAGTTTGGAACCAGTTTATTCCTGTTTGACTCCTGCTGAGAATTTTCATTTCCATTATACTGAATCAGACATTTTAACAAGATCCCCAGATGATTCTTACGTATACAAAAGAATCTTGTTAAATGTAGATTTTGCTAAAATGTAGGTTGCAAGCAAGGGTTGGTTTGATTGCTTCAAAGTGAGGGCAAATGTATATAACATTAAAGGGCAAGTGGGAGTGGTTTGTAAGTCAGGCTTTCTTAAGGGGGGACTGTTTGTACTTGCATAAAGGGGAGTGTGGAGAATGACCAAGGTTGTGTGGCTTGTCTGTCCCCTTGTCTGAGTGCTGTATTAAATAGCAGCCCCATCACTCTGTAGTCCCTTCACCTTGCACTTACCTTACAGCACTTACCACCACTTCTCATACTCTGTATTTCACTGTTCCCCCTGCCATAATGTGACCTTTATCAGAGCAGAGGCTTTGTTTTGTTCACAGGTATAGCCCTGTTCCTAGCACGAACTAAAAAATGAAACCCACTTATAGTGACCCTATAAGGCAGAGTAGAACTGCCCCATAGGGTTTCCAAGGCTGTAAATCTTTACAGAATCAGACCACCTCACCTTTCTCCTGTAGAGCAGCTGATGGACTTGAACCACTGACCTTTCAGGTAGCAGCTCAATGCTTTAACCACTATGCCACCAAAGCTCTCTATTCCTAGCACCAAAAAAATCAACCAAACTCACTGCTGTCGAGTCGGATCTGACTCATAGTGACCCCTCCTTGGGTTTCTGAGGCAGTATCACTACAGAAGTAGATTGCGCAACCTTCCTTCCAGGGAGTGGCTGGTGGATTTGAACTGCCAGCCTTCTGGTTAGCAGTCAAGGTATTCAATAAGAATTTATTAAATGTGTGCTCTGTTAAGATTACATTTGATTTTTGCTTCCAAGAAATCCTTAATCTAGAAGAATCTCTTAGGAGAAGACACCTGCTCTTTCTTCTTGGTTCTGAGCTGCACTGGTCTTCAGTAGGGAAATGATGTAGGTTTTATGGTTGGTTGTTTGTTATCTAGCCCAAGACCCTGAGTTCCACAAGGTTTGTGATGAGTTCAGTTTCCAGTGTCAGAATGGTGTGTGCATCAGTTTGATTTGGAAATGTGACGGGATGGATGACTGCGGTGACTACTCTGATGAAGCCAACTGTGGTAAGAAGATTTTAAATCTGTATTACACTTATCCCTAGTCTTCAAGTTAGCACCATACCCATACCACTCCCCTTGCCATCAAGTCAGCTGTGACTTCTGGCAGTCCCACATGTGTTGAGTAGAGCTGCACTGCACGGGGTTTTCAGTGGCTCAATTTTTCAGAAGTAGATGCCAGGCCTTTCTTCTGAGGCCCCTTGGGGTGGCCTCAAACCTCCAGTGTTTTGGTTAGCAGCCACGTGCTTAACCTTTGCACCACCTAGAGCCTCCTCCTCAGTAGTTGCTGCCAATTCTAGAATCTCCATGTGTGGACTTAAGTCTTCAAGCTGGAACCATAGTAGGTGCTAGAAAAATGTTTATTCCATCTTCCTTTCTTTCCCCAGTTTAGCAGATCACATCCTATATAAGGGCTATTGTAGATAAGAAGTTGTGATCAGTGTTTTGGAGGGAGCTTTTTATTCCTCTAAAAGTTACAGACGCTACAGTGTAAGAGAGTTATTATCACCATCAGGTTGTTCCTTTGGGAAGCGTCAACATTAAACTCCAGTGATAGTGTTTTAAAAGTTTAGTTCAGAGAAACGTGAGTTGGAGTTTCAGAAGCAGGGGTTTTGTTGTGTTTGTGGGTGTGTTTTTTTTTTTTTGGTCACCCCACACACCCAGGAAGCTGCCTTGTCTTTCTCTGGGAGGAAAGGGCAAGTTGCCCTTGCACTGAGGTGTTGAGGAGGCTGCATGTAGTTGGGGCTTCGTGCTCGCACTGTGCAGGCAGAATGACAGTCATGTGGTTGATCTCCCCAGAAAATCCCACCGAAGCTCCCAACTGCTCCCGCTACTTCCGGTTCCAGTGTGAGAATGGCCACTGCATCCCTAACAGGTGGAAATGTGACCAGGAGAACGACTGTGGGGACTGGTCTGATGAAAAGGACTGCGGAGGTAAGAAACCCAGGGTCCTAGGATCACCCCCACAACCAAGGCACACATGTATGTGAAAACAAATTGCATTGTCTGAACCCAATTTAATTTTGTTTTTTCACAAGGATTTGAACTGGTTCTTTCCAGTTCTACCCTCCACTGAGAATTTGCATATCTACACCAGATATACTGAATCAGAATCTACATTTTTAATAAGATCCCCAAATGATTCTTATGTCTACAGCTATATGATCTATAAGAATCACTTGGGAACCTGTAAGAATCACCTGGGGATCATGTTAAACTGTAGGTTCTGAATCAGTATATTGGGGTGGCTATGCAAAGTCTCGTCAGAGGGTCAAGCCTCTGATTTAGAGTGAACTGATTCAAGTGAACTGAATCAAAGCTGTGTGCAGAGCATATTGAGAAGGTCCTGTGGAGCCTAGCTCCTCAAAGTGTAGCAGCACCCGCATCTCCTGGGAGCTGGTTAGAAATGCAG
>NW_006921845.1:4912125-4935704 GCF_000298275.1 Orycteropus afer afer | reverse complement strand
CTGAGTCAGAATCTGCATTTGACAAGGTTTCCAGGCAGTGGGTGAGCAGGGATACCACTGAGGAGCCCTGATAGGAAATGAATGCTTGTGTCTTTCCTTTTTGGTATTTTCAACTCAATGTCCAGTCCTGGGGTAGCTGTAGTTGAATTAACTAGGATAAATGTTAGGCTCAGTAGAAATTCTTTCAGCCACCCCAAGCCTTTCTCTGGTGGTGTACTGCCTAAGGCATTTGACTGCTAACCAGAAGGCTGGCGGTTCAAACCCACTAGCCACTCCTCAGAAGGAAGCCTGGGGAGTCTACTTCCGTAGAGATACTGCCTCAGAAACCAAAGGAAGGGTCACTATGAGTCAGATCCGACTCGACGGCAGTGAGATGTTCTGGTTACCTAGTGCCACTCTGACAAGAATATACTGCAAATGGGATGGCCTTAACAAATAGGAGTTTATTCTTACAATTTGGAAGCTGTAAGTCCAAATTCAAAGTGCCAAGCTCTAGGGGCTGGGTGATAATCCCCTCAGCCTTGGGCTTCAGCTCTGCCTCCAGCTCCTGGCCCACTGGAGCTAGAGGCTTTTCTTCACTCAGACAGCTGCTGGCTGCTGAGGCTGCCAAGCCCAAGGTTGACAAGTCAAAAGGCACAGTCCCGATGTTACCAAACTACACAGCAGGCCATTAACTTAATCCGTAGTAAGTCCCAAGGTTGGCAGAGCATAGCAGGCAGCTGAGCAACGATATGGCTACATACAGGGTCCAAGCATGCCATAGGCTAGAGACCATTCCCAAGGTTTCTCCTTATGTACAGGAAGCAGATCACATCCCAAGGGCAGCTACTCAGCTGCTTGTGGTAGATCCCACCATGGAGTTGATTGCCAGTATCTTCATGGGGAATAACTACCACCAGCTTCCCAGCCACTCAACCAGGCCCAGCCAAGTTGACACACAAATGTAACTACCACAGATGCCTTTCAGAGTCACCTGTTCTTTCTCTGTGCCTGCATGAGCCCCTGCAAAAGCCAATTTATCTTAATGTTAGCTCAAACCAAATACCATAGGTAAGGGAAAAGGATGCTCTCTGGTCTAAAACCCCAGCATAAATGATTTTTAGGTGAGCTGCTATGTGGAAACAAACGCCTGCCACTTATACCTCCCTTGGCAGGTGCAGCTAAAGCTGAAACATCTACTCTAGGTTTGAGGCACTTTTTGGTCTGGGATGAAGATTCTTGTAACACTTTGTCTTTGTGTTTTCTTGCTTGGTGTTTTCCTAGATTCACGTATTCTTCCCTCCCCGACTCCTGGGCCTTCCACATGTCTGCCCAATTACTACCGCTGCAGCAGTGGGACCTGTGTGATGGACAGCTGGGTGTGTGATGGGTACCGTGATTGTGCAGATGGCTCAGATGAGGAAGCCTGCCCCTCTCCTGGTGAGTCTAGGCGCTGCTAGAGGGGAGGACCATCTGGGTGTACTCTGGGAGCATGGCTGGGCTAAGTATGAAAGGAGGTCTGGAGCGCCCTGCGACTGCCTCTCAGTGATAGCACCTCCAGAGCAGGGAGACTCCAGGGGCTGCTCCCTGGATTCTAGACACACAGGAAGTCACAATTGGAACGTTTCATCTTCTTTAACTGCTCTTTGGTTTTCCTGTAAGAAAAGTCAAGCCACCCAGCTTTTCACCTCATCTGCAGGTGAGCCAGCCACCTTAGCTTCCTCCCTGACAGGAATACTGAGGAAGGGTAGGTGGGGGTGGCATGTGTGTGTGTGTGTGTGTCTGCCTCTCTCTCTCTGTGTGTGTGTGTGTGGGTGTGGGTGTGGGTGTGTGTGTGTAACCCTCAGGGGAGAGAGCCTAATCTTGCTTCACCTGGTGTGCCTGCTAAAAGAAGGGTAAGCACTGCCATCTAGTGGCTGAACACGGAGAGACAGCTGAAGGTCTGTGCGGGAACCATATTGCTGGAGGTGAAGGTAGACCTGGAGACTTCATTCATGCTCTTAACTGCAGACAGAACAGAGCTGAGGATGCTATATCCTTTCCTAAACAGTCTTCTATTTTAAACTCAATTATACTAAGAGAACAGAAAATTGTTTACCATGTTTTGCGTAGGCTTTTTTCTAGCAAACTTCTCAGTCAACAGTTTGGTGTTTCTCCCTGTTTTTATCTCCTTATTTCCCTGTTTAAAATCATCAGTGGTTTCCTCTTGTCCAGAGATCAAACCTTGACCCTTAATTTCCATTATGAGCTGACCCCTCCTTGGTACTCATGACTTCTTAAATCAGCCAAGCTGGGCTCCTTGTCCACCATGGACAGACTGCTCCTCTTCTGCCTGGATGCCTCCAGCAGGGCTTTTGCCTCTATAAGAAACTTCTCTCCTTGACTTTTTCCTTCTGCTCTCCCTGTTTGTGAAACCCATCTATCAGGGCAAACAGAAGCACAGATGGATTTTGTAGGTATAAGAGACTGTATTGTAGTATCAGTATTTCTCAAAGTATGAAGTCACTTGGCGTATTTCTCAAAAATGCAGAATCAAAATTTCTGAGTGGAGCCTAGGAGGTCCCTGCGTGATTCTTAGGTGCACTAAGATTCCTGCTTCAAACACATAGAGTATCATTACCATCCAAAGCCCCACTTCCATGGACCTTTCACTGTCTCCTGTAACTAATGTTGATCTCTCTTTGGGTCTTACTGAATTTACCCGTTGTTCTTTTCATCCTTAACTATAATTTGCCGTATCAAAACCCGTTCCTGTTGAGGTGACTCTGACTCATGGTGACCCCATGTGTGCCAGGGTAGAACTGTGCTCCATGAGGTTTTCAATGGCTGATTATTCAGAAGTAGATCACCTGACCGTTCTTCGAAAGTGTGTCTGGGTGGACTAGATCCTTCAGCCTTTCAGTTAGCAGCTGAGTGCATTCAGCATTTATACCATCCTGGGATTCCAATTTGCCATATATTGTGTCCTAATTATTTTTTATTTCCATAGTAATTGTGTGGATCTTGTTTGGGATCATGTCACTTACTGCTTTTGAGTACTTCACTGTGCTTACTGCAATAATAGGCAAATAGTAGGAGTCCCAGCTGCAATGAAAGAATTGGTGAAGAACAAGGCTCCAGGAATTGACGGAATACCCATTGAGATATTTCAACAAATGGATGCCCCATTGGAGGCACTTACTTGGTTATGCCAAGATATTTGGAAGATAGCTACCTGGCCAACTGAATGGAAGAGATCCATATTTGTACCCATTCCAAAGAAAGGTGATCCCACAGAGTGTGGAAATTATAGAACAGTATCATTAATATTGCATGCAAGTAAGATCTTACTGAAGATAATTCAAAAACGGTTGCAGCAGTATATTGACAGAGAACTTCCAGAGGTGCAAGCTGGATTCAGAAGAGGACATGGAACAAGGGATATCACAGATGTTGTCAGATGGATCTTGGCTCAAGGCAAAGAATACAAGGAAAGATGTTTACTTGTGTTTTATTGACTATGCAAAGGCATTTGATTGTGTGGATCATGACAAATTATGGATAACATTGAGAAGAATGGGAATTCCTGAGCACTTGATTGTACTCATGAGGAACCTGTACCTTGACCAGGAGGCTGTCATTCAAACAGAACAAGGGGAAACTGCATGGTTTAAAATCAAGAAGGGAGTGTGTCAGGGTTGTATCCTTTCCCCATACTTACTCAATTTATATGCTGAGCAATTAATCTGGAAGCTGGACTGTATGAATAAAGAAAAACGTGGCATCAGGATTGGAGGAAGAATCACTAACAACCTGAGATACACAGACGATACAACTTTGCTTGCTGAAAGTGAGGATGACTTGAGGCACTTACTGATGAAGGTTGAAGAATACAGTCTGCAGTATGGATTACGTCTCAATATAAAGAAAATAAAAATCCTCACAACTGGACCAATGAGCAGCATCACAATAAATGGAGAGAAGATTGAGGTTGTCAAAGAATTCACATTGCTTGGTTCTACAATCGATGCCAATGGAAGCAGCAGTTAGGACATTAGACAATGTGTAGCATTGGGAAAGTCAACTGCAAAGGAACTGTTTCAAGTGCTGAGGAGCAAGGATGTCTCCTTGGCAACTAAGGTGCTCCTGACACAAGCCATGATATTTATAATCGCCTCATATGCATGTGAGAGCTAGACAATAAATAAGGAAGACTGAAGTACAGTTGATGCTTTTGAGTTGTGGTGCTGGCGAAGAATGCTAAAAGTACCATGGATTGCTAAAAGAATTAACAGATCTGTTCTGGAGGAAGTGCACCCGAAATGCTCCTTGGAAGCAAGAATGGCCAGACTTCGTCTCACCTACTTTGGTCATGTTGTCAGAAGGGACCATTCCCTGGAGAAGGATGTCATGCTTGGTAGGGTGGAGGGTCAACAAAAGAGGGGAAGGCCTTCAATGAGATGGATTGACACAGTGGCTGCGATGATGGGCTCAAGTGTAGCAGGGATCATAGAGCTGGCGCGGGATCGGGCAGTATTTCTTTCTGCTGTGCATGGGGTCACTATGAGTCGGAAACGACTCGACGGCACCTAACAACAACAGGTGTCCCAGAAATGCTTCTCAAATTAAAATGAATTGTAAAGGAAAAAAAGAAACATCTTTTGTCTCTGGCTTTATTCTCCCTAAGGCCTACCTGTCTCCTTAGTAACTTGATCATCCTTCTGGCAAATTGTTTTCTGGTTATAGGAACTCTGGCCAGGACATTCACAGACTCTACTAAATTCTAACTGATCCAGTGAGTGCTTCTGACTGAGCAAATCCCTACTTACCCATTCCATTCAGCTTCTGTATTTCCTTTCTTAAATGTACATTTTTGGTGCCACTGAAATGTGGTGTTGTCTCTAGCTTTTGGATTTCGTCAGTAAAACATTTCCTAAATGTTTACTCTGCCTCATTTTCCTCCCCTCTTCATTTATCTTCTAATAAAGCCACATGTTTATGCATGATCATATCCACCCCAGCATTTGAACCTTCTGTTGTCTCCCCTATCATCCCAGAATAAGTGCCATGATTTGTCTTGGCCCAGCTTTTTAGCCTCATTTCTTACCATTCTCCTCTATGTATCTTACATTTTAGCGTAATCGTTCTTACATCTTTTGGTGGTTTGTAGAAGGTTCATTTGAAAGTCCAGTGAAAAATATTGGATATGCACAGTAGTGTAAAGTTAATAATTACTTTAGTTGATTGGTTGGTCTGATTATTTTGCACTGATTGCTAATTGTTTCCGTCTTTCAAGAGATTCTTAATATAATTTCCACGAGTAATTGCATAGTTCACCAGTTCCAGTTTTTCTCTTGGAGACAGCCCTTCTAGCCACTTTTGCATTCTCTTCTCGGGACTGGTGTTCCCTCACTTAGCTGCACGACCATTACTCTAGGGCTTCCACTGACCTCCTAAGAATACTTTAGCCTTTTTCTGACTTAGAGTCACTGTTTCTTATATCCTGTGTCTTCTTTTTTGTCCTTTGACCTTTGCTGCTCTGGTTTAGACCAGCTGCCATCTTTGCCTGGTACACAGTTGTCTCCCAAGATGTTTCTTCATCATCACCTTAAGGACGTTTTATGTCTCTGTTGTGTTGGTACTTCTTTTTTTTGTATTCTAAGATGTCCTCTTTTTCAGTTTAATCCCGTGTTTTGGTAGTGCATGTTTTCCAGAAAGTTCCTGCAAAAGAATAAGTGGAAGTTATGTTTTTGAGATCTTGCTTTGTCTGAAAGCATTTTTATTCTGTCTTCAGACCCAATTGATAGTTTGACTGGTTTGTAAATGATCTTCTTTCAGAATTTCGAAAACATTGCTCCACTGTCAACAAACAGTTCTGGAGAAAGTTTGATTTTGTTTTAGTATATAACCTGTTTTTTCTCTCTGGAAGCTTATAGAATCTTCCCTTTCGCTCTGTTGTTTCAAAATTTCAGAACAATGCACTTTAGTGTAGATCTATTTCCATCCAATGTGGTGAGTCCTATGGGTTCTTTTATTCTGTATAAAAGAATAAATAAGTCAGGCATGTATTTTAGTTCTAGGAATTTTTTTATTTCATCGATAATTTTTTTCTCCTCTGTGTTCTCTTTTTGTTTCTTTTGTCATTCCTATATTGGATCTCCCAGTCTTTTTACTTTTTATTTTTATCTCTTTTTTTTTGTTTGTTTCAGTTTCTGACATTCTTACTAAATTGTTTCTTCCAGCTTTCCTATTAAGTATTTCATTCCTGTTATGGTTTCAGTTTTGAGACTGTTTTTATATTTTGCTCCTCTGAATTTTCCTTTTCTAAGGCATCCTCTTCTTTTTTTTAATGAATAAATCTATGTATTCTCCTCTTCCTGAGCATAATACGGATGATTATTATTTGTTTTTGTCTTACAAAATCTGTTACTTCTACATTGCCTTTAAAAAAAAATGATGTGGAGAAATTCTAAACACATGGGTAGGGGTTTTCAACTTTGAATTTCATTGCTGAGTGTTTGTTGGGGACCTCATGATCTTGATTTGATAACTTTAGGGCTCAATTCTGAGGCTGGTTATTTTCCTCAGAGAAGATTCTTAACAATCTCCTACCTGGGGATAACTGTTCAGTTGGGGTCACTGTGAGTCAGAATCCACTCAACAGCAGTGAGTTTTCTTCCTTTTGTGGTTTGCTGGGGTTCTGCTTGAACAATTTCTCTTAGAAAGATCAGCATGAGGCTGGTCCCCATGAGGCGGAGGTCAAAGATGTCCCAAATGTCCAAACTACCATGCCACTCCATCATTTCAGACATTAACCCCTCCTCCTCCTCCCAGTAATTTCCCCAGTCTTAGGGTTCTGAATTTCGCTGTAACGCCTCACAGAACTCACAGACACCCAAGGGTTCGTCTCACGTAGTAGTGATTGAGGCTGGCAGGCTGGCGAGTCCCAGGTCCGTGAGTAGGTCTGGCGGATCCTCCCAACTCTCAGGGTTTGATGAACCTCGATCAGCAGATCGGACGGCGGTGGCTGTCCCAAATCCAGGGGTGAGATGAGGATGATCCAAGACACAAAGCCGGAGCAAGAGGAGATTCGTAGGTATACCCTCAGGGAAGCTAAGGGTGGTGATTTGAATTATACCCTCCAGCAAGGCAGGACTCAAGATACATTCCACCTGTGTTGCCCCAACAGAATTAACTTAAATCCCATCACAGAGTCGATTGCCAGTCATTATAGGGAATGACTACTACCAGCTGCCCAGCCAAGTTGATACCTGACCTTAACTACCACACCACCCCAAACAGGCATGGATAATGGTATTTACAAAACACCACAGAATGGAGGACAATGGCTAGAAGGGCCACATCAAGCAATTCACCGCAGGTTCTCTGGGAAGAAGGCCAGTGTCTTCACATTCTATACACTTCATCTTTTTTTTTTTTTTTTTGGTGCAGTATTCTTACTATCAAGTGGCTGGCTAAGAAAACCTTTGTTTTGATCCTGTCCATATGGGAGTTCTCTAATTCTTCTTCTGGAATAATGGAAGGGCAGCTGTCCAGTGGTATTTGGAGGGAAAGAGGATGCGGGGAATCTAACTGCATCTTCAACATCTGTCAGTCAGTTTCCCCATATTACCCTGAATTTCTGAGCTTCTTGAGGATTGTGTGGTGTAGATCATGCTGGTTCTTAGCTTTCCACCCTGACAGTGTAGGGTGGCATACAGCCTTCTCTGGTCTCTTGAGTCATTTGTGCTTGTCTGTCTGCTTCCAAGCTTCCAGAGTTGTGTTGCTTTCCTCTCTTTCCCTGTCCTTGTGAGTTTGTCTTGAAGAGCAGTCTCTTAACTATGGCTTTGGTGGAGTTCTGTGAGAGGGCAGAATTAGGTGAGGTATCCAATCTACTCTCTACCCAGAACTCATATTTGTCTTCAGGTCCCCATTGTAATTCCTGAAGCACCTTAAAACAAACAAAAACCCACTGCGTTCCAACTCAATTATGAGTCAATTCCAACTTATAGCAACCCCCATTGAGTTTCCAAGGCTGTAAATCTTTATTGACATAGATTGCCTCATCTTCCTCCCTTGGAACAGCTGGTGGGTTTGAACTGCTGACCTTACCCACTGTGCCACCAGAGCTCCTTGATCACCTACTAAATTGAACTGGCTGCTGTTGCTTACCAGTGTCATCACTGCCAAAATTGAATTTTAAAAATCTTTTCTTCTAGCAAATATCACTGCCACCTCCAGTACCACCCAGCTTGGAAGATGTGACCGATTTGAGTTTGAATGCCGACAACCAAAGAAGTGTATCCCCAACTGGAAGCGCTGTGATGGTCATCAAGATTGCCAGGATGGCCAGGATGAGGCCAATTGCCGTGAGTGGTTAGAGAGCACTTAACCCCCAGGGCAGACATCAGAGAGCATGATACTCCATCGCGTGTGCTTCATTTCTAGACCAGCATGCCCAGACGTGTGAGTCTGTACACTGATGTGGAACCACATTTCTACTATATTCTCACACATGGGTTTTGTCACCTGGACCCACATCGTTGCCATAGTCATATTCTTTTTTAAGAAATTGGCTGGATGTTAAGTATTGGCAGCATTTTTAGCTAAAATACTCGCTAAATGACCAAGAGAAATATCTTAAACAGGTTTTTCTGTCAATGTGTCGTAAAACACCTGGGGGTATTACTTTCTGTATGTGTGTGTGTTCTTCCAAAAGTTATTTAGTCACCATCTACTGGGCATAGAGACTATATATCATTAGAGGAATTGCCTCCAATATTTCATTAAGTAACTCTGTCTTAGCTCTTAGTTTGAGATAGGATACCCATGCTTAAAACACATGCAGAATGATGACAAGGTAAACTGAGCCAGGTGTGAGGGATGTATACATCCTCTATCAAACATAATGGGTAAAGGTTCTGGTACCTGTTCTTCTGCTGTTCCTAAGGAGAGTCCTTGGAGTACAGATGTGCTCCAGTGTGGTGGAGGGAGACACCTGCTCTTGTACGCTGACGGAGGTTGATCACAGTGTCAGCTCGAAGTGGATGCACTGCTGAGTGACTTGCATGAGGCAGGGAGTGAAAGCAGAGGCCTTGTAGATTAGAACAAAGAAATGAGGGCATGCATCTGATCCCCATGTAGAGCAGGCAACAGTTTTTGGTCCTCAGCTATGGACTAATTCCTTTTGTAGCCTGATCAGTACCAGGCATTGTTGTGGCTGGCACAGTTGCCGATCCAGCCCCACCACCACCGTGTCTCTTTGAGAGTAGACTGCTGCTGGTGATGGGGTTCCCTGCTTACAGGGTCTCCTCTCCATCCAGTCACCTGCTGATTGTGACTGCTGATTTGTTCAGCCTCATAAAACAGACAGCAGATGTTCTGGCCAATTACATTCCCCTTATTGCCAAGAAGCATGTTCCTTTCGTGCTTGTTTGGTTTCTGCCCTGGTAAATGTTGAGGAGAGCCACACAAGCCTTTTACCTCTGTCCTAACCCCAAGCAGCTTGTGCCTGGGTTCCTCATCTTCAATCCGTGTCCTGGTCCCACCTCTTTTGCCTCAAATAAAGATTCTCCCAATGCAATGAAAAACTGAACCTCAAATAGAACCCTACTGAATCTTACTATTTAGAAATGGCAGAGAGGGTTAGTTAGTCATCTCTTAATTCCCGTAACTCAGTAAAAAAAAGAAAAAAAGAAACGCATTGCCGTCGAGTTGGATCTGACTCATAGTGATCCTTCCTTGGGTTTCTAAGGTGGTATCACCATGGAATTAGATTGCCCAACCTTCCTTCCGAGTAATGGCTCATGGGTTTGAACCACCAGCCTTCTGGTTAGCAGTCAGATGCCTTAGGCACTATGCTACCAGAGCTCCTTCTAACTCAGTAGTTATGAAATTTATGTGATTTAAAAGGATAACATGGGAAGTGCTTATCAAAATTTAAATTTGGGCACTTAGCTTCCGACCTGCTCTATCAGATGCAATGGTAGAAGGGTGCTTCAAAATCCATACTTTTAAAAAGTACCCTGGATGCTGTTAGGACAAACTTGGGGAGTACTGCTCTGTCCTAAATGTTTCATTTAGTGAGACTCAGGAAGGGAAGCAAAATAATTGGCTGTTTTCAGTCTGTAGCATTGTTCTCTACAGGGTCCTAACTGAGTTCTCTTTGGAGAGACTTGGTTAGAGGATAGGGTATGTGTCCAATAATATCTTTTAACTTCATGAACAATTTTTTTTTTGTTATGCGTCATGTGGCAGGCACTGATGAGGTTGCTGGGGGGATGAATTCTAGTAGGAGGAACATTTAAGCCAGTAAATGTGGTGCAGTGTGTACAGTGATAGCTGTGGCTGAAAATGTGGATGAGAATCAGCACCAAGCTGATCGCCAGAAGGTGGAGGTTAATCATATACATTCATTCCCACTTCTCTATCATTTCTGATAGTAGCCATCCACACAGCCTTCTTTCTCTCTGACCCTAGTCACCTGAAGTTAGGTCAGGCCTTGCAAGTTAAGAGGACACTGTCCTTGGGTTTGTTAATTTGCTGAAATGACGCATGGAAGATATACTTATGACTTCTGGTTTTATTATAGTAAAATGATATAATCAAGATCATTATAAAGAAAAGATGTGCAGGTGAAATTTGGGAAGGTTCCCAATGCAGAGCTGCCAGGTTTCAGAGAGGGCGCATCACCCTCCCTTCATCAACCAGAAAGCTCTCTGAGCTGTCTGTTCCAGGCCTTAATTGGCCAGTCCTGCGTGATAGGCCTAAATCATGACTCCTGGGGCTAGTTGATATTGGCCTTCCAGTTGGATCTCTTCTAGAGTGACCAGCTCTCACTTACTAGCACAGATTTGTAGGTGTGCTCTTGAAATCCCAGACCAAGTTACCCCAGTTACTTCAAGGGTTATTTCTCTGGAGGCAAGGGCAAAGGCCACCTTGCTTAGGTAAAGCTGGGTCATTTACCCCACAGTGCGATAGGCAATAATAGAAGTTCTTCCACGGAGCTTAAGTTACTCAGAGTGGACATGCCCAACTTTCTAGAAAGGTGGGAGCTGGTGGTCAGGAAAGGCATCAGAATGTTGATACCCAGAGGAGTTGTAATGGAGGATGGTGGGACAAGATGGGAGATGATGGCCATCCTAGACACAAGCAGCAGCTTGTAAAGGCTCAGGAAAAAAAAAAAAAAAAAACAAGTCTGTGGATTGGCTGTGGATGGGCAAAAGGTGAGTGCAAAGAGGTGGGCAGGGAACTTGTGTTGGGTGGCCATACTTGGACTTTATCTTCCTGGTCATGGTGAGCTTTTAGGGAGAAGGATTTTATATTTTAGATCTGTTGTACTTCATTGTTGGGCATACATTTGGAGAGGTAGGGGAGACTAAAGGGGGCTGTGGGAGGACAGTGGAGGTGGAAAAGGAAGAGTAGCCTCATGGAACTTTTTTTTTCTCTTTCTCTTTTTAATATTGCCTTTTTGATTTTGAATATTTTATTGTGTTTTAGGTGAAAGTTTACACAACAAATCAGTTTCCCATTTGACAGTCATACACAAATCATTCGGAGACATTGGTTGCTATCCCTGCAACGTGCCAACACTCTCCCCATTTCCACCCTGCCTTCCCTGTTTCCATCCATCCAGTTTCCCGGCCCCTCCTTCCTGTCTCTTTGCTTTTGTCTAAATGTTAACTGTTTGGTCTCATATAGTTGATTGTTCTAAGGCGCATATTCCTCATGGGTGTTTTTTTTATAGACCAATCTATTATTTCACTTTCATTATGTGACTGAAAGATGACCTCTTGAGGTGGCTTCAGTTCCAAGTTAAAAAGGTATCTTAGACAGGTAGTCTCAGAGGTTCCTCTAGTCTATATCAATCCAGTAATCCTGGTCTTTTTTTTTTTTAATAATGAATTTTAATTTTGGTCTACATTTTTCTCCCATTCTAACCAGAACCTTCCATTGTGTTCCTGATCGGAGCAATCAGTGGTAGCCCAGCACCATCCAGTTCTGGTCTCAGGCTGGAGGAGGCTGTGGTTTGTGTAGGCCATTAGTCTTTTGGACTGATTTCTTCCTTGAGTTTTTTGTTTCTTCCACCCTCTTTTACTCCAGATGAGAAGAGACCAATAGTTGGATCTTAGATGGCTGCTTGTAAGCTTTTAAGACCCCAGATGCTTCTCACCAGATTGGGATTTAGGACATCGTATTTATGAACTATGTTATGCTAGATGTCCCCTGAGCCTTTGGTCCTTAGCCTTCAAGCCCAGTAATTCAGTCCCATGAGATACTTGGATATGTCTAAGAACTTTCCATAACTGTACCCCCAAGGTGTGCTATTATATATATATATATGTATGAATATACTTGAAGCAATATAAATATGTATATACAATTACAACTATACCCATAAGTGCATGCACATGTATTCCCATAACCTCAAAAGAAAACTCATTTCTGTCAAGTCAATTAGACTCATAACGACCCCTCCTTGGGTTTCCCAGGTGGTATCTCTACAGAAGTAGATTACCCAACCTTCCTTCCAAGGAGTGGCTGGTGGGTTTGAACTGCTAGCCTTCTGGTTAGTAGTCAAGTGCCTTAGGCACTATGCTACCAGAGCTCCTATTTTAGTTATCCTTTATTCTTACATACTTCTCAGTGTCTTCATTTACCTTGATCACATATGGTTATTTTTCCCATTTTGTAAATTATCTTTTCCTTCACCAGAGTTCACACATGTGAACTATATAGTAAGTGATTCTCCCTCCCTTTTCCTCCCATCCCTGGTAAACATCAAAGAATGTTGCTTTCTCTACGTAAACCTATTCTTGATTTTTTAATAAAAGTGATGACATATGATATTTGTCCTTTTGTGATTGACAGTTTTCAGTTAGCATAATGTCCTCCAGATTAATCCATGTTATGTTCTACAGACTCATCATTTATTCTTTGTTGCTGTGTAGTATTCCACTGTATATGTATCATATTTTGTTTGTCCATTCATCCACTGACAGGCATTTGAATTATTTCCATGTTTTTGCTATTGTGAATAATGCTGAAATTAACATGGCTATGCGTATGTCTATTCGTGTCACTTCTCTTATTTCTCTAGGGTATATATTCTAGGGGTGGGATGCTGGATCATATGGTATTTCTATTTCTAGCTTTTGGAGGAAGTGTCATACCTTTTTCTGTAGTGCTTGTACCAATTGATAATCCCACCAACACACACAGCCCAATGCGTTTGCATAGCCAATAAAACACAAGTAAACATCTTTCTGGTATTTTCTGATTTGAGCCGAGATCCATCTGACATCAGCTATGATATCCCTTGTTCCACATCCTCTTCTGAATCTGGCTGGAATTTCTGGCAATTCACTTGATATATGTCTGTAGTCATTTTTGAATTATCTTCAGTGAAATTTTGCTTACAATATGATATTAATAACATTGTTAGAAAATGTCTGCATTCTGTTGGATCACATTTCTTTGTAATGGGCACGAATATGGATTTCTTCCAGTTGGTTGGCTAGGTAGCTGTCTTCTAAATTTCTTGGCATAGATGAGTAAGCATTTCCAGCATTGCATGTTTGTTGAAGCACTATAATTCGTATTCTGTTGATTCCTGGAGACTTGTTTTTCTCCAGTGCCTTCAGTGCAGCTTAGACTTCTTTCTTCAGTACCATGGTACTTCAGTACATAATGTTGTTGTTGTTATGTGCCGTGGAGTTGGACCCGACTCATAGCGACCCCTCCTTGGGTTTCCAAGGCATTATCACTGTGGAAGTAGATTGCCCAACCTTAATAGCAAGTCATAAAACTGCAATACATTCATTTTCCTGACTTAGGGGCTTATAGTTGATAAAAAGCCTCACAAGTAACTTTGATATTATCCCTCTTCCCACTGAAAATTACTGTATTAGGGATGATTTTAAAAAATAATTGATCTGAAGACTGTACCTCCATCCTAGAGACTTATGCAAAGAAATTTTAACTCTGATTTCTTTACAGATGAGGACAACTATTAAAGTGTTCTGTGCTCCCTCTCTCCCCACTCTTTCATCTCTAGGAAGGTATCTCTGGCTCCTTTATCCATTCCCCTTGACCGTCCTGATTGATCTCATGTGAACATTATCCAGTTTATTCATCTTCGTCTCAAAGTGTCACACCCAAAAGTAGATGCGATGCTTCAGATAGAAAATGGAACTGCCTGTTCCTTATTCTAGAATGGATGTGATCAACTGTAGCTGATTCTGATGCATCTTGTGGAGGTTGGAAAAACCACACATGTTCAACTCCATGTTTTCATTCAGTAGGTTTGGAGCAGGTCCTAGGAATCTGCTTTTTTAAATTCTCTAGAACACTTTGTTAAGAATCATTGTTGTAGATTACTCTCAGATAATAATGCATTAGTGATCTCCTTAGTGATTTCTTGTAGTATTGATGTCCTTGGGTATCATTTTGAGGATTTGCTTAAATGAGTGAATTTAGGTCAAAGATCTTTAACCTGAAGTTCATGCATTGCTCATAATGTTGGCATGAAATTATATAACTATTATATGGAAAAATTGTGTGCATGTGTGCACTGGGATAGGGAAGCAAGAGGAAGGAAAGGCTTAGGGCTGTAGTGTCAGTGGGGAAGGTATTATTTAAACCTAAATATTTAATTTAAAATTATTTAAACCAAGGCATAATTCCCAAATTTAGGTCTGGGCAAATGCACACCTTTGAATGTATGTGCATTTTCTCTGACTCCTGTAACAAATCATCACACATTTAACTGGCTTAAAACAATACACATTAACTATCTTACTGTTTTGCTTTTATTATCTTACGGGTCTCGCTGGGCTAAAATCAAGGTGTCAACAGAGCTGGTTCCTTCTGGAGGCTGTAGGTGAGATGTAGTTTCTTGCCTTTTCCAGCTTCTCCAGGCTGTCTGTGCTCCTTGGCTTGTGACCCCCCCCCCCCTTAATTTTCAAAGCCAGCAACACTGTGTCTCTCTGACTCTTCTACTGTCTTTACATTGTTCTCTTTAACCACGACTGGGAAAAGTTCACTGCTTTGAGGAACCTGTTAGATTGGGCCCACCAGGATAATTCAGGATTATCTCCCCATCTCAGGGTCCTTAGCTTACCCCCATCTTCAGGGACCCTTTTGCCTTGCAAGATAACATAGTCACAGGTTCCAGGGATTATGACCTGGATATCTTTGGGTTGGAGTAGCAAGATTAACTTCAGATCTCTCACTGTGTTTCTGACATAGCACTTTTTTTTTTTTTTTCCAGGACTGGCTCAGAAATTGGGCAGGCAGGTGTGAGTCCATATAATGAACGCCTAAAGACGTACCTTCACCTGGGCTAGGCCTGATGGTCTGGGGCAATAGATTTGGTTTCTTTAACCATTCCCTTCTTCCCTCTTTTTAGAATCATTTGCAGTGATACTGTTACAGCTTCCTACTTGGAGTCTCCCATGCAGTTCAAATCTGCTTCCAGAACTGGAGAGAACATTAGATTATGGTTAATCATCTAGCTGTAGAGTTGCAAAACTTAATTTTTATCAATGCTTTTTATTTGCATTATCTCATTGTATGTAAAATGCTTTGAAAACCCTATCTAATTAGTGCCACAAAGAGCAGGCATGCCTCTTAATATTATTGTTGTTCATCTCACCATTATTACTGCGTAAACCAGTGATCAGTGTCACTCTAAGCTGCAAAATAATAACAATAATAGAATAAATAGCGGTATTGTCAAGTAATAGCTACAATTTGTTGATCCCTGCTATAACCGAGGCACTGTGAGCCAGGTGCTCGATCTATATAGATCCTTACAAACATACTAGTGATAGAATTGTTGGTCCCATTTTATGTAGGGGAACTGAACTTCAGGATGTTAAGCTCCAGTTCACTCAGAGCCATAATTTAAACCCACATTTGTGTGCCTCCAAAGCTCTCACTCTGAAGACAGATTCTAGTAGTTTGTGTTAAATAACACAGTGTCATAGTTTTAGCATCTCTTCTACCATTCCTCATTCCAGAGTCATATTTTAAAGCAGGAGCTGACTAGTTTAAAGAACTCAAACCTTTTTTCCTGAATACAAGTAAACCAGCCCAGCCTGAGCACTTGGCCTTGAGTTTCTCAGCCCCACCCATGTGACTTTAAGAGGGTTCTTTGTGTTTCAGCCACACACAGCACGTTGACCTGTATGAGCAGGGAGTTCAGGTGTGAGGATGGTGAGACCTGCATCCTACTCTCTGAGCACTGTGACGGCTTCCTGGACTGTTCCGATGGCAGTGATGAGCGGGCCTGCAGTGGTGGGTACTGCCCATGCCGCGGTCTAGACAGCACCACTCAGCCACTTCCTGGGTTTTCCTGAACCCTCCTGGTTGGGCCTCCAGCTAGGACCCTTTTTATCTTTTCTACATTTGAAGATGAGACACCTTTTGCCCAGTTTTGGAGCACCAAGTGAAGTGAGGCTTGGCCCACCTTTGCTATAACTTCCAGGTAGCCTTACCCTCAAAAGACAACCTGGTGATCTGCTTCAGAAAGGTCACAGCCTGCAAACCTCATGGAGCAGTTCTACTCCATACCCCTCATAGTGGAACGCTGCTTTTAGCTTTTTTTCAGATGCCCTTCCCACCTTGAGTTGATGACCTTGGCTGTCACACAGCCCTGTTCTCTGATGAGGGTTAACCCAGTCCTTCTGTCTGGAGTATATTAGGTCATGAATCTTCCTATGGTCTTGTCGGACCTTTAGCATTTCCTATTGAAATTACTGCAAACAAGGAGGCAAAATACAAGGAAAAATATGATTGGAAATCTAGGAAAGGAGTTTCAACTATATTGCCTGGGATTTCTTTTAAGATGACTGGCCTCTTGGCCATCTAGAGCATAGTAAACTGTGGAGTTAACTCTGACTCACGGCAACCCCATGTGTGTTAGAGTAGAGCTGTGCTCCATAGGGTTTTCAGTGGGTGATTTTTCGGAAGTAGATTGTCAGGCCTTTTTCCCAAGGCATCTCAGGGTGGACTCAAACCTCCAACCTTTGGGTTAGTAGCCAAGTGCACTAACATTTGCACCACCCAGGACTCTGATGTTGTTGTTGTTATGTGCTGTCGAGTCAGACCCGACTCATAGCAATCCCTCCTTGGGTTTCCAAGGCAGTATCACTACAGAAGTAGATTGCCCCATCTTCCTTCTGAGGACTGGCTGGTGGGTTTGAACCACCAGTCTTCTGGTTAGCAGTCAAGTGCCTTAGGCACTATGCTACCAGAGCTCCCAGGACTCTGGTAGCTCTGCCTAAAAGCAGGAGACCTCTTGGTCCATTTCAAATGCAAGGATTGTAACATATAACTTTCTTTTACTTTTCCCCCTTCTGTCTTTAGATGAATTAACTGTATACAAAGTACAGAATCTTCAGTGGACGGCTGACTTCTCTGGGGATGTAACTTTGACATGGATGCGCCCCAAAAAAATGCCTTCTGCTTCTTGTGTTTATAACATCTACTACAGGTAGGTCTCATCTTTGCTGTGGCAGAAGAAAATGACATCTTCACTGCCACCAGATGCTTCATAAAGTCTCTTGTGCTGTGGTTGGTGTGGCTTTTTATTGAGTCGTGCATCTTAGTCACCCCATGCTGCTTCCATCTGACGATATCTCTCTTCTTTTTGCCAGGGTGGTTGGAGAGAGCATATGGAAGGCTCTGGAGACCCACAGCAATAAAACAAGCACAGTATTAAAAGTCTTGAAACCAGATACCACATATCAGGTTAAAGTACAAGTCCAGTGTCTGAGCAAGGTGCACAACACCAATGACTTTGTTAACCTGAGGACTCCAGAAGGATGTAAGTGTGATGGTTTTTATTTATGGCCTTCACACAACTCTGAGTGGACTATTAAAGATTTCCCAAGAGTTGACAAAGGATGCTTGGGAGCATGGAAACATTGCTATTTGCATGTACCTTTGCTTTCTTCCTTTTAGTTTCATCATCTTACCTTAGTTGTTGAACATTTATTCTCTATAATATGTCAGATAATGTTCTTCTATTTTAAGAAGTTAAATTCAGATTCTGTCCACCATTGCTGTCTTTTTCATTTTTGTGAAGTTTTTGCCTACTACCTTCTTTAAGTACTTCCCAGTACTTGGTACTTATGAGCTCACTATCATTAAAGTACAACGCACGCCTAAGTATGTTGTTGTTATGTGCCATGGAGTCGGACCCAACTCATAGCAACCCTGCATTTGGTTTCCAAGGCAGTGTCACTACAGAAGTAGATTGCCCAACCTTCCTTCCGAGGAATGGCTGGTGGGTTTGAACCACCAGGCTTCTGGTTGGCAGTCAAGTGCCTTAGGCACTATGCTACCAGAGCTCATATCAGGCAGTTTGTTGTACTGTGGTTGCTAGTGTATTGCTGGAAGCAATGCCACCGGTGTTTCGTATACCAGCAGGATGACTCATGGTGAACAGGTTTCAGTGGAGCTTCCAGACTAACATACTAGAAAGAAAGGCCTGGTGATCTACTTTGAAAATTAGCCATTGAGAACTATGAGTCACAGAATATTGTCTGAGACTTCAACTTGCTTACTTCAGAATGTGTCACCATGTTTGATAAAGTGGAGGACCAGTGAAGGCAAGAGAAATCCTCAGTTGAGTGACTGACACAACGACTACAACAGTGGACTCAAGCATACTAACCACCATGAAGACACTACAGGGCCAGGCAATATTCCATTGTTAGACATGAGGCTACCATGCATCAGAGCTGACCTCAAACGGCAACTAGCGATAAGAACAACAAGAAATATTGTGTCTCTTTTTACAAAACATATCAGTGCCCATGTGTCCAAGAGAGTCCCTAATTCCTTTTCCCACTTCAAAGTAGTGACATTGGGTGAATAGCTCCTTATCCCAGTGATGTTTTTCCATTGCTTGAAATATTTTGTGAACTCCTCATTTGCAACTGCCATCAGCACCTACAGAGCTGGCTTATTTGAATTGTTGTTGTTGTTGTTGTTGTTAAGTGCCGTCAAGTCGTTTCCAACTCATAGCGACCCCATGCACAGCAGAACGAAACACTGCCCAATCCCGGCGCCAGCCCCACTATCCCTGCTATACTTGAGCCCATCATTGCAGCCACCGTGTCAATCCATCTCGTTGAAGGCCTCCCCCTCTTTCGTTGACCCTCCACCCTACCAAGCATGACATCCTTCTCCAGGGAATGGTCCTGGAGAATTGAATTATTATCCTTAATTTTCATCCCACTGATATTAGCTAAGCACCTACTACTACCCAGGTATTGTAGAAGTGTTAAAGATTCATAGATGAATAAGATGTAGTTCCTGCCCTTGAAGGGCTTGCAGGCCACTAATTGTGGATGAATATTCTTCTTCCATAACGAGCTCTGGTGGTGTAGTGTTTAATGCACTTGACTGCTAACCAGAAGGTTGGTGGTTCAAACCCACTAACCACTCTGTGGAAGAAAGATGAGGCAGTCTGCTTCAGTAAAGATTTATTGCCTTGCTGTGAGTCAGAATTTACTCAGTGGCAGTGAGCTGTTTTTTATTATTATTCCATGGGTTATCAGTATGTGTAAATACTCCTAGCATTTACAAGGAAATTTGACTATAAAACATTGTAAGCTTTTAACCTGGCTCTAAAGGCAGCTACCAGAGAAGATCCAGAAGAGCCTTAAACATGCCAGCACTAAGCTCACTAAGGCATCTGCTTAGAGGGTGATCATATTCATTTGGATTTAGCAGTTCTGTAAGGTTAGGAAATAAGTCTCATCCCTTTGTAGTCATACCCATAGTTCTCTGTTTTGTTGTGCGAGAAAATGAGTTAGCAGGTGCTTTCTTTGACTATTAAGATCTCGGAATTAAAGTCCCAGGAGCAGTGGTGATTCATCCTGCCCAAGTGATTCCATCATCTAGCTCTTGTGAGCCACAAATTGATGTCAAAGTAGACTAAGCCATGATCTAATGTGTGGAAAGTAGGGAGATGGATAGATAGCTGTCGTCAGCTGTGACTCACGATGACCTTGTGTCCAACAGAATGAAATGCTGATCAGTCCTGTGCCATCCTTACGATTGCTGGCATGTTCCAGTCCATCTGTGCTGTTGCCAGTACATCTTTCCAAAGGTCCCCCTCGTTTTCCTGGCCCTCTGCTTCACTAAACGTGATGTCATCTTCCAGCATTTGATCCTTCCTGATGATGGGTCCAAAACAAGCAAGTCAGACAGTGTTCTGTTGTGATCTGTAAGGTCCCATTGGTTAATTTTCAGAAGTAGATCACCAGGCCTTTCTTCCCAGTGTTTTAGTCTAGATGCTTAGTCTAGCATTTTAGACTGAAGCCTGTCCACCATGGGTGACCCTGCTGGTATTTGAAATACTGGTGTGTAGTTGCCAGCATCACAGCAACACCCAAGCCACTACAGCAGAACAAACTGTCTGGGTGGTGGGTGTACACACTACACCCTTGCATCTGGTAGAAGAGGAAGAGGAAGGGTTTTGTGTCAATGTGAAGGCCAAGGTGATAGTCTTTTCTAGTGGATGAGTCCCAGTGCCAGCTCTTATCTTTGTTTTAAGCTCAGGAAAATTGCTAGTTAACTGGTATATAGGTGGGTTTTAACCTCATGTTGGCTCTCTTCTAGTGCCAGACGCCCCTCAAAATCTGCAGCTATCACTGTACAGCGAAGCTGAAGGTGTGATTGTGGGTCACTGGACTCCTCCTGCCCACACTCATGGCCTTATCCGAGAGTACATTGTAAGTGTCTTCCATGTGTTAGCCCTGTGTCAAGGTGAGTAAGATTTCTGGCATGTTGTTGTTGTTGTTATGTGCCTTCAAGTTGGACCCGACTCATAGCGACCCCTCCTTGGGTTTCCGAGGCAGTGTCACTACGGAAGTAGATTGCCCCATCTTCCTTCCGAGGAGTGGCTATTGGGTTTGAACCGCCAGCTTTCTGGTTAGCAGTCAAGTGCCTTAGGCACTATGCTACCAGAGCTCCCAGATTTCTGACATACGGCCTTGTAAATAATGACCCTTCTGTTAGAACATTTCTCATCCTACCTTCCTCTTATATCCATCTCTTATCTACATCCTTGTAAGGCATTAGGATGCCCCAGACATACATTTACCTTTTTTTTTTAATTTTTAATTTTTTTGTGGTAAAATGACTACAAAGGAATGAGATTTTTTCCTAACGTTATATATATTGCAACAGGTCTGCCATTTTAACCATTAAGTCTACATGTCAGTCCCACTCCTTTCACCATGCTGTACTACCACCATACTGTTCATTTCCAAAAGTTTTCATCACCCCAGATAAAAAGTACCTCTTCAGCAATAACTCCCATTCCCTTAGCCCCCAACCCTTGGGGCCCACTCATAAACTTTGATCTCTATACATTTGCCTAATGTACATATTTCACGTAAGTAGGATCAGACGGTATTTGTCCTTTTGTGACTGACCTCTTTTGCTCAGCATGTGTTCAGGGTTCATGCATTTGGTAGCATGTATGAGACTTCATTTCATTCTATGGCTGAATCACAGCCTTTGGCTACTTTTTACTAGTATGTTTTCTTCTCACTTTAGGTAGAATACAGCAGGAGTGGTTCCAAGATATGGGCCTCCCAGAGGGCTGCTAGTAACTTTACAGAAATAAAGGACTTGTTGGTCAACGTTCTCTATACTGTCAGAGTGAGTGCCATTTCAGCCTGTGGGTGGTTGTAGAACTTAGCAATGTGGGCTCCATTTTATGAGAAGTTTAGTAGGTACAAATTAGTCTGCAAAATCCCCAACTCTTCACCTTGGGGATCATGGTTTTCTTTTATCCTCTTAAATGGATGCCACAGAGAACTGGAAACCAGACTTCCTTTGGATAACCAAGAGCCTCAAAGAATATAGCTTTGACCTGTTTTTGTCCCAAATATTCTGCTAGCTTTCTAGCTTCTGTACTTTTTGCACCTTTATCTTTTCTGCTTATCTTCAGCTGCAGATGATACAGACCTGTAATAAGTGCCACTTATAAACTGATATTGTGAGAATGTTAGATATATCTTTAATGTCTAGCAGAAAGGAGATAGATTTTGTACAAAACATGTTTGTTGAGACCATCAAATGCACATATCATTCTCTCTCCCACTGATAATTTCCTCAGTACACTTTTCTTAATACATTTTCTTTTAGAGCAGTTTTAGGTTTACAGAAGAATCACACAGAAATAGAGTTTTCCCCCACGCACACACCCTATTTCTCCTATTGTTTACATCTTGCATTCCTGTGGTATATTTGTTACAATTAGTGAACCAATATTAATACATTATTATTAACTGAAGTCCATAGGTTGCATTAGGGTTTACTCTTTATGTTGTACAGTCCTATGAGCTCTGACAAATGCATAATGTCATGTGTCCACCATTATAGTATCACGCAGAATAGTTTCACTGCCCTAAAAACGCCCTGTGTGTCACCTCTCCCCTCAGCTCCTGGCAATAGCATTTTCATATATGTGTGTGTGTGTGTTTATATGTGTCTGTATAGATACCCATGCACACACCCCTACCCTTTAAAAAAATCTTGACATCTGTCAATTAATAGAAATTCTATTACCTAGCACTATCACACTTCCCTTTACCCTGGTTCCTTCTTTTTGTCTCCTTCCCCTCTCATTATGGTTGCTGGGACCTCTGAATGTCCTGGATCACCCTTATATAATTTTTTCCATTCTCATTGCCAAAGTCTTACCCCTTTAGCTCATTCAGAATTCTTCCCATATGGTATATTGCCTTTATTTCACACTAATTCACACTCTGCTTTGAAAAGGTGGCTGCGGTGACTAGTCGTGGAATAGGAAACTGGAGCGATTCTAAATCCATTACCACCATAAAAGGAAAAGGTAAATGATTCCAGCATTTGCAGATTTCAAGACGATAGAAACCCTTTGGAGATAATTTTTTAGTATGACTGGAAAGTGGAGATGCATGAATTAGAATTACCTCCCTTTTCCCCAAATCACACACATTTCAGGGTCTGTTCACAGTGTTTTGGATGCAGAGTCTTTTGAGGTGACTAGTGAGTATCCTCCTCATTTTGGAATTGAGCATTTCTTGTAATGCAAACATACAAAGGATTCCCAAAAGTCATCCTGTCCAACCCTTTGTGCTCAGGTAGTGTGGTATTCACTATACCCAAAACAGAAGGAATGTTTTCTTCTCAATAAAAAAGATGATGGTTTTGTACATGTTCATTTACGGAGTTCCAAGAAAGCAGGCTTGCTGATGCTTGTTACTTCTTCCAGTGACACTGAAAAACTGTGTGTAGGTGGTTGTTTCTATCCCTAGAGCTGATGTTGTTGTTGTTGTTAATGCCGTCGAGTCATCTCCAACTTACAGCGACCCCTCCTTGGATTTCTCAGTCAGTATCACCATGGAAGTAGATTGCCTAGTCTTCCTTCTGAGGAGTGGCTGGTGGGTTTGAACTGCCAACCTTCTGGTTAACAGTCAAGTGTCTTAGGCACTATGCCACCAGAGCTCCCAGAGCTGATATTTTGTTGTTGTTGTTTGCCGTCGAGTCAAACCCGACTCATAGCGACCCCTCCTTGGGTTTCTGAGGCAGTATCACTACGGAAGTAGGAT
>NW_006921845.1:4909227-4912025 GCF_000298275.1 Orycteropus afer afer | reverse complement strand
TTAGCCACTATGCTACCAGAGCTGATATTAGTAATAGCTAATTACTTGCCAGGGGTCAGGTACTTCAGATTATGTATTAGTCATGGTTCTTCAGAGAAACAGAACCTGTAAGATTTATCTGTCTGTCTATCGAGACAGTGATTTATTTTAAGGAACTGGCTCACGAAGTTGTGGGGCTGGCAAGTACAAAATCTGTAGATCCAGACAAGCTGGGAATTCCAGCAATCGTGGGCCCAAAATGTCTAGGCCAGGTGGTAGGCTGGAAACTGGCAAGATAGCTGTTTTACAGTCTTCAGGCAGAATCCTTTTCTTCTTGGAAACCTCAGGTTCTTTGCTCATAAAATCTTCAACTGCTTGGGTGAGGCCCAAGCACGTAATGCGGGGTAATCTGCTTCATTTAAGGTCAATTGATTTAAATATTAATTACATGTAAATACTTTCATAAAAACATCTAGGCTAGTGTTTGACCAAATTACTAGGCACAAAACCTAGCCAAGTTGACATATAAATTGAACCATGATGGTTGGTCAC
Organism: Orycteropus afer afer; assembly: GCF_000298275.1. Taxonomy (NCBI): domain Eukaryota; kingdom Metazoa; phylum Chordata; class Mammalia; order Tubulidentata; family Orycteropodidae; genus Orycteropus; species Orycteropus afer. Next base: position 4,911,494 of record NW_006921845.1, on the reverse strand, counting down.
TACCTGGCATACATTAGCTCATCTAACTGAACCCTCATAACAAGAAGAGGAATATAACAGATAAGGAAATGGAAAGAGCTTATGTTACCTGCCCTAGGTCACACAATCAGTACGTAGCAGAGCTGGGATTGGAATCGGATCTGCCTGACTCCAAAGCCTGTGCTCTTCACCCTGTGCTACTTCCCTCCCAGGCAATGCACCATCCCTGCCCTGCTCCACCCACCCTGCCTTGCCCTGGTGGTTGGCTTCTCACTTGCATGTGTAATACAATGAGTGCATTGGAAAATAGAACATAAAGGGTTTTGGCACGTTTTAGGAGACTGAATACACATCAACTTCTTTAATGATTTTCCTAATGTTGTTAAAGCTCTGGACCTTGGGTCTTATTTCTAGACTTGCAGGTCTAGAAATCAGAAGGGCACTTGTGGTATTAATTGGGGGATTTGACTGGAACCTGAGGTCTGTGAGAAATGAGCTCTGAAGATTCTGCAGAATCATGTCTGGTTGCCTCTAATATCTGGAGTCATTGGGTGATTATGAAATCAGGCCAGGACGCAGTTGAGCAAAGTTAGTCAGTCTTTGAAGAGAATATTTGCTGGTGTTAGAAAAAAATGTGCTGAATTCACACTCCCTCAGAGTTTTTGTTTCCCTCTACAAAATCAGGATCAAAACATACTGGCCATGTTGTTGTTAGTTGCTATCAAATTAGTTAGGTCCAACTCATGGAGACATTATGTATAACAGAACAAAACATTGGCCAGTCCTGTGCTATCTCCATGATCGTTCACATCCATTGTTGTGACCACTGTGTATTTTGAGTGCCTTCCAACCTCCGGTACTCATCTTGTAGTACTCCTTTGGACAATATTCTGTTGTGTTCCGTTCCGTTTCCATTGGCTTATTTTTGGCAGTAGATCACCAGGCCTTCTTCCTAGTCCATCTTACTGTGGGAGCTCCTCTGAAACCTGTCCATCATGGGTGACCCTGCTGTATTTGAAATACTGGCGGTATGTGTCCAGCCTCGTAACAACACACAGGCTACCACAGCCTATATAACAAACAGACAGACTAGGTTTGAATATTGACTGCATATACTGTAAAGAAGGGATATTGGAAGGTCAACAAAAAACTTTGAATTCCCTAGGCACAAGTTGTACCTGCATTTGAAAATCTCAGTGAGTGGTCACTTCTCTTAAATTTTTCTTTTTTTTTTTAAACTTTTCGTGATTTGGGTAAAAGTTTACAGAGCAATTTCGCTTTCCTTTCAATAGTTCATACACATTTTGTTTCATGACATTGATTACACTCTTCACAATGTATCAACTCCCTACTTCCTTCCAGTGGTTACTTTATAACCTATTTTTTTTGCATTGTTGGTATGCATTCCTGCCTCCCAAGCTTTCTCCCTGTGCAAATGTTGCCCTTCTGATCTCCCATGACTGATTTGTTCTAAGGAGCGCCCTTCCTAGTGTAATTGTTCACCTTATAGGCCTGTCTTTTGTTTGGCTGAAAGTTAAGCCACAGGAGTGAGTTCAATACCAGGCCCGAGAGGTGACTAAGAACCATAGTATCAGGGATTTCACCAATTTCTATCAGACCAGTTAGCCTGGTGGGTTTTTTTTTTTTTTAAATGTGTTTTGGTTTTATTCCACGTTTTTCCCCCACTCTATGTGGGAGTGGTAGAAAACTGAAGAAAAAACTCAAGCTTCAAATTGCACTATTGAGGGATTCCATGGGCAAAATATCAAACGTTGCAGGAAGCATCAGAATAAGATACAAGAAATACACAGAGTCACTGTACCAAAACGAATTGGTTAATGTCAATCATTTCAGGAGGAAGTATATGCTCGAGAACCAATGGTATGGAAGGAAGGAGTCCAAGCTATACTGAAGGAACTGGAAAAAAACAAGGCTCCAGAATTGATGGAGTACTCATTAAGATGTTTCAACAAATGGATGCAGCACTAGAGGCACAATGCCAGGAAATTTGGAAGCTACCTTGTCAACCAACTGGAAGAGATCCGTATTTGTGCCCATTCCAAAGGAAGGTGATCCAACTGAATGTGGAAATTAATATCACATGCAAGTAAAATTTTACTGAAGATAATTCAAAAACATTTACAGCAGTATGTTGACAGGGAACTTCCAGAAATGCAAGCTGGATCCAGAAGAGGATGTGGAATAAGCAATATCATTGCTGATGTCAGATGGATCTTGGCTCAAAGCAAAGAATACCAGAAAGATGTTTACTTGTGTTTTATTGACTA
>NW_006921845.1:4890826-4907927 GCF_000298275.1 Orycteropus afer afer | reverse complement strand
AACTGTCTTTCTGAGGAGTGGCTGGTGGGTTTGAACCACCAGCCTTCTGGTTAGCAGTCACATGCCTTAGGCACGCTGTTACCAGAGCTCCTATTTTGTCCATAAAATCTCAATACTGCAGCACAAGGCTTGAATTTCTTTTTCAGTTCTTTTAGCTTGAGAAATACTGAATGTGTTCTTCCCTTTTGGTTTTCTAACCCCAGGTCTTTGCACATTTCATTATAATTATGCCTTTAAATTGACTTTGCTTTCTTGAGCTGCTCTTTGACAACCTCTGTTCAGCTCTTTTATCATGCCATTTCTTCCATTTGCATTAGATACTTTCTGTTTAAGAGCAAATTTCATAGTCTCTTCTGACATCCATTTTGGTCTTTTCTTCCTTTCTTGTCTTCTTAATGACCTTTTGCTTTCTTCGTGGATGATATTCTTTATGTCTTCTGACAATTCATCTTGTTTTTGGTCATCGGTGTTCAATGTGTCAAATCTATTCTTTGGGTGGTCTCTAAATTCAGATGGGATACAGTAAAGGTCATATTTGGGGGCTTGTGGACTTATTTTAATTATCTCCAGCTTCAACTTGAACTTGTCTCTGAGTAGTTGATGGTCTTTTCCACAGTTGGCTTCTGGCTTTGGTTTGGCTGAAGATACTGAGCTTCTCCATCTCTTCTTCCCACAGATGTAGTCAATCTGATTCCTGTGTATTCCATCTGGGGAGGTCCATGTATATAGCTGCCATGTATGTTGTTGGAAAAAGGTATTTACAATGAATAAGTCGTTGGTCTTGCAAAATTCTGTGATGCAATCTCCAGCGTCATTTCTGTTACCAAGGCCATATTTTCCTACTACTGGTGATTCATCTTTGTTTCCAACTTTCACATCCCAGTCATCAGTAATAATCAATACATCTTGATTGCATATTTGGTCAATTTCAGACTTCAGAAGTTGAGTTTCTTCATCATTGGCTTTAGTGGTTGGTGGATAAATTTGAATAATAGTGTTAACTAGTCTTCCTTGTAGGTGTATGAATATTATCTTATCACTGACAGAATTGTACTTCAGGATAGATCTTGAAACATTTTTGATGACAATGAATGCCATGCCATTCCTCTTCAATCTGTCATTCCCAGTATAGTTGTCTGATTCACAATGGCCAAAAGCAGTCCATTTCACCTCACTAATTCCTAGGATATCAATCTATATGCATTTCATTTCATTTTTGACAAATTCCAATTTTCCTAGATTTATACTTCATACATTCCATGTTCCAGCTATTAATAGATGTTTGCAGCTGTTTCTTCCCATCTTGAGTCATGCTACATGAGCAAATGGAGGTCCCAAAAGCTTTACTCCATTCACGTCATTAAGGTCAGCCCTGCTTTGAGGAGGCAACCTTCCCCAGTTGTATTTTGAGTGCTTTCCAACCTGAGGGGCTCATGTTCCAGCACTGTATGGAACATATTTCAGGGCTATTCATAAAATTTTCCAGTAGTGTATGAGGCAGTGTTTTACCACTATTCATAAGATTTTCACTGGCCAGTACTTTCAGAAGTGGATGGCCCCTTTCTTCTTCCAAGTCTGCCTTTGTCTGGAAGCTCCACAGAAACCTGTCCATCGTGGATGACCTTGCTGGTATTTGAAATACCGGTGGCACAGCCTGCAGCTTCACAACAACATGCAAGCCACAACAGTTTGACAAACTGACAGACGAATGGTGTACCAGTAGTGTATGAGACTTCCAATCTCTCCACATTGCTCACCAGCATTTGTTATTTTCTGTCTTGCTTGCTGTTATTGCAGGGATGAGATGAAACCTCATTTCTTTCTTTTTTTTGATTTGCATCTCTCTAATGGCTGATGATTGCGAGTATTTCTTCATGTGTGTTGGCTGCTTGAATATCTTCTTTGGTAATGTGTCTGTTCAAGTCCTCTGCCTGTTTTTTAATTGGATTGTTTGTTTTTTTGTTGTTGAGGTGTTGACATTTTCTATACATTTTAGAGATATGGAAGTCCCTTGTCAGATATGTCAGTACCAAATACTTCTTTCCAATCTGTAAGTTCTCTTTCTTTTTTTTTTTTCCCAGAAGTCTTTTGATATGCAAAATAATTTAATTATTAGATGGTCCCAGTCATCTAGTTTATCTTCTGCAGTTTGTGCATTTTTTGGTTATGCTTAATAGTCTCTTTATGCTATAAATCAGAGCCCCTAAGTTTGCCCCTACTTTTTTTAAATGAATTTTATAGTTTCAGATTTTACATGTAGGTCTTGGATCCATGTTTTGTTTGTTTTTGTGTATGGTGTGAGGTATGAATCGTGTTTCATTTTTCTGCAAATTGGTCTCCAGTTTTGCCAGCAGCACTTGTTAAAGAAACTATCTCTTCCCCATTTAATGGGTTTTAGCCATTTGTCAAAGATCAACTAGGTGGTTAGATTTCTGAATTCTCAATTCTGTTCCACTGGTCTATGTTTCTATCATTGTACCAATACCAAGCTGTTTTGACTTCCACAGCTGTATAGTAGATTTTGAGAGTGGGGAGTGTGAGATCTCCTACTTTGTTCTTCTTCTTCTTCAGTAGTGCTTTGCTTATTTGAGGTCTTTTTACTTTCTGTATAGAATTTGTGATTGGTTTTTCCATGTCCTTAAAGAATAATTTTGGAATCTGAATCAGGATTGCATGGAATCCAAAGGTAGCTTTTAGAATGTTTATGGAATTTAGAGTGGTATTACATTGAGTATATTGCTAATCATAAGGCTGGCGGTTCAAACCCACCAACCGCTCCTTGGAAGGAAGGTTGGGCAATCCTACTTCCGTAGTGATACTGCCTCGGAAACCTAAGGAGGGGTCGCTATGAGTCGGGGCCAACTCGACGGCACACAACAACATTGAATTCTTTGGGTAGTATTAACATTTTTACAGTGTTCACTCTTCCTGTCCATGAACATAGTATGTTCTTCCATTCATGTATGTCTCTTATAGTTTCTAATGTTTTGTAGTTTTCTTTGTTTAGGTATTTTGTGTCCTTGGTAAGATTTACTCCTAAGTATTTTATCTTTTTAGTAGCTATTGTAAATGATATTGCTTTCCTTATTTCCCTTTCAGAGATTTCTTTGTTAATGTAGAGGAATCTGATTATTTATTGTATGCTGATTTTGTATCATGCCACTTTGCTGAAACTATCAATTAGTTCTGGTAGTTTTCTTGCTAAGTCTTTTGGTTCTTCTATGTATAGGATCATGCTATCTGTAGAGAGAGAGAGAGTTTTATTTCTTTGCCAATTTGGATGCCTTTATTTCTTTTTCTTGCCATATTGCCCTGGATAGGACTTCCAATACTAAGTTGAATGGAAGTGATGATAGAGAGCAGCCTTGTCTGGCTCCCGTTTCCAAGGGAAATGCTTCAAGTCTCTCTCCATTGAGAAAAATGTTGGGGTTGTTTTTGCATATATGCCCTTTAATATGTTGAGGAATGTGCTTTGTATTCCTATTTTGCTGAGAGTTTTTATCAGAAATGGATGTCAGATTTTATCAAATGCCTTTTCTGCATCAATTGATACAACATATGATTCTTTTGTTTTATTTATGTGATGGATTATGTTGATTATTTTTCATATATTGAACCATTCGTATATACCTGATACGAATACTACTTGATCATGGTGTATTATTATTACTATTATTTTGATATATTATTGGAATCTATTGGCTTGGATTTTGTTGAAGATTTTTGTATCTAGAGGGATATTGATTTGCACTTTTCCTTTTTCGTGGTGTCTTTGCCTTGTTTTGCTATCAGGATTATGCTTGCTTCATAAAATGAATTTGGGAGTATTCCATCCTTTTCTGTGTTCTGGAATAATTTAAGATCGATTGGTATCCGCTCTTCTCTGAATGTTTGGTAGAATTATCTAGTGAAACTGTCTAGGTCAGGTCTATTTTTTGTTGGTAGATATTTTATGACCTGTTTAATTTCTTCTTTTGTTATGGGTCCATTCAAATTTTCAACATCTGTCTCTTAGTTTAGGTAAATAGTTTGTTTCTAGAAATGTTTCAGTTTCTTCTAGGTTTTCAAATTTGTTGGAGTATAGTTTTCCATAGTATCCTGATATTATCCTTTTTGTTTCAGTCAGTTCTGTTGTGACTTTATCATTTTGTGTCTTATTCATGTAATTTGCATCTTCTCCTTCTTTTCTTTTGTTAAATTTGCCATTGGTTTGTCAATTTCATGAATCTTTTCAAAGAACCAACTTCTAGTTTTGGTCATTCTTGTTTTTTTGTTTGTTTGTCTCATTTATTTCTGCTCAGATCTTTATTACCTCTTTTCTTCTGGTGTTGCAAAAAGTATGTGGAGTTGGCATCTTCTGACCTCCTCTAACTTCATAAGGGGGAGAGAGAAGTACTATCAGCAGCCCAAGGCTTATTTCTGTGAGGCTAGATATGCCACAACCATCCAGCCTTTTTATCAACTCTAACACAAACTGTCCCTCCCACAGCACTCACTACTTCTCTGCTGGATTGAATAATTCATTGCGGTGACCACACAGAACTAACTAACCAACAATACTCAAAATTGTGGAGTTTATTAGGGAAGTAACAGGTTACAATTCAGGGTCAGGAACACGCTTAGGATACAGTTCCTTGTTCAGGGCAGTCTTCCCTCTGTTATTCCCCCAGGCATACCTCTCTGGCCTCTTGGCCTGGCACCTGCCCTGCTTAGGCAAGTGTTACAAAGTTCCTTTAACTCTGCTGATAGGTACAGCTAGGTGCACCCAACTCCATGAGCAAGCCTCTTGCCCAAAGACATTCATCTTTCTTGCTCTGTGGGCTGGCAAGCCTACCACCCTGTCTCATGCCACTTGGTTCCTCTGTGATTGTCTCAGTTGGTCGTCTCTGCCAAGGAGCTCCAGTGCAGGAATCTTGGGACCAAGGATTCCCTCCACTCCACCTCCAGCTCTTCTCTCTTGATGGGAGTGAGACCCGCCCTTCTGCCTCTAGGCGGGTCATTTTAAGCCCAGCAGCATAGCAAAACTAACCTATCCTCACAGTAGAGTTCCACACACATTATTTGTGTGGTCCCACCCTGTAATCTGGTGAAAGTCACAAAGACCATGGCTAGAAAAAGCCATACTAAGTAAGTCATTGCATCACAAGTAACTATAGGCTTTTTTTTTTTTTTTAATTTTATTTTGCTGCTCTTTTTCTAATTGTTACAGATGTTCAGTTAAGGTGTTGATTTTGTCTCTTCTTTTTTGATGTGTATGTTTATTACTATAAATTGCCCTCTGATCATTGATTTTGCTGTGTCCCATAGACTTTGGTATGTTGTGTTTCATTCTCGTTTGATTCAAGGAATTTTTTCATTTCATTTTTTATTTCTTCTATTACCCAGTAGTATTTAAGGAGGATGTTATTTACTTTCTATGTGTTTGCTTATTTTTCCTTGATCTTCCTATTGTTGATTTCTAGTTTCATAGCATTGTAATCTGAGAAGATGCTTTACAATATTTCAAAGTCTTTAAATTTATGAGGCTTGCTTTGTGGCCAAATAGTTTATTCTGGAGAATGGTCCATGTGCACTGGAAAAGAATGTATACTGTGCCTTTGTTTGGGTGGAGTGCTCTGTAGATGTCTATAAGGTTATATTGGTTCTGTATTGTTTAGTCTTGCTGTGTCTTTGTTGAGTTTCTTTCTAGTTGCTCTGTCTTTCATCGAAAGTGGTATATTAAAGCCTCTCCTACTGTTACTGTGGAGTTGTCTACTTCTTTTTTGTTAGTTCTGTTAAAGTTTGATTTATGTATTTTGGAGCTCTTTCATTGGGTGCATAGATATTTTTATATTTACTTTATATTTCTTCTTTTGTTTATAGGTCTGTTCAAATTTTCAGCATCTGTTTCTGTTAGTTTAGGTAATCATTATATAATATCTTTCCTTGTCTCTTGTGGTGGTTTTTGTCTCAAAGTCTAATTTATCAGAAATTAATTTTGCCACTCCTACTCTGTTTTGATTGCCATTGGCTTGAGATCTTTTTTTATTTTTCCCCAACCTTTGATTTTTAATCTGCTTTTAGCAGTGTCTAAGGTATATTTCTTCTAGACAGCATATTGATGGGGTCATGTTTTCTTACCCATTTTGCAACTTTCTGTCTCTTGATTGGTGTATTTAATCCATATGCATACAGTATAATTATTGACAAGTATGAATTTGTTGGTGTCATTTTGTTATGTTTTTTTGTGGTGTTGCTGATTTTTCTGTTCCACAATTTTCTGTGCTGAGCTCATTTTGTTCATTAATTTTTTAAAATCATTTGCTTCATTGCTATTGCTTTAGTATTTGCTAAAGATTTATGCCCTTTCCTCTTTTATTTTGATGGGAATGATTATTAATTTTCTTTGAGGTTACCTGTGATTTAGTTTGTCCTTCCAAGGTTTAAAACAGTCTGTTCTATCTCAAAGTTGTCTTTACTTTCTCTCCATTTGGAAGTTCTGTAACTATCATTTATGTATTTCCCTCTTAATTTCTTTGTGGTTTTCCTCATTTACAAATTGATGTCTCTGGTTCCCTGTTTTCAGTCTTGTAAGTTTATTTTACTTTGGATACTTCTATATCTGGGTTGGATGCTGGGTTATGTTGTGTGTTAATCACAGTTGTTGTCTGCTGTTGTTGGTTCTCTGTCCAAAGGAATTTCTTTAGCATCTCTTGTATGGTTGGTCTGATTTTTACAATTTTTCTTCATTTCTTAAATCTGGAAATGTCCATTATTGTTGAAGAACAATTTTGCAGGTTATGTAATTCTTGGTTGGCAATTTTTTTCTTTCAGGGTTTTATATGTGTCATCCCATTGACTTCTTGCGTACATGGTGTCTGCTGAGAAGTCAGAGCTTAGTCTTATTTGTTACCTTTCTATGTAACTCTTTGTTTTCTCTGTGCTGCTTTCAGTATTCTTTCTTTGTCTTTAGTTTTATAAAATTTGATTATGATATTTCTTGGTGATTTTCTTTTAGGGTCTATCCTGTTTGGCATTTGTTGAGCTTCTTGAATGCATATCTTCTCGTCTTTTATCATGTTAGGAAAATTCTCTTCCAACAAATCTTCGACAGTTCCTTCTGAGGTTTTATTTGTCTTTTCCTGTTCTGGAATTCTGATCAAACTTGTTATTCCCCCTTGATGGTGTACCATGTAAATCTTAGGCTTTCTTCATTTTTTTTTTTTCTTTTTTCTGATTGTTCCCTTAACAAAGTAGTATTGAGACATTTGTCTTCAGTGTCACTAATTATGTCTTCCATTGATTCAATTCTACTCCTTCACCCTTTCAATATGTTATATATTTCTGATATCTTAGTGTTAATCAAGGAGCTCTGGTGGTGTAATAGACTGCTACCTAGAAGGTCAGTAGTTCAAACTCACCAGTTGCCTCACAAGAGGAAGATGAGGCAATTTAGTTCTATAAATAATTATAGCCTTGGACACCCAATGGGGGTCACTGTTAGTCAGAATTGACTCAGTGGCAACAGAGGTTTTTGTAGCATTAGTTTTCTGGATTTCTGTTTGCTGTTTTTGTATGTTTTCTAATTTTTCATTTATTTTGTCAGTTCTTGTATTGTTTTTCTAAATTCTTCTAGCATTTTGTTTATATTTTCCTTAATTTTGTCAGTTTTCCTTGATCTATCTCTTAATCCAGTGAAGGTACCTAAATATAATTCTTTTGAATTCCTAGCTCCAGTGCTGTTGCTTCTTCAGGTAGGTTTTCTGGCTGTGTATTCCGATCCTTTGTTTGTACTGCTTTATCTCGCTTCTTAGTGTGAACTGGAATTATAATTTGTCTCCAGGACATTGTGATGCTATACATAAGGTTTTCACTGCCAGTTCTTTGAGAAGTGAATAGCCCCTCCCTTCTTCGAAGTCTGTCCTAGTGTAGAAGCTCCTATGAAACCTGTCTTATCATTGGTGACCCTGCTGGTATTTGAAATGCCAGTGGCATAGCCTCCAGCTCCACAGCAACACGCACACCACCACAGTATGACAAACTGACAGATGAGTGTTGGTGATGTGGTATTTGTATTTAATTGGTGATTGTATGTTAGTATTATTCACTCAGATATTTATGGGTTTTTTTGGCTTTATTTTCTTGTGATATCAGAGTGAGTGAGGTTGGTGTGCTGCTTTATTCACTAGTTTGGCATTGCTTAGACATACCATAGCTATCTCCTGGTAGATATGATAGTGAGAATGTGTGCACAGATCTCTGTTTTTGTAGAGCAGTTGAGGGTAGATTGGGCTGGCATTGGCCATTGTCTGTCATTGATCAGTTGGTGCAGAAGGAGGTTGTAGCCCTCACCTATTAGGTGGGCTGCAGGAGGTACAGATGTTGTCAGGTCATGTGGGCATTGTTGCTTTCTGGTTACCAGCCACCAGTGTGGTTGTCCTTGCAGTCCTTGGCAGTCAGAGCAGATTGTCAGGTTGCCATCCCAATTGGAACGCTTCTTGCAAATATTGAAAATGGCTGTACCTTAGGCCAGTCAGTAGTCCACAGCTCCACTTGTTTCCTTATTGCTGTTTGTATTCAGTTTCTTCTACTACTGGGCATTTAATCTACTTCTTTATCCTTTCCGTTGAAGCTCAGGGTTCCAGGATTATCCTCTTTATCTGCTTCAATTGGTTTCTCTTATCTTTGTTTTTAAGCATCTGGATAGCTTGTCTTCCTATTCTGGCACCTTGCTGGAAGCCCTCCTTCTCTTTAACTTCTTTTATAAGATTTTTTTTTTTAATTTTTATGAATCTCATCTCACATATGTTTTAGTTAGGGTGTATATGGAAGACATCTGTGTTGTGTTTAAAAATATTTGTTCTGAAATATCTGTGACCTTGTATCTGTAAGAATACATATAAGAAGATGACTTGGATGGAACCAGCAGTTCTGTCAGCCAGAAACACCAAATTGATTATTGTAGTGGATTGATAGCAATGATAAAATCTACCATTTATTGGACATTGCACTTGTACTGCGCTCATTGTTTTGCATAAATTGATCTCTTTTAATCCCTATAAGCCATTTAAGGGAAGTATTATCCTCATTTTGTAGCTGAAGAATCTGGGGCTTGGAGAGGCTTATGCCTTACCCCTGTGTCTCCATGATTTTCACTCGTGTCTGCTTTACAGCAGCACCTCAGCTGTTTTTGCTCTGAGTTAACTGCCTGTAACTTCTAGTGTCCTGTCTTCTTCTGTTACTTAATTTTGCACAAGCCCAACATGGTTGATCATCTGGAGGTTTGTAACACATCTCTTTTGCCGCCAAATCATAGTCAACCCCTTTGAGTCTCTGTTGCTTTGTCTGTATAAAGAGAATGTATGTATTCTGAGGGTCTAGTATATAAGTTGTTGCATAAATATTATCTCCCAATAATATTTATTCACTAAGCCCTTTTATATTATGCCTGGTAGAACACTTCCAGCCTTTATGAGGTCAGGCCTTCAAAGTAACAAGCATGAGACCCCTCATTTGAACTGAGAAGGGTTTTTCTCTCTAGCTCTTTCTTTTTGCCCCCTCAACACTCAATTTGAGTTCAGATCATTTTGAGAAAGCAGATTGCTTATTGCTTCTGTAATCTGTTCTGTGTCTAAAGTGGGGCTTTATTAACAGGGAAGAGAGAAAGAAAGAAGGAACATAATAGTTGAGTGTTAGGCATTTCACATGTACTATTTTAGTTAATTTTCACAGCTGTGTGGTCTGTGGGTGGTGCAAACAATTCACACACTTGGCTGCTGACCAAAAAGTTGGAGGTTCAAGTCCATCCAGAGGTGCCTTGGAAGAAAGTCCTGTAGATCTACTTTGGGAAAAATAAGCCATTGAAAACCTTGTGGAACACAGTTGTACTCTGACACACATGGGGTCCTCATAAGTCAGAGTCTACTAGGATGGCAACTGTTATGTTGTGAAGTGTAGATACTATCTCTAGGCTCAATGAGAATAACTAACTTGCTCTATGTTATGTCGTTGCCAGATGTCAGAATAGAAATTTGAACTTGAATTTGTCAGACTCCAGAGACCACGTTCTTTCCATTTTGCCACACACACATTTACAATTAGTAATTTATGATTCACACTTCTGTCATTCTTCGGAAGGGACTGAGACCTTGTTAGTGCCAGTAAAATGACACTTATATGAACTCTGCCCCTTTAAGGACCAGGCTGTGTCCAGGCTGTTTGAGGCATTACATAATGGAACTTTTCTACACAAATGAATTGCCAGGGTAGCTGAGCAAGCCAGCATAGTTATGTGTTCACCAAGCAACTCTGGATCCAACTTCAGCTTCGGGAAAACAGTGGAAAAGAGATAGAAGAGTCAAAACAGCCAAAGAAATGCCCTTTCTTCCCTAACTGAAAGATCACTTTGTCTGTTGAGAAAAAAACTCCTAAATCCTGCCTTCCTCACTTTTCATCATGTGCTCTCTCTTTTTCAATTCTTTTATTTATTTATTTTATTGTGTTTTGGGTGCAAATGAATTCTTTTTTGTTTCCAGTGATCCCACCACCAAATATCCACATTGACAGCTACAGTGAAAATTCTCTAAGCTTTACCCTGACCATGGATAGTGACATCAAGGTAATGTTGAAATTTCAAAGTAGCATTTTGATGAGGCTTTCCTTTGTATGGGAACCAAGACAACATAGTACAGGGAGATTAAGGAAAAGGAATGGCTTGATCAGGGGAAACTGAAAGATCATAACTAGTTTGGTGCATCCTCCCACAAAGAACAACTTGAGTCTTCCACATGTAATTATTCTGCCTCAGCCTGGTGCCTTTTTTTAAAAAGAAAAAAAAAAAAAAGGAAAAAGAAAAACCCTATAATTAAATGGTTCACAGCTATGGTGCAAATAAAGAGTTGGCATTAACAGAATATGTGTGCCCTGTAATTTTCAGCTTTATTGGATTTCCTGGTGCTTAAGCGCTAATGCAGAGGTTCCCACAGGGTTGCTCTCAACCTTCTTGTGAGATGCTCGGATACTTTGGAAACATACCCACCTGATATCCACCTTATAATCCCCTCTTCTAGCACCACCCTCCCTTCCCCTTGGACCACCTGCACTGCCAACTTCACCATAGTTAGCAGTGTCTGTGTAGTTTCTCATATTGAAAGTCCACCCCCCTGATAGTGTTCTTTCTTGACTATTTGTCCATCCTGGCATCCCTACCCCCCATTGAGTTGTGGGAAATACATTCTTTAGAGTCCTTATGCCAACACAGCAATATCTCTGTTGATTTCCATTTGCTAACCTACAATTCAATAGCATACCTTTGGCTTCAAAGAGGGAGGGTCAATGCAAGAAATGGCCTTCTGTGCATCTCATCTGTAGTCTTTGGAGTTGGGAACATTTGTTTGCTGTCCTCTACTTACAGAGCTTTAGATCAGATCCTCCTGTCAGCTCAGGACTTGGAAAAGGTAGTCTTCCCTGTTCAGATGCATTTACTCCTGTCAGACAGAGAGTACTGACTCTCCCGCTTTGTGTTGCCCTCTTGGTCATGAGTACAGGAAAACCTGAGCTGAGATTTATCCTTAACTACCTTTGCTCTTTCTCGGCCTAATTATCTATTTACCATTTCTACTTTCTGTCTTTATGAATTGATAATTGTCCTTTTATTCTGCAATCATTTTCTTTGTTTTATTGAATCTGTATTTTGTACAATAAATGGTCTCACATTTGTTTTTAGAAGTTGGTGGATTATATCTAAATATTATTTGCTGATCACACAAATAGAACTAGTTTTAAAATCAAAAGAAATAGCCCATTTGTAGTAAGAAAAATGGGATAAGAATCACTAGAAAAAGGGGTGTATTTTTAATTGTGCACCACACAGTTCCATGTGCTCTGTGACTGCGTAGCTGTTCCTGTAATATGTTTCTTGGTCCTTTGCAGGTGAATGGCTATGTGGTAAACATTTTCTGGGCATTTGACACCCACAGACAAGAGAGGAGAATTTTGAACTTCCGAGGGAGTCACTTGTCACACAAAGGTAACACCTGGGTGCTAGTCAGTATGCTAACAGGAAGGAGTAAGGGATGGATAGACCAGGGCTTTCTTGACAGTGGAACCCTGGGTGGTGTAAACAATTAATGCTCTTAACTGAAAGTTTGGCAGTTTGAGTCCACCCACAGGCATCTTGGAAGACATGCTTCCAAAATATGAGCCATTGAAAACCTGTGGAGCACAGCTCTGCTCTCACACACATGGGATCGCCATGTGTTGGGACTGAATTGAATGGCAGCTGGTGTTCACTTTTCCTGTTGTGTGTGGTGCTTGGGGCAGGTAGGTAATGGTATCTTCTCTGAAGACTATTGCTGATGGAACAGTTCCTATCAGTTGAGGAGAGTATAAGTAGGACTGCCTCCAGGTAGAGGGATACACTGGATGGCCTCCTCAAGGCCCCAACTGGTGGCTCTTTAAGGATGTTGGGGAGGAAAATGGAGGGAAAACTGGAAAGTGACCAGATTAACTGCTCACAGGTGACTTTTGGTTCCCAAAGAAACAGCTCCTATATTTAATTACCTGTCAGTCTTTTTGGTTTGCTCTTGTATAATTGGCATTCAGTAAATAATGTTGAATGACTGAACGCACAAACAAAGGAAGGAAGTAGTCCAATTCTCCTTCTATCTGTGCAAAGGCTGATCCTCAATTGTAGTTATCAAATATGAAAATGTGTTACAAAGGTAAGGTTTTGATTTATTTCAAAGAGAAAGCCTTCAATGGCAAAGGCTGCCTCTGAATGTTGAGAGTGGCATAGGAGCTTCTATCGACACATTCTTTTAGCCTGTTTATAAAGCATGTTCAGTTATATTTCATTCAATTTTAGTTATAACCTTAGAAAACAAATTACATGTGTTCTATTACTGTCCCCCACCCCAAAGCTGAAGATCTGCTGAGTTAAGTAACTTACCCAAGGAAGATACGTAAAAATAAAAATAACATTGCATACCTACTGTGTGTAGGCACTTACCTAGGCATTCTATGGATACTGCTTTCCTGTCCTAATAACTCTGGGACACATCATTTTACAGATAAGAAACTAAAGTTCAGAGATTAATTTAATTTACTGACCAGGACCGGAACCCACGTCTTTATAATTCCAAAGTCTGTAACCAGCATAGCCTCAAAATCACAGCATTAGAATTTGGCAGAATCAGGAATACAGGTCTACAGAAATCAAAATACAGGTCTTAGCAGCTATTGTGTAAATAAAGTAAAGGCTAGCTCTACATTAATCCTCACGCCAATTGTTTTACAGACATTTTCTTTTTTTAATTTCCTGAATAGCTAGCTGTTTAAAAGTGCTGTTATTTTAAAAACAAGGAAATAGTCTTAAAGAAGTTAAATATGTTACCCAAAGTTATGCAACTACCAAGTAAAGAGTTACACCTTGAACTCAAATCCTTCTGATTCTGAAGACCATATTCCTAATCTATCTTCCCCTTTGTGCACTGCTGTTTTGTTTTTTACAAATTTACCCTAATTATAAAAGGAGCACATATTTATTAAAAAAAATTTAGAAAACCCACACAAAAATAAAGAAAACTAAAATTTCCCATAATTTTACTTCCCAGAGAAGTCATTTTTACATTTTGCATACCTATTAAATTGATGGTTTTATTTTCTGTGAAGTGACTTCTATATATATATTTTTTAATAAATTAGAATAATGTTGTCTGTGGTTTTATATTTTGCCTTTTTCACATAACATGATACTGCGATTTTCCTGTAACATCAAATATTCTTTGAAAACACAACTTACAGTATATGGAATGCATACAGTAAGGTTTATTAACTATCACTGGACAATTAGACTATGTACATTATTTTTCTGTTGTAACAAACACTGATGAACGTTTTTGTTACAGAGGTTTCATTATCTTGACTGGGTTGCAAGATATGAAGATTTTCAAAGCTCTGTTACACAAGGCCAAATGGCTTTCTAAGAATTTGGTACCAATTTGTATCTCTAGAAGGCAAACTGAAATAAATTACCTAGTGCCCATGTATCTATCCAATATTACACGTAATAAACAACAACAAAACAAAAGAACCAAGCCCACTGCCATTGTAAAATATGGTGAATCAATTTGTGTGCTAATGAAAGCCCTACAATAGGTGGAACTTACCTGTATGACATTGAGATACTACATTTGAGTTTTTTAAAAATAGGGTATATATATTATGATGCAAATACTTGATGTTACTTTAGCTTCCTCCTGACATCACCTTGCCCATGTTTTCAGTCGGCAATCTGACAGCTCACACCTCCTATGAGATTTCTGCCTGGGCCAGGACTGACTTAGGGGACAGTCCTTTAGCATTTGAGCATGTCATGACCAAAGGGACTCGCCCACCTGCTCCTAGCCTCAAAGCCAAGGCCGTCAATCAGACTGCTGTGGAATGCACCTGGACTGGCCCCAGGAATGTGGTAAGTTGATCAGGATGACATCACAAATTGAGTCTGGACTCTCTCTGACCACTGGAAAGTCCCAGACCTTTCTTCTTTGTTGCTGCTTCTTCCTTTCTCACCCTAAACACAAGATACCCCCTAAATCTGTTCTGGGTTACCTTGTAAAGAAAACTGGCATCCCGGGCCCAACATCACTTTCCACACCATGGCCTGGCATCTGAGAGGTAGTACCCCATGCTGCTTGCTGTTCAATAGATCTTGAGAGTTCCTGTGCTTGAAAATTGACTGTGGGTCATGGGCTTGGTAAGAAGTCACTAGCAGTGACAGTGAGTATTATAACCAAGTACCTTGCTTCCAGCTTCCCGAGCCCCTCTTCACCTATGTGACTGCCTCTCTGACCAGGTCCTCCTAAGCAAGCATGTACCCACATTCATTCCAATATCCTCGCTGCATGGGTATACAGCTCTTTGTTTTCTTTTATTTCTGTAGGTTTTTTATGATTAGTTTTGTGCTTCTTTATGATTCTGACTTTTTGCTTTCCACCCTTCCCCAAAGTATGCCTTACTTTTCTTTTAAGTCAGCCTTCCTGAGGTTCTCAGCACACTCCACTCCCTGGTCCTACCTCTGATTCTTGGCTTATGCTATTTCTTCTCTCTAGTTTTCTTCCCTCCCCTGCAACCAAATCCTGATCTCTTTCCTTTATGAACTCCTAAAATATTGCAAGTGTGTACCACAGTGTTTTATTAGATTATGCTTTATCCTGTTTGATATATTCTGTTGTTACAAAGTAGTTTGTGAGCTCCTTGAAGGTAAAGATTGTTTTCTGGATTTTCCAAATAGAAAAAGCATACAAAACTAAAAACTAAGCACATAAGTGGGCCCTAGTCAGTCCTTAGTGATTAAGAAGTAGAAGCACAGCTCATGTCTTATCTTCTCAAAGTATTCCTAGTGTGCATTTTGGTATTTGATTTGTGGGGAAGTAACCAAGGTTTCATACAGTTGTCTGTAAGGTCAGTGGTGATGAAGGAAGGAGAAGTAAGATTTACTGAGCACCCAGTATATGGCAGGTATAATGCAAAACCCTTTATAAATATCCTCATGCTAATGCTTTCATCAGCTCTATGGAGTAAATGTTGTTATGTGCCATCGAGTTAGACCCGACTCATAGTGACCTCTCCTTGGGTTTCTGAGGCAGTATGGCTACAGAAATAGATTGCTCAACCTTCCTTCTGAGGAGTGGATGGTGGGTTTGAACTGCCAGCCTTCAGGTTAGCAGTCAAGTGCTTTTAGGCACTATACCACCAGAACTCTCAAGGAGTAAATAATCCCAATTTTACGAATGAGAAAACTGAGGCTCAGAGAAGCTCAGCAGCTTGCCAGAGTTGAAGCTCTAGTACACAGTAGACTCTGCATTTGAGCTCAGGTTCAGGTAGTTTAGCAGTCTCTTTGTATACTCTAGAACCTGCTTCTGAGGCAAGGGCAGTTAGGAGATGCCTAGGACTCCCTGTTACCTTGGGGTAGATTTTACTCATAAGGGCATAATTATCTTATCACATCTAACTATCTTCACAGAGTAGAGCATAATGATAAGAACACTAGAATGTGAAGAACAAAGTAGGAGGCCTCATACTTCATAATCTCAAAAGTTACTATACAACCACAGTAATCAAAACAGCTTGATACTGATTAAATGACAGACACATAGACCAATGGAATAGAATCAAGAACCCAGAAGTAAATCCATCATCTTTGGGAAGCTGATCTTCAACAAAGGGTCAAAGGCCATTCAATGGGGAAAGAAACAGTCTTTTTAACAAATGGTGGTGGCAAAACTGGATATTCATTTGCAGAAAAATGAAATGGAATTCATAATTCACACTATACAAAGCTAACACAAAATGAATCAAAGACCTAAATGTTAAAGCTAAAACCATGAAGTTCCTGGAAGATAACATAGGTACAAAACTCAAGGACCTAATTTTTGGCATAAATAATCTATCAAAGATAACTGTGAATACACAAACACCAGAAGACAAATTAGATAACTGAGAGCTCCTAAAAATGAAATGGGAAGAACACACTCAGCATTTCTCAAGCTGAAAGAATTGAAGAAAAAATTTAAGCCTCAAGTTGAAATATTGAGAGATTCTATAGGCAAAATATTGAATGATGCAGGAAACATCAAGAGAAGATGGCAGTAATACACAGAATCACTATACCAAAAGGAACTGGTTGATCTTCATCCATTTCAGGAAGTGGCATATGATCTAGAACCAATGGTACTGAAGGAGGAAGTCAAAGCTGCAATGAAAGAATTGGCGAAGAACAAGGCTCTGGGAGTTGACGGAATACCTGTTGAGATATTTCAACAAATGGATGCCCCATTGGAGGCACTCACTTGATTATGCCAAGAGATTTAGAAGACAGCTACCTGGCCAACTGAATGGAAGAGATCCATATTTGTACCCATTCCAAAGAAAGGTGATCCCACAGGTTGTGGAAATTATAGAACAGTATCATTAATATCTCATGCAAGTAAGATCTTACTGAAGGTAATTCAAAAACGTTTGCAGCAATATATTGACAGAGAACTTCCAGAGGTGCAAGCTGGATTCAGAAGAGGATGTGGAACAAGGGATATCATAGCTGTTGTCAGATGGATCTTGGCTC
>NW_006921845.1:4888762-4890126 GCF_000298275.1 Orycteropus afer afer | reverse complement strand
GATGCTTTTGAGTTGTGGTGCTGGTGAAGAATGCTGAAAGTACCATGGACTGCTAAAAGAACTAACAGATCTGTCCTGGAGGAAGTGCACCCGAAATGCTCCTTGGAAGCTAGAATGGCCAGACTTTGTCTCACCTGTTTTGGTCATGTTGTCAGAAGGTACCATTCCCTGGAGAAGGATGTCATGCTTGGTAGGGTGGAGGGTCGACGAAAGGGGGAGGCCTTCAACGAGATGGATTGACATGGTGGCTGCGATAATGGGCTCAAGTATAGCAGAGATCGTGGAGCTGGCACGGGATCGGGTAGTGTTTTGTTCTGCTGTGCGTGGGATCACTATGAGTCGGAAACAACTCGATGGTACCTAACAACAACAACAACAAATGAAATATTTATGCTCATCAAAAGATTTTACCGAAAGAGTAAAAAGATAACCTACAGACTGAGAAAAAAAATCTTTGACAGTGACACGTGATAAGGATCTAAGCTTTAAAATATATAGAAAACTTCAACAACTCAACAAAAAAAAGTTAAAAAAATCCAGTCAGAAAATGAGCAAAGGCCATGAACAGAACCTTCACCAAAGGAAGCTAACAAACATATGAAGAGATGCTCAATGTCATTAGTCATTAGAGATGCAAAACTACAGTGAGATACCATCTCATCCCTGCAAAAATAGCATTGATCAAAAAAATAGAAAACAAATGCTGGTGAAGTTGTAGGGAAATTAGAGCTCATATACACTGCTGGTAGGATTGTCAAATGGTACAACTACTGTGGAAAACAATATGGCACTTCCTCAAAAATCTACAAATAGAAATACCTTATGATCTAGCAATCCTGCTTGTGGGTGTATATCCTAGAGATATGAGAGCAGTGACGTGAATAGACATATGCAGACCTATGTTCACTGCTGTATTACTCACAATAGCCAAAAGATAGAAACAGCCTTAGTGCTCATGAGTGGATGAATGGATAGCAAATTGTGGTACATGCATACAATGGAATACTATGCAACAATGAAGAGTAATGATGAGTCCAGAAAACATCTATACCATGGGTGAATCTGGAGCACATTATGCTGACTAAAATAAGTCAATCAAAAAAGGAAAAATATTGTATGATACCACGTTTATAAAAAGCCAAGGATAGGTAGTCACACAGAAAGCAGCATTCTTTGATGCTTACCAGGGGTGGAAGGAAGAGAGAGGGAGAGTCACTTTCTAGACAGTAGACATTTGTTACCTTAGGTGATGTTAAGGGCAATACCCAGTATGGGTGAAGTCTGCACAACTTGACCAAGGTAAAAATGAAGACACCAAAAAGTATGCAAGAGTAAGGGACAATTTTGGCAAATGCCAAATATAT
>NW_006921845.1:4844438-4884057 GCF_000298275.1 Orycteropus afer afer | reverse complement strand
TTTAATGGGTTAAAAGGCTTAAGGCCACGGTCTCGTGGGACAACTTAGTCAACTGGCGTAATATAGTTGATACTCCATAGTAAGTGACCCAACAATGTTAATTTCCTTCTGGAAGACAGCATAAGGAGCTCTGGTGGTTCAGTGGTTAAAGCATTTGGCTGCTAAGAAAAAGTTTGGTAGTTCAAACCTACCAGCTACTCTGTGGAAGAAAGATGAGGCATTGGGCTCCTGTAAAGATTTATAGCCTTGGAAACCTAGTGGGGGTCACTATGAGTTGGAATCAACTCAATGACAGTTTGTTTTTTGATTTGAGCTTCCCGAAGATGATGTTTTATATCCTAGTTCTATGAGTAGCATCTAGGGTCTTAAAAGCTTGCTTCTGGCCATCTAAGATTCAACCACTGGTCTTTATTCATCTGGAACAAAAGAGAATTCAGGAAACCAAAGACTCAAAGAAAAACTAGTCCGCAGGACTAATAGCGCATTTGACCATGGCCTCTTTCAGCCTGAGAGCAGAAGAACTAGATGGTGTTTGGCTACCACAGCCGACCTTTCTGACCAGGGACCGATAGAAGGACATGGATAGAATAGGAGAAAAATGTAAAAGACAACTCACATTACTAAAAAGGTCGGGCTTACTGCACTAATTAGACACTGAAGGAGCCTCTGAGACTACTGCCCTAAGATACTCTTTGAACTTGGAAGGGAAATTCCTCCTAGAGGTCACCTTTCATCCAAATTACTTATTGCCTTATCAAATAAAGTTTCACCTGTGAATACTCACCAGCCACTCCTCGGAAGGAAGGTTGGGCAGTCTACTTCCGTAGTGATACCTCCTTGGAAACCCAAGGAGGGGCCTGCTATGCTTCCTAAAATAATCAACTATATGAGACAGTTTACTTCCATAAAGATTTACCTCCTTGGAAACCCAAAGGGGGTCACTATGAGTTGGAAGCGACTCAATGGCAGTGAGTTTAGATGAGACCAAATAGTCAACAATTACCCTAAAACAAAAATGAGAAGGTAAGGAGGGGTAGGGAGGCTAGATTAATGGGAAAAAAACAAACAGGGAAATAATGAGAATGCTGACATATTATGAAAAATGTAACCAATGTCATGGAACAATTTGTATAAAAATAGCTAAATGGGAACATAATTTGTTGTATAAACTCAACTAAAACACAGTTCACAGTATTTTTTAAGAGACTACAATGTTAGTTGATTTAACAATCTCTGATTGTGTATAAACTTGGAGTGACCTCAACCTTGCTACTAAAATAGGTACACTAATCTTAGGCTTAAGATTATAAAAGATCAAATGAGATCACCCACAAGACACTCTCAGCTTCTCCTGTACTGCTGTGTTTACTGCAGCATTATTCACCAAAGGTGGAAACAACCTGTATCCATCAACAGATGAATAAACAAGTGTGGTTTACACCCAATAGAATATTACTCAACCATAAAGAGAAATGAAGTCCTGAGATCTGCTTCAACATGGATGAATCTTGAAAACATTATGCTGAGTGAAATAAGTCAGACACAAAAGGACAGATACTATTTGAGTCAACTTACATGAAGTATGTAGATTAAGCAAATGAATAGAGACAAAAATAGATTTGTGATTACCAAGGCCTAAGGGGAAGGGGAATGTAGAGGTATTACTGAAAGAGCCCTGAGTTTCCATGTGGGTTGATGAAATAGTTTTGGAAGTTGATATTGGTGATGGTTGTTCAACATTTTGTTGTTGTTTGTGCTGTCAAATTGTCTCTGACTCATAGCAACCTTATGTTCAACATGGTGAACCTAATTAATTTTACTGACTTGTACACTTAGAAATGGTTAAAGTGACACTTTTTAAAAATGAGTTTTACTACAATTAAAAAGAAGCAGTAGCCCTCAGCTTCTACCGTTCTCCATCACAGTAGCTGCTATCATCTGGGTATCTTAGAGTCCAGTTGGGGTCCTGTCTTAAGCCCTGACTCCTTTGTCTCTGTGGGTCTCTTTCCTTGCTGTAGCCACTGCAGCCCACAGAAGCCACAGGCTGGCCTCACTGAGCTCAGGCTTGCTCTGAGCTCCCAATCTGGTCACATTGTCCCCACCTGTGCTCTGTAGTTCTCTTGTTCCTCTGTTCCCGTCCATTTGCATTTACTTTCTGATGTCTTTATCCTCCATTCTTCTTTTTCCTTACCTCCTCCCAACTTATCACTCCCTTCAGCCCCTCCCTTCCTCTCTGCCCATCCACCCTGTCCCCTCTCCAACCCCTTTCTGGGCTGCTTAGTGATGCTGAGGAAAACTACATTATTGTCTGGGACTTGGAAATCCTGCATATATTTCTGGCCAGCCCTCCCTCCTCCCATTTGTTCCACTCTTCTGGACTCATACAGGTCCCTTTAAATCCCCATCTTACCTGCTCATCTGCTGTCAGAGAAAATGCTCTTTGATTCTACCTTAGAAAGGAAGCTTCCTTAACTCCTTATCCTACTGTCATACAAGCTCCTTCAAATACCCACTCTCCTGTTTTCAACTCCCTCGATTTCTAATTTATGTCAGATGGAATTAAGAATGGTTGCATGAAATTGAGGAACCTAAAGTACCAGTAACTTTCTAAACAGTCTTTTTCCCTCTTGTTTAAAAGAAGGTTGGAATTCAGCATCCAGGGTGTAATGGATTAAATTGCATCCCCAAAAATTAGTGTGGTAAATTCTAACCTCTATGCCTGTGGTAATAATCTCATTTGGGAATGAGTTGTCTTTGTTATATTAATGAGAGTGGATTAGTGTAGGGTGTGTTTTAAACTAATCTCTTTTGAGGTATGTTGTTGTTGTTGTTGTTGTTATGTGCTGTCGAGTCAGCCCTGACTCATAGCGACCCCTCCTTGGGTTTCCAAGGCAGTATCACTACGGAAGTAGGATTGCCCAACCTTCCTTCCGAGGAGTGGCTGGTGGGTTTGAACCGCCAGCCATCTGGTTAGCAGGCAAGTGTCTTAGCCAAGAGAGATTAAACAAGCAAGTGGGAAAAAACAAAAGATGCTGGGGAAGAGAAGTGCCAAGCCATGTGAAGATCTCCTCGCAGGAAAAGCTCAGAGACAAGGACCTCCTCCAGAGCCAACAGAGAGAGGAAGCCTTCCCCTAGAGCTGACACCATGAATTTGGACTTCTAACCTTTTAAACTATGAGAAAATAAATTTGTTAAAGCCACCTATTTATGGTATTTCTGTTACAGCAGCACTAGATAACTGAAACACAGGGCATCTGTGGCAGCAGCACGAGTTGATCTGGGACCCCAGCTCTGCCATCTTCAGAATTTGGTGTCTATCTTCATGGTTACCTTGTGGTCCAAGAGGACATACAACCACTATCTGTATGCCAGGTGGAAAAAGGAAGGAGGAACGGGTTCATCCCTCTTTAAATGACCCTTCATGAAGGTCCCAGTGACCTTTCTACCTACAAACATTGATCAAAACTTAATCGTGTAGCTTCTCCTGGCTTCCAAGGAATGTTATCTTTTTTCCAGGTGGCAATTCTTATTGTAAACCTGGATCCTCCTATGGGAGAAAAGAATGGATATTGGCTGAGCAGCTAGCAGTGTCCATCCTGACCTCCTTCCACACACACATTTCCTGAATTTTTCACCCTCACTCTTCAAACTTCCATGGCCTCCACCTCACTTACCATATCTACTACTCAATGTGCCATCTGTGCTGCAGAGGGGAGAGGCATCACACTTCTTGGTGACTCCCCTCTTTTCCCTGGCTAGGATAGCATGGACAACTCTGCATCCTTGAACCTTTTTATTTATAGTTATATCTGTTTTTCTTCTCTTCCCATCTCTCCTCAAGCCTGGGTGGGCTCTTTGAGAACAGAGACAACCACATATTTATTTTTGTAGATGCTAATACAGTGCCTAGTACAATGTGCTTTCTCTGTGAAGTCCAATAGAGTAAAGACCGAAGGAGTGTCCAGGGTCTTCATTATAGATTTCAAGAGGATGAGATCATTAACCAGTGAGCTGATGTCCTTTTCCATTCTTGCTTTTACCAGGTTTATGGCATTTTCTATGCCACGTCCTTTCTTGACCTCTATCGCAATCCAAAGAGCTTGACAACTTCACTCCACAACAAAACAGTCATCGTCAGTAGGGATGAGCAGTACTTGTTTCTGGTAAGCTTCCTATCCATGCAGTTGCATTTTCTAAGGGGTGGGTGCCTTAATTCCTGCCCTCCTGAGCTCTGACCCAGAACCTGGGGACTTGAAAGCCTGGCTCTTGGTGTGTGACCAGAGGGAAGTTCCTTCGTTTCACAAGCACCTGTTTGAAACAGAATGATCACTTGACCAATTGCAGCTCTCATGTGAAATATTAATAATTTGTTGAATAAGTCACAAGAATCCAAAATTTTTGTAGGATTCCATCTCTAGGAATTTAACCTAAGTACTTGTGCAGGTGTACAAAGACATGTGAGAAGATGTTTGGTGCACTAGTACTTGTATAGCAGGAGATTGGAATCACATGTTAAGAGAGGACTGGTTAAAGATATAATGGCTTATCCATGCGATGGAATATTGGGCAACCATCCAAAAGAAATTCAACTCTAAATGTACTGATACGGAAAAATCTCTTAAACTGTTTTGTTAAGTGGAAGAAGCAAAGAATGTAATAGTATGTGTGATGTTTTTCTTTTGTGTAAAGAAGAAATAAATAGACTACACACACACACATCCATATATGTATTTATATACATATGCATATATGTACATGTATCCATTTATACGCGCATGTATCCATTTACACATGCACATGCATGTACATATTTATACATGCAGGTATCTGTTTATACACACATGCATATACATACATGATCTAAACATACGTATTCATTTATGCACACATGCATATATATGTATGCATGTATACATGCACATGCACTTATGTACATATACATTTACACACATGCAGTATATGAGTATGTATACACACACACACACTTATGGCTGTGCTTATATACGCGTAGGACATTTCTGGAAGGGAGAGCAAGAAACTGTTACCAGTGGTAACTTTAAGAAAATGAATTAGAGACCTGGGGTAGGTAGGGAATTATTTTACATTTTGTACTGATATTTTTCATTGTGTGGATGTGTCACTATTTTGGAAGAAGAAACAAACAGTACAGTAGAAATTGTCTACAGCCCATGCAGTATTTATTTCCTGTGCATATGCTTGGCCCTAGGTCCGAGTGGTGGTGCCCTACGAAGGTCCATCCTCTGACTATGTTGTAGTGAAGATGATCCCGGACAGCAGGCTCCCACCTCGTCACCTGCATGCAGTACGCACAGGCAAAACCTCAGCTGTCATCAAATGGGAGTCACCATACGACTCTCCTGACCAGGACCTGGTGAGTGGCCAGGCATCCATTAACCTTGCTTATTCTTGGGATGGGTGGAGGAATCTGATAAGGGGGCAAGAAATGTAGGCCTAGTGTTTGGACCACCCACCCAGTTTTGTCTGACCATATACGGAGTCCTTGTAACTGATCACTTGCTATGAAGCCAACCCTGACTCATGGCAATCCTGTATGTGTCAGAGTAGAGTTCTCCTGCATAGAGTTTTCAGTAGCTGGTGTTTCAGAAGTAGATCACCAGATCTTTCTTCTGAGATGCCTCTGGGTGGACTCAATAGGGGCTTCTTTTTAGTTGGCCCTTCTCCATTACACCCAGCTATCATATTGGTTTGTCCCTCCTTCCTCTTTACCCTCTCAAAGTCCCTCCCTGGTCCTTTAAAACAGGGGTCAGCAAATTATTGCCTGTGGGCCAAATGTAGCCCATCACCTGTTTTTGTAAATAAAGACCATCTGGTAAGCAGAGCCTAAAATGCAGATACCGGTCCCTTATAGAAAATGTCTGCTTAAAAGGAAGGGACAGTGATTCTAGAAAATGGCTCCCATTTCCCATTGCTCTGCTTTTACTTCATCCTCACTGAGGTGATTGATTTTAAATCCATGATTATACTGGTCAGTGTTAAAACTCCTCTTGACTCTCAGCTTCTGCCTGATGATTGAGTTTTTGGTGCCTATTGTATGTCTTTTTATTTTCCCTTGCCCATATACAGAAGAATCAAAGTATATAGTTTTCTGTGTTTTAAAACTAGGGCTAAATACTTTCATTCATTAATTCTCTACTGACAATATTTCCAAACACTGGCAGTGAAAGAGATATTAAAGCTGGACTCTGAATTTGGATTTTTCTTGCTTGTTCCAACCTACCTGCTGATGCCACAATTAATGTGTCTTTTCACTGGTTTTTTTTTTTTTTTTTTCATTTATTTAAATGATAATTCTATGTACAGTTCTGTGAATGAATACTTGCTATAAGGTTTGACCTGGCCAGTACAAAGACTTTCCAAAAGATGGAGTTAGACTTTGGAGCTCAGGATAGTGTTGCTATAGGTCACAGCCACTGATATGCTTAGACGACATTGTCCACCATTGAACTGCAAAGAGTAAAAAATACAGTGTTCCTGATTACCATTAATAGAGCTTTTTGTTTGTTTGTTTAGTTATATGCAATTGCAGTTAAAGATCTAATAAGAAAGACCGACAGGAGCTATAAAGTCAAGTCATGCAACAGTACCATGGAATATACAATTAACAAGTTGGAACCTGGAGGGAAATACCATGTCATTGTCCAACTGGGGAACATGAGCAAAGATTCCAGTATAAAAATTACCACAGGTAAGTAGCACAGAGATTAGAGGCCTTCTCGCACAGCGAGGCTCCCAGGGTGTTACTAGGATGGCTCTCTTCAGAATTGCACGGAAGGGCACATACTACCTTCTGCTTCCTAACGGGGGCAGGGCAGTAAGGGGGACTGCAGTTTGGTGGCCAGGACGCATGGGTTGGGAATGGCTGGTGCTTCTAAGATTCTCTAGCTCCCTTCTAGTCTGCTCTCCTCTAGCTATTTTTGATATTGCTATAGGAGAAAAGGAGGAAAGCCTAAGAGAGTTAGGGAATAAAATGGAAGACTTGCCAGTTAGCCCAAGCATTGCATGTGGGGATCTGGTCTGAAGTTGCAATGATTTCTTGCAGCAGTATGACATGGATAAATGAAGAGGGACAAATAACTGGACAGTAGATAGAAGTCTAGCTCAACAGCCACACTCAAGTTCAGAGTGTACATAGTTCTGGAGTTTCAGTAATGGAGGCTCTGTCCCATATAGCTGGCAGTGTGAGCAGTGTTCCTGGGCTATCCTTGGCTATCATTCCAGTGCTCCATCTTCAGGCAGAGCTCTTTAGCTTTGAGACAGCTAGGGACAGGAGTAAGGGTAATAGGAAAGTGGTTGGGAACTGGCACGGACAACTAGGCTGATGCAGAGCATGCCGTAACAACAAGGCTTTGGAACTGTGGTTCCAATACCATTAAGCCTCCCTCTCCCATTGCTTTTGGCCATCCTTGGGTTCATAGGCTAACAAACTGAGCACTTTGAAGTTTCTTGACCAAAGGTGTTATGACAAGAACAAAACAGGTGCCAGTTAAAGAGTATCGACCATGTGCTAGATTTAGTACTAACCAGTATATATGTAACACAGTCCTTCAAGGTTAATATTACTGCTATCCCATTTACAGCCAAGAAAATGGAGGCCTGAATGTGTATCCTGCTAACTACATCCTATTTCATCTTTAACTTTCAGTTTCGTTATCAGCACCTGATGCCTTAAAAATCATAACAGAAAATGACCACATTCTTCTATTTTGGAAAAGTCTAGCTTTAAAGGAAAAGCATTTCAATGAAAGCAGGGTAAGTCCTTCCCTCATCCTCTATAACTTTGGAAATCTAAATTGAAATGTGATTTTAGAGATGAGCTTGTTAACAGCATGCTGGCATAGATAGAATTTGGAAAAAATAGGGCAAGGAAGTAAACTTGAGAATTAAAGGACCATTTT
Organism: Orycteropus afer afer; assembly: GCF_000298275.1. NCBI lineage: Eukaryota > Metazoa > Chordata > Mammalia > Tubulidentata > Orycteropodidae > Orycteropus > Orycteropus afer. The sequence continues at coordinate 4,876,120 of NW_006921845.1, read as the reverse complement.
CTGTAGGATTGCTAATTAGTGAAATGTTTATACTACCCATTAAAGATGAGACTCTCTACACAAAGTACTGTTTAATCCCAAAAGGGAAATGGCAGGGGAGCCCTCCTCACTGCATTTTCTGAAGCTGGGCTGGGGCTCAGCATTGGAACCAAGAATCCACTGCTCCCAAACCCTCTCAAGGCCAGGCTATGGTTTCAGGATCAGGGAGCTGACCTGTCATTTCAGAGGAATTAGAGGGAGCAACAAGAACTTGAAGATAGCTTTGACACAAGGCAACTATCTTGTTTGTTGTTTTGTTTGTTATGTGCAAGTCACAGCCAATTCTTGTGTCCACAACAGGAGATGGGGGAAGAGGAGTAGACTGGGGAGTACATTTGTTCCCCAGTGGTGGACAGATTCTTGAGTGGAATTGGGTTGGCTTGATTAGCATCAAAGCATTAGCTACATGGAAACCAACAAATGAACTATGGCTCCCATAACCAATTGTCACTGAGTCAACTCCAACTCATGGCAACTCTGTGTATGTCAGAGTAGAACTGTGCTCCATAGGGTTTTCAGTGGCTGATTATTTGGGAAGATCACCAGGCCTTTCTTCCAAGGCACCTCTGGTTGGACTTGACCCTGGTTAGCAGCCGAGTGCCTTAAAGTTTTGCACCACCCAGGGACTCTCCTTAAAAGTGTGGTAGGTAAACTGCCCTAGGGTTCTAAATAGTCACAGGTTAATGCCAGATACAAAGCTAAATTATAATTTGAAAATTCTCATAACTCTCACAACTATGACATAAATAATTAACAGCCTTAAATTTAAAGAGAGCTTTCAAATCAATTCAAAACACTAATACTCTTAATTTTGAAAAAGCTACAGGTAGCAGAGTAAAGAATTTCAGCAGCAGTAAGTAAAAGAAAATGTTCAACCTCATTAGTAATTTTAACAACAAAGAGATAGCGCTTTCACATTAAATTGGCAAAGATTTGGGGTGGAAGACTGTTACCAGTATTAGTGGTAGGTGACAAAATAAGCAATCTGGGAATATAAATTGATTCAAACTTCTGAAAGGCTCTTTGGTAATATGTATCAAAAACATTCAATGTGTTCAACATCTTTTACTCTGCAATTCTTCTAGGAATTTACTCTGAGGAAAGAAAGTGGTTAAAAAATTTATGTACAAAGCTGTTCAGCGCAGCATTATTTATGAAAACAAGAAATAGGACACAACCTAAATGCCCAACAGAGGGGGACCAGTTAAATAAATTATGAGTGGTTGTTGGTGTAGTTTAAATTGTTTTCTTTATTCCTTTATGTATTTTATATATATTCTACACTGAAAATGTATTTGTTGTTATTGTTGTTGTTTGGTGCTGTCAACTCAGCTCCAGCTCATAGCGACCATGTGTACAATGGAGCAAAACATTGTGTGGTCCTGCCCAGCCTCACAATCCTTGCTGTACTTGAGCCCATCATTGCAGCCACTATGTCAATCCATCTCAGTTTCACTGCTATTCCTAAGGTTTTCAATGGCCAGTTCTTTGAGAAGTGGATGGTTCCTTCCTTCTTCCAAGTCTGTCTTAGTCTGGAAGCTCCGCTGAAACCTGTTCACCATGGGTGACCCTGCTAGTATCTGAAATGCTGGTGGCATAGCCTCCAGCCTTACAGCAACACACAAGCCACCACAGTACAACAAACTGACAGACGAGTGGTGTCTATCTGTATATCAGATGGACAGTAATAAATGCTAGTTTATTAAAAAGCACAGACGGATGGGATTCCAGGCACGTGGAATTGAGAGACCCATTTTGGCAGCCATTTGCCATAAGGGGATCTGTCTGAGTGGCAGAAGCCCAGCTTTTAGGTTGAGGTTGCAGGTCAGTATTCCATTCCTAGTGGAGAGTCCTGGCTTAAGCATAGCATACCCTTCTTCCCTCCATCTGATATATTGTTAAGTTCAGAGAATAGAGCAGGTCAGTACAATGAGGATGAAGAGACCAAGGCTATGAACTGAGGTCCAGTGTGACTGGGAGATAAAGCATGAAGTCTTTTTTGGGGGATAGGGTGAGGTAAAGGGGGATTGGGGCCCTTGTCACTGAAATACTTGGAGATTAGCAGACAACTCCAGTCAACCTGGATCCCAGCCAGCATCCTTGGTCAGGGCTGTAACAGAGCAATTTATCTCAAACTAGAAGCCCAGGACTCTTCCTGAGACAATCTAAATAGCAAGAGACTAAGTACTCTTCTCTTGTGAATAGGGGCCTGAGCCTGCTCAAGTACTTCTTATTTCAAGGCCTTATTGGCCTATGACTGCTATGCTTTGAAGAGAAAACTGGAAGTGAGCTGCGCACTGACAGTGGCGCCCTTGCACATAGTTTCATAAAGAAATGCCCTGTCTTTTCTGATTGTGAGTTCCCTTTCCCTATTTTAATGCTTGAGACCATTGTGACCTGGATTTCTTATTAGTTAAATCCCTGCACAGCAAATTGTTGCTGAATTGTCCAGATTCTGTTTTGGGATTTAATACTGCTTGAGGGGGCATTGGTGGTTCAGCGGTAGAACTTACAACTTTCACGTGAGATGCCCAGGTTTGATTCCCGGCCAGTGCACCTCACGCACAGCCACCGTCCATCTGTCAGTGGAGGCTGGCCTTTTGCTGTGATGCTCACCAGGTTTCAACGGAGCTTCCACCCTGAGAGACTAGGAAGAAGAGCCTGCTGATGTACTTCTGGAAAATCAGCCAGGGAAAGCCCTGTGGATCACAGGGGTCTGATGGACAGCTGATCATGGGCATGCTGCAGGCCTGGGCAGCATTTCATTGAATTGTGGATGGGGTCATCACGGGTTGGAGGCTGACTCAGTGGCAGCTGGCAGCAACAATATTGCTTGAGATAAGTGGACTGCTGTCCAGGACTGCTGTATGTACCAGAATATTTGGTAAAATGCCTCTTTTTAGGGCTACACTTTTTATTTTCACTGCTCAGCACCTAAGTGGGACTATCAGTTATTTTGGACATTTGGAATGGGAAAGTTCCTATTTTCTGAATCCAGGATCTTAGTTTATTGTAAAAAAAAAAAAAAAAAAAAAAATTAGTAAGAAACCTAGAGTGCTTTAGCATCAATAAAACACTACATAAGGAGTCCACATAAAGTTGCACCAGTAATGGAGCTGTCAGTTTCATATCTCTTCCTGACCCATCTCTCTTTATGCCTGTTTGCAGGGGTATGAGATACATATGTTTGATAGTGCCATGAATATTTCAGCTTACCTTGGGAATACCACTGACAATTTCTTTAAAATTTCCAATCTGAAGATGGGTCATAATTATACTTTCACGGTCCAAGCAAGATGCCTTTTTGGCAGCCAGATCTGTGGGGATCCTGCTGTCCTTCTCTATGACGATCTGGGAACTGGTAAGTCACTGTGGCTGCTGTCTTCAGTTCCAGGGAAGTAGCAAGAAGGCATGTGGTTTGAAGATCGTGTATCTTTCTAAAACATATTTGAAATATACTCTCACCTGAAGAGAAAATCAATCACTGATTGATTTAATGAAAGAAAACTTCCTATGCCAGGCATGGTCCAAGGAGCTGAAATAACAAAGGTGACCGTATTCTGAATGTGAAAACACCATTGTAAGGGAAAGAAAGGCCAGGCTAATATAAGTCATAGATACTGTCCTCTCCCCATGCATGGGATCTATTACCTGCTTTCTGTTGGCCTCTGTTTAAGAACTGAATTTGGCCTGGGATCTCTGTCTTATCAACAGTCACAGATTTGGGGCCATGATATTGGGACCACAGTGTTTTCACACAGAAAGTTAGTCTACTTATATCATCGTAGCTTGGCCAGGATTCCAAAACACATTATGCCACAGGTCTTTTTAGTTCTATTTACTCCAAGCCAAGTACTAACCAGTGGTCAAGTCCACATTTTGTCTTAGAGTTGAACATTCCTTTGCATAGTGCTTCCCACAGTGTGTTCTGCTATAATACTTAACTCTTAGAGTCTCCCTACAAAAGGGTAACACCACAAACTACAGCCCCTTTGGAGAGTCTTAGGATCTATTAGTATATCAGAGGCACTGAGAGTCTACCAAAAACAAATGCCAAAAACACTGGTTAACCTAGTGTTTCCCAAGCAAACAAATCTGTTGCCATCATATCAGTTCCTACTCATGGCGACCCCAAGTGTGCAGAGTAGAACTGCTCCACAGAGTTTTCAAGGCCTTTTGGAAGCAGATCACCAGACCTTTCTCCAAGGTTCCTCTGGGTGAGTTTGAGCCATCAACCTTTTGATTAGTACACTTAACTCTTTGTGCTACCCAGGGACTCCATCTCCAAGATGTTGTTGTTGTTGTTGTTATGTGCCGTCGAGTCAGCCCCGACTCATAGCGACCCCTCCTTGGGTTTCCAAGGCAGTATCACTATGGAAGTAGGATTGCCCAACCTTCCTTCCGAGGAGTGGCTGGTGGGTTTGAACCGCCAGCCTTCTGGTTAGCAGTCAAGTACTTTAGCCACTATGCTACCAGAGCTCCTTATCTCCCAGCTAGAGTCTCCTTTTTAAGTAAAACCAGTTAGCAACCCATGAAATATACCTGGGAAGAACTGTTGTGAAGATGGCTACTTCAATAAACCAAGATTGTTAGTCTTTTGGTTAGACTTCTTGGCATTCCTTTTGCCCTTGTATTCACCTTCCCCTTGGGAGTTGGGGTGGGGGCCCACTGATTCCTGTTGCCTTCACCAGATTGATGTCTTTGCTACTCCAGCCTCAAGTAGTCCTTTAATTTACCATTGCCCAGGAGAGGTTAGGTTGGGACACATTCAATAAGATTTTGCTGGATTCCGCCCTTCCCCCCAGGGGGGATCATTTAAGCAAAGAAATTTAAATAAAGAAATGAGTATTGAATTATTTGATGAGGCTCACAAGGAGTGGCTGTTCTCTTGCTCATCTTTAGGAGTTCCCTTCCACGATGGCTCCTGGGTAGTGAGGGAGCCGCCTGCCCACACCTCTTCACCCCACACTAGGGAACAACCTCCTCAGGAAGACTAGACCTAGGAAAGTCTAGTCTGCTTCCTCAGCTAAGATCTGCCTCCTGAGTTCTGTTTTCCTGCTTCACGATTAGCCTTTTCCCAGAATTTTTGACATGAAAGCATACCCTTTCAAGGAGACTGGCCCCTAGTCCAATGGGGTATGGCTTGTCTGGCCCTACAGCCTCAGTAACACAAGTCTATCACTAAATCATATCTAAAGTGAGCATTTAATGCAGTGTGATGGGGGCTTCACTCTTAGGTAATAAGCACCTAAGTGGCTTTGCAAAGAGCTTTAAAAATGTTAAATGTATACAGAAAGGTTCTCTCTCCTTTATTTAAGTGAAAAACCTCATAAAACTTCATGAGCTGTTAAGTCAGTGTTCTAGTGAAGGAATCTTGTTTGTATCACTTAATGGAGCTTCAGGTAATTGTAGTTCAGAGTGAGTTTGGCACCAAGTAGGGGAAAATAATTGCAATCCCGTTAATTAGTGGTCTGATTTCACATCCTCTTATGTAAGGCAAGCAAGTGGTCTTAAGTAATAATGCTAATGAAATCAATGTTGATACCCTAGCAAAGGTCTCTCTTCCAAGAGATTATCTAAATAACCAACAAGGCAGTGATTTGGAGTCTAATGTAATTACCGTATTTGCATGCACAGGCCCTTTGTCTCTAAGCTCATGCCAAGTAGTCAGGAAACATTCAAGTGCCACGTGCAGGAAATGTGTCAACACCAGGCAGGCGATTCTGGTAAAACCAGTTGCTACTAAGTTAGCTCCAACTTATGGCGATCCCATGTGTTTCAGAGTAGAACTGTGCTCCACAGGGTTTTTAGTGGCTGATTTTTCAGAATTAGATCACCAGGCCTTTCTTCTGAAGTGCCTCTGGGTGGACTTGAACTTCCAACTTTTGGTTAACAGCCAAGCACTGTTAACTGTTTGTACCACTGAGGCTTAGGTAGCTGTTGGCTTAGGTAGCTGTTGCAAATGACTAGCAGTTTTGGTGGGTGGTGGTGCCTGATTCATTCTCATTTCCTTAGGTAGGAGGCTTATTGATTGAAATCTTGCCTTGGCAGGTGTAGATGCATCAGCGATTCAGGCTGCCAGATCTACCGATGTGGCTGCAGTGGTGGTGCCCATCTTGTTTCTGATATTGCTGAGCCTGGGCGTCGGCTTTGCCATCCTGTACACAAAGCATCGAAGGCTGCAGAGCAGCTTCACTGCATTTGCCAATAGCCACTACAGCTCCAGGCTGGGCTCTGCCATCTTCTCCTCAGGGGATGACCTAGGTAAGCATGGGGCAGGGTAGGTTAGTTCTTCCTCCCAGAGTAGATCACACAAAGCCAATGACTAGAAATAGAAAACACCTACCTTAAGCTCCTCTGTGGACATAACAGCCTTTATCAAATGAGTTATTCATTAGCCAGTGATTCTACTGCTTTGGGGTAAATAATTTGGAGCCCTTAACTTTTAACTTCTCAAAATTAAGATACCAATATTCTCTTCAATAGTCTAGTTCCAGTCTGAAACAGTATCTTAGTTATCTAGTACTGATGTAACAAAACACCACAAAGTAGGCGACTTTAAAGAGCAGAAATTTATTGTCTCACAGTTTTGGAAGCTAGAAGTCCAAATCAGGGCATCAGTTCTAGGGAAGGATCCTTTCTCATCATTAGGCCTGGACCTTGGCTTTCTTTGGCTTGTAGACAGTTCTTCACAGGTCTTTTCCCCTTGTGTGTCTGTCTCTCTGTCTGTACTCCATTTTAAAAGATGTCACTCAGAAAGGATTAGGTTTAGGGCCTGTCTTACTCACGTATGACCCATTCACGTAAAAGAGAACCCCTGTGTCCAAATAGGGTCACATTCACAGCAACAGTGGTTAGGATTTCAACACATATTTTGGAGGACACACAATTCAGTCCATAACAGGGAGCAATTTTATTGGAAGGAGGAGGAACTGGTAGGAGTTCGCTTTGTGCAGGAAGAATAGGTAGGGGGATCCTGGACTTGGGAAACTCTGGAAGTATTGGAAATTTCCAAGAATTGCCATCCTACTCTTGTCCTTTACAGACCCTTGAATGTCTCTGGAGGTGCTGTTGTTGTTCTGTGCCATTGAGTTGATTCCAATTCATAGGAATCCTGCGTGACAGTAGAGCTGCCCCACAGGATTTCCTAGTCTGTATTCTTTACGAGAGCAGTCACGAGACCTTTTCTTCCACAAGTGGCTGGTGGGTTTGAACTGTTGACTTTTTGGTTAGCAGTCGAGCCCTTAACCATTGTGCCATTTGGGCTCCTGCTGGAGATCTCAGATCAGAGAAAAAAATAATGCTTTCCCAATCAGCTTTTATCTAAAGATGCCTTTCCATCATGCTATTTTTCCTTACAGTTGCTAGTGCAATCTCACCAAGCATTTCTATTTTATGTATCAATTACATATAGCATAGGGGAAAAAAGGAAATACTCCTTTTAGAAATGTCTGAATGTTCAGATTGGTGTTACACTTTACACAATAGAATGGGAGTGTTGAAAGGCTTCCCTTAAGCTCAGATTGGTGAATGTGCATTTTTCCTGGTAAAAGTAGTTATAATTCATTTTCTTTGTTTATGAAGACATTCATGTATTCTCAGTTTCCTTCCTTCCTTACTAAGCAAGCACCTGGATTGCCTCGCATGAATTGGAGGTTGTGGGTGTTATTTACTTCTCTGTTTGGGAGCAAACAGAATTGAAGGTGCCATGCAGCAAACACTGAACAGAGATGTCACCTGGTTACACAGCACTGTACCAGAGGCCATAAGTCTGGGTATCACTAGTCTGGGAAGCTGTCCTCCAAAAGCTTAAACCACTCCAAGTTCCTTTTTTCTAAGACAAGTTGGGTTCAAAGGAGAAAACAGATAATGAAGTTAACTGTGCTAATAATGTAGGGTGTGGGTTGCTCAAATTGGGGAACCCAAGCCACATCTTTACATTTTGGGATAAGTTAATGATGTTCTTCTTCCTAAAAGCTTGGTGTAGTGCAAGCTACCGTAAGAATAGGTTTGGCCATGCATTGATGGGGAAAAGGTGACCCAAGAGTAGCAAAGGGAAGCTGGCCTAGGTTTCAGAACTGATGGCTATGCTTGGTGGGCTCTGGCATTGACTTTCCCAGCTGAGAATTATGATGACAGTGTTGGAAGGAAGGGAAGGGCCAAAAGGGTGAGATGTGGTGTCTGGCAAACATGTACTGGAACTCATCAAAACTTGACTGTTTTGCCTTTAGGAGAAGATGATGAAGATGCTCCTATGATAACTGGATTTTCGGATGACGTCCCCATGGTGATAGCCTGAAAGACCTTTCCTCACTAGAAACCAAATGTTGTAAATATTTTATTTGATATAGTTGATGGTTTATTTTAAAAGATGCACTTTGAGTTGCAATATGTTATTTTTATATGGGCCAAAAACAGAAAACAAAAAACAACCAAAAAAAAAAAAAAACAAATGAATGAATAAACTTTGTAGTAATCAACTGTGAACTTCAAACCAGGTTGATTTTAGTAACCAAATTGCTTTGATTTGACATTAATTTAGTCTTACAGGGCTGTGCTTGCTGGGCATGCTTTTAAGTCTGTGAGATCATTTTGGTTCAATAAATTGGCCATTGTTTTTATTTTTCTAAGACGCAGAAATGTATTTAATAAAATCTTCAAGAGAGAGTAATGGGTAGAATCCCTTTCTCCTTGAAGGTGTGATCAAATTGTAAGTTTTGTTTGGATTTAGTTTCTATGAAAGTGTTTGGGTATATTATGGGGGAAGGCTCTTTTATGTTGTTGTGTTAATTTATTGGGGCTCTGTTTAAGGCCAGGCTTTAGTATACATCTGACACTTGCACATGTGATGAGCCTCTTTAGCCCATGGAATTGGAGCATGGGGCGCAGAAGCTTTTTTGTTGTCATTCTGCAAGCAGTCCACTTTTACTCACTTGTGTGTCACATAATGGAATTTAATAGGAGAGATCATTGAGTCATTGCTCCATTCCAGTTCAGCAGAGCTCAGCTTGGGAAGCCCTGCAAAGCCAACAGCTTCCTCTTTCTTCTGTTGATTGATGGAATCTCACTGTATATGCCTCTGTATTTCAAAGATGTAGCTTTGAAAGCTAAGAAATGGTAAGACCACTTTATTATACACTGGTATAATTGTCATTTGCAAAAAAAAAAAAAATATATCACTCTGGTTGGGGGAAGAGTTCGGAGAGCCATGCCATGATGTGACTAATAGATACACTGGCAAATACAGTACCTAAGTTTTCCATTTTAGATTTTTCTTTTTCTTTTAAACTAACCACTGAAGAATCTCGAATGTAAAATTTTGTATCTGTGTTGCAGTGGTCCATAATGATATATGCAGTCATTTTGAATTGGGTCAGTGCCTTCTCTCTCTTTCTCTCTTTATTTTTCTCTTCCTTTCCTTCCACATTCCCTACCCCTGTCCCCACCCAATCTAAAGAGAAAGTGCTATTCACTGTCACAGAGACATAAGAAATCCACAAAGCTGAGGCCACTGAATCCAGTAAACAGTAGCAGCAGCACGGGAGTTTGTTCATTTATTCGCTCTGCAAAATAAGCTGTGCTTTTCCTTCTGCCTTTAAAATGCCCCCCTGCATTCAAACCATGGCCACTGAATGGTTATATAGACTCCACTGTGGGCCAACACCCACTCTTTAGATGTAGTGTTGTAGGTACTAATGTCTAGCATTGTTGTAACTTGACTGTGAATCTCACTGCAAAACTTCCTCCCAGCTGAGGAGCAGGGAGTGCTGGGAATATTCCAAAGTCATATCCCTGAATAAGTATCCTTTATATGCAAGCTATGTCAACCCCATATCCTCTTAGATGCAATGCGTCACCTTCCCACAAGTGTTTGGTTTCTTTTAGCCAAAAGTATCATTCTTGGGTGATGATAGAGTTGTGTTCTTCCTAGGGATTGTTTGCAAAACAAAAAAAGAGCCAATTACATTTTATTTTAAAGTTTTATTTATTTATTTATTTTAAATGGGCAATATTTTAAACTGTCAAACTTTAGTATACCACGAGGGTAGGTTCTGTTTCTTTTTAAACAACTGGTGGTCATGATGAGCCTACTTCAGTATATTTTCTCTTCTTCCTATCTGTCCTTTTTTAAATTTTTTTTAAAGACTGGAAGTTCCTTGGCTTTATCTTATCTTGCCTTGGAATTTTCTTTAAAACTCCAGCCCCTACCACCTCTTCTTTAAATAGCTGAAATATTAAAAATCTGGTGGAAGTCAAGTCATGTCATGGAACCACTAGAAGGTATATTTTCATCTTTTTCTGCCAACTTCTTGAGGAAATTTGTAGAAGCTGGTATAAAAGCCTCGGGGACTTTGTTTTCAATTCTTCCGTAGGTGAGCTTTTTTATAGCGCATATGTCTCCAGTTGGCAACTTGAGATACTTTTGAGAATCAAGTTCTAGTTACCAGTGCCTCCCAGTGCTTTGTGCACAGTACTGTATAGACTGGCCCTCACCTCTCTCCTTGGAAAATGCCACTGTGCTGTTTGAGAAAAAGCAGCCTTTTAGGGCTAGAGTATTTTATATACACAGAAGAGCTAAGTTCCTGAAGACTAGATAGATGCAGCTATGTATAAATTGTATATTTTTATGAACTTTTGAAGCACGCACTCTTTTTTCCCTCTATATAGTTTCGTGTGGAATTTTGATGTATAGATGCTTGTCTGTAAGGGTCCAGAGGCTGGAGTGACAATAGGAAATGAAAACAAAAACTACGGCCAGCCTTTGAAGGGGACCCAATAATTGTCTTCACTGTGACATTTGGAGCCCCTGGTTGCTTATGAAGAAGGGACTTTAGTACCTCATTGGAGATGCCACCTCTACAGGGCATGCTGTGCAGGGAAAAGCTTTTCTTCCCTCCCAGGGTATGTTAGAATGTCAGATGCCACATCCCTGTGGACCTCATGGACCACTAGTAGACCACTAAAATTTCACGGGCAGGGAACTGTGTGTAAGTTTTTTCTGGAAGCCGATTTTTCTTCTTTATGTGTTTATCCCCCTTGAGCTTTATAAGACGTGGATATATTGGATAAAATGACAGAGTAGAATTCTACAGAGGATTCCAGGGATAAATCTTGTCTAAACAGGCCTGTTTCCAGACAGCTGAAAAGCTCCAGCAACTACTGGCTGCCCTGGCAAGCTGGGAAAATAGTTATGATGTTGGGTAACCAGTTGAAACTTAGAACTTTTGGAAAAGTGGTGCCTGAGGCCTGGTTCCTTCTCTGGTCATATTATTAAGGACATTTGGGTGGAACAGCTGTGAGGCATAACAACTTTACATCTCTTTCCCATCACGTGTGGCCCATAGATAAAGCTATACTTAATGATTTAGGAATGTGACCCTTTCTCAAAGCAGTGGCTGTTTTGAGAGGCACTGGGAAGAGTGATGGTATGGTGAGGCCTTTATAGATAAGCATTTGCTTGACCTTTGGAGAATCCTGCCTTCACTGTCCACCCAGCAGTCACTCCATGTAGGAAGATTGTATGTCCCGTACTTCCTCAAGGGCAGGAACCCCATCTTGTCAGGTTTGCGCAGTCACTTTCCCAGGAAGGGGTGATGGTGAATCCTCATGAAAAATTTTCTCTAACTTTAGCAGAGAGCTGGAGGATCTCTTAAGAAGAGATCTAGGAATATAACCAAACCAGATAGCACCCCCATCTTGATTTCAAGAATTGACTTGAAAACTGCAGAACCTTCCCTTCTTCACTTTTGTTGGGATTGTATCTTGACATTCCTATTATGTTAATTTTCTTAGCTGGAGTGTGTGCTGCCTTTCAGGTACAATTTTTGTGTAATAAAAGCCAGTGCATTAAGTTTATATAGACTACTTTCTATGCAAGACTGAGATATGGAATAGATACCAAGAGATGTGTTGCTGGATACACAGACAGTAAGTATGTTTCAGAAAGGATACCACCACCTAACATGGGTTGAGGGAGGGTAGGTTGTATATATGTTTCTGCCCACTACTAGTTTGAGCAGCCATATTATAAATTAAATCATCACAGCGAAGGAACCCAAGAATGGTATTCGTTTTATCTGTAGAAAGGGAAGCTGCATGAATGCTGAAATGGAACATTCTTCTCAGATATTCCATGTCACTTCTCATTGAAAGACACTTGTTATGAATTATTAGAAACAATAGACAAAATCAAAGTATTGGCAGCAAAATAAAGGCCTACTCTGCTCATATTTAAAGTGAAACACTGTACACTTGTTTCTCTCCAAAGTGAAATTAGGTATTCATAATTTCAGTTGCCTTGATCGGTTTCCAAGTCACTGATATCTGCTGAAGATTTTATCTTGTTGCAAAATTTAAGATGATTTTTGTCTCACTGTCAACTTTTTTCACTGAATAAAAAATTTAACTGGGTCAAGGAAACATCTATTTAAAAATCCACTGTGCGTATGTTGTGTTGTTTTTTTGAGTGCAATAAAGATGACTAATATCGTCTCCAAACACCATTTGATTTGTCTGTCTGGAAAGGATATTTATTTCATAGATGAGAGAGCTCTAAGACCTGGAATAATTTTTTTATTAACAAGCTGGTCTCAGATGGTGGATCCTTGAAGAACATGATGTCTTTGTGTTGGTTGTGGAGTGGGGAGATGTGGCAGTTGTTTTGAAGTAAATAGAATTACTCCTCAGGGGCTGTGACTGAAGTGGCTCCTCTAAAGCTGTAACTGCATTTGCTAAGACAATTTGCTAAGAAGGCAATTTTCAAATCTAGAAGAAAACATAGCAGTAGAGGGAAGTGGTGTGGCAGAGAGCACATTCAGGAGGTTTCCATAGATTATGAAGTCTTATGAAGAATGGTGCCCTTACCTATAAGTACTTGAAAGGTAAGTGAACCTAAAAGTTGGGATTGGAGCATGTGAAACTAGGTGAGGAGAGCAGGCTTTCTGAATTTAACAAGTCTTCTCGTATACTACTCTTGTTTATATATCCAAAAGTAGAACTCTGAGAGGTATTATAGTGTTTTGTAAGTATGGAAAAGGAGGTTCAGAGAGGTTAAATAATTTGTTTAGGGGGAAACAAGATAATAAATGAGAAAACAAGCATTTGGGTATTTATGATTTGTTATTAGAAGTTTCAAATAATACTTTCTAGATATTTCTGACCTCAGATCTTATTCTATAGTACTGTGTCACACTGCCTCATGTGACAGTGTCAGAAAGAACACTCAGTCCAGCACATTACACCAAAGGCCCTCAATCTCTCAAGAGAAGTCACAAGAGGACCCTCTGCCTCCTGGATGAAGTTACCTGGTCTGGACCTCCCAGATGCTGGCAATTTGATTCTGACTCACAGCGACCGCATGTGTGTCGAATGGTGCTCTAGAGTTTTTCAGTGGCTGACTTTTTGGTAGTGATCACCAGATCTTTCTTCCACCGTGCTTCTGGGTGGACTCAAACTTCCAACTTTTTGATAACTGTTTGTACTACCCAGGAACCAGTCATGGCCTGGCCCTTAGTTTCTCAGGCTTAAGTATTTTGTCAGGAGCTCTGGTAGCATAGTGGCTAAAGCACTTGACTGCTAACCAGAAGGCTGGCGGTTCAAACCCACCAGCCACTCCTCAGAAGGAAGGTTGGGCAATCCTACTTCTGTAGTGATACTGCCTCGGAAACCCAAGGAGGGGTCGCTATGAGTCGGGGCCGACTCGACGGCACACAACAACAAGTATTTTGTCAGCACATGATTGTGAATTCATCTCTTATAGCAGACACGTTGACCTGAGACTGGTATGTAACACCATAATGTTCATTTATTAATTCATGGGAAATAATCCTGTCATTTAGAATGTTGGCATGACCAGTGCATTCTCCCATATAGGGACATCTACCCAGGAAGTGGGGAGCTCTGGTAGCATAGTGGCTAAGACACTTGCCTGCTAACCAGACGGCTGGTGGTTCAAACCCACCAGCCACTCCTCGGAAGGAAGGTTGGGCAATCCTACTTCCGTAGTGATACTGCCTCGGAAACCCAAGGAGGGGTCGCTATGAGTCGGGGCCGACTCGATGGCACATAACAACAACAACAACCCAGGAAGTGAGTCACTGCTACAAGGTTGCTAGGTGAGCATGGATGCATAATAAAGAAAGTGGGAGGAGTTTGTACTAGAAAGCAGTTGGTCAATACATAATTGAATGAATGAGTGTCATTCTACAACAGGGAAAATCTACTCAGTATGAACTAAGTATTTGAAGCCTTCATCTTACAACTCACTATATCTATTTCTATTTCAGAAAATCTTGCCATTGGGACCTAATACTTGAGGACCATTGGCTAAGGTTCTCCAGGTCAGGGTTTTGGCACTGCCCATATCTGCCACTCTTACCCCTTCACTAAAATATTCTATGAAAAAGAACCAAACGCACTACCATCGAGTCAGATCCGACTCACAGTGACCCCTCCTTGGGTTTCCCAGGCGGTATCACTATGGAAATAGATTGCCCAACCTTCCTTCCAAGGAGTGGCTGGTAGGTTTGAACTGCCAACTTTCTGGTTAGCAGCCAAATGCCTTAGGCACTACGCCACCAGAGCTCCCTATACTAAAGCATCCAGACATGTCTTCTTGACTTAAAAGCCACTTTATCTCTGTTCTGGCTATATTATATGTTGATTTCAGAGTTTAACTGGGAGAACACGATTTTTGAGTTCAAGGGGACATCTCCAGCCATTCCTCAGAAGGAAGGTTGGGCAATCTACTTCTGTAGTGAATACCACCTTGGCAACCTAAGGAGGGATCACTGTGAGTCAGATCTGACTCAATGGCAGTGAGTTTGTTTTTTTTTTTTTTGCTTTTAGGGAACACCTCAGTGTAGCCCTTAAGTTCTGATCACATCTGTCAACTCTAATTACCTGGTTCCTGACTTCACAGCAAATTAAAAATGGAGAAACCAGTTGCAACCATGTCAGTTCTGACTCTTGGCGATTTGTGTGTTTCAGAGTAGATCTGTGCTCCATTGGGTCTTTGATAGCTAATCATTCAGAAGGAGATTGCCAGGCCTTTCTCTCAAGGTGTCTCTGTGTGGACTTGAACCTCAATCTTTTGGTTAGCAGCCAAATGCATTAACAGTGTATACCACCCAGGTACAAACACTGACACTGAGAAAAGAAAAGAAAAGACAAAGAACCATATGGTTAGCAAATCAGAACGAAACACAGCTTCTTGAGACCTTTTAGGTAGGAACATGGAGTCCTGCATGTTAAGTAGTTAAGTCGATTAGAATAATAATTGTTCCCTTCTATTGCCAAAAAAACTAACCAAACCCAGTGCCATCGAGTCAATTTCTGACTCATAGTAACCCCCATTGGGTTTCCAAGGCAGTAAATCTTTACAGTCTTCCTTCCGCAGAGCCTCTGGTGGGTTTGAACCACCAACCTTCTGGTGAACAGTCAAATGCTTTAGGCACTACACCACTGCTGGACTCTTTATAAACACTTTTTTTTTTTTTTTTTTAAATTCTGAAGGTGATGCTGTGATTTAGGTAATCTTGTCTACCTTGAGCTGTATGCTCTTTTAAGAACTACCTATATGGGATCAAACTGACAACAGCAGCTCAAAAGATTAGATGAGAACCTTAGAGGGCAGTGAGAGTATGTTAATGGGAGAGGAACAACTTAGAGACAGATGGTGAGAATGATTGTACAACTCAAAGAATGTAGTCAGTGCCACTGAATTGTACATCCAGTAACTGTTGAATAATTGGTATGCTTTTCTGTGAATATTAACAACAGAAACCTTATGGGTCACAACAGAATACTGTCTGATGGTGCTAGAGTATGAGCCTCCTAGGTTGGAAGGCAGTTCAGCAATACACAGTGGCTGCAACAGTGAACTTGAGGATGCCAACGATCATGAAGATGGTGCAAGACTGAGCAACATTTCACCCTGTTGTACATGGGGTCACCATGAGTTGGAGCTAACTCAGTGAAAACCAACTATTAAACATAACTAAAAGTGGTTTTGCTGTATCTTAGCCAGAATTTTCACACCCAGAAAACAGAGCACTAATGAGAAGATACCTGCTTGCCAGTTGTGCCTGCACATTGCCAGGGAGTCTGGATTAACTATCACACACATTCGCTGGCTAATGCTTCCATTCTGGGCTTCTGCTTGGGGGTAGTTAGAGGACCTGTACATAATATATCTCCTATTTGTTCAGTTGAGCAAAATTTTTTTTGAGTGTGAATAATGGAAGAACAACTTGGAAAAGGAGGGTGAGAATAGTTGCACAACACAACGAATGTAATCAATGATACTGAATTGAGCATGTAGAACCTGTTGAATTGGTAAGTTCTGCTGTGTTTATTCCCAATAACAAAAATATATTTTTAAAATATGAGGAAAATTCATCTCAAAAGAGGTTGAGAACTTCGCCAAGATTTAACAAGTAGTAAGTGGCAAAGTCAAAATTCAAACCTAGATTTAGTACGTTCCTGTTTGTGCTCTTAATCAGCATACTATTTGGCCTTATTTAATATTTTGTGTACCATTAGAGGTTTGTAATAGTGGTACACTGAGGAACTCGGGGGCATAGGCAATACATTTTTCAAGAATTCCCATCAAGAAAATTAAAAATAAAGTTTGAGGACATAAATAAGCTTAAATTTCTTTGCAAACTCAATTATGTGGAACACAACATTCCTTATTGATTTTGCATGGCAAAGGGTTTTTTTTTTTTTTTCCTAATTAGAAAATGTTTTTTGTAAAGAATTGAGTAATTAGGAGAAACACAGGATTCTTTTGCTTTGCCATAATCCAGTTAGATTTTATCCAAACCCTTTGCATCTTGGGGAAAGAATGTTCAGTGCACATTGTACTCCACCTTGACTTATGCACATAGTGAGACAAACTATTGCAGTGTGTTCTGTTAGGATGACAATTGGGCTTGCAGGAGACTTCCAGGCTCCCCCAAAAAAGGAGGTGACTGCCAGCTTTTTAATCCAGCCCTAACTGGCTTTGATGCCAATATCCCATTACTATTTTTTAAAAGATTTATGTGTAAGGTAATTTGAATCTGTAACAATTTACAGAAGAACAATGGTGTTAAGCTTTTTTAAATGCTAATGTTGTAATGTCATAACCCTGTTTAATGGCAAAATGACAATTTTGCCATTAAATAATATTTGGGAATATTTGTGTAAAAACAATGACATTTCATACTTAAAACTCAACATAAGCAAACTTTGCAGGAGAAAAAGACTCATTTAAATGTGAATCAGCCTTTTATGAAATTTGCCCTTGGGTTGTACCCCAATCCATAAAGCCTTCAAGATTAATCAAAGAAGAGGTTTTACAATTGTTTGGGTTACCTAGTGCCGCTCTGACAGAAATATACCACAAATGGGATGGCCTTAACAAACAGGAGTTTATTCTTAAAATTTGGAGGCTTTAAGTCCAAGTTCAAAGTGCCAGGCTCTAGGGGCTGGGTGAAAGCCCCTCAACCTTGGGGTCCAGCTCTGCCTCCTGCTCCTTGCCCACTGGAGCTAGAGGCATTTCTTTACTTAGACAGCTGCTAGCTGCTGAGGCTGAGAAGCCCCAAGGTTGACAAGTCAAAAGGCATTACCAAACCACACGGCAGGCCATTAACTTAAGTCCATTGAAGTCCCAAGGTCGGCAGAGCATAACAAGCTGCTGAGCAATGACACCGCTACATGCAGAGTACAAGTGTGCCATAAGCTAGAGACTATCCCCAAGGCTTCTCCTTAAATACAGGGAGCAGACTACATCCCAGAGGCAGCTATTCAGCTGCTTGTGGTAGATCCCACCATGGAGCTGATTGCCAGTCTCATCATGGGGAATAACTACCACCAGCTGGAAGGAAGGTTGGGCAATCCTACTTCCGTAGTGATACTGCCTCGGAAACCCAAGGAGGGGTCGCTGTGAGTCGGGGTCGACTCGACAGCACTTAACAACAACAACAACAACAACAGCTGCCCAGCCACTCAACCAGGCCCAGCCAAGCTGACACACAAACATAACTACCGCAACAATTAAACTTATTTTTCAATCTCTCTGTAAAGAAGCCAAACCTATCAGTTATCCAGGGGTTGATCAGGCCCTAGATGGTACTGACCTGTGTGTATGTGCACACACATGTCCTACGGAATTCTTCATAGGCAGTAGACAACAATTCAAGAATGTCAAGCTCTTGGCACATCTTATTTTGGACCCCAAACAGCTTGACATTTCTCAAGAAGTAGCACACCCTCAAAGGAGAGAATATCCTCATTGAGTTGAGTCAACAGAACGTGTTTAAGAGTGTGAAGACAGTGTGCCCAAAAGGTAGTCCAAAAATATTTTGAGCAATAGAGTAAGTAATAATAGGAAATATGTAATCACTATGTACTATAAGGTTCATATAAGGTACTATTCTTAGGGGCCCCTATAGATTACACACACACACATACTTGCCACAATCTTTTAAGGGTGTTTGTGTCCCTGGGTGGGGCAAATGATTATGGGTGGTGTAAATGGTTAATGAGCTTGGCTGGTAAACAGAAAGGTTGGAGGTTCAAGTTTACCCACAGGCACCTCAGAAGAAAGTCCTGGTAATCTATTTCAAAAAAACCAGCCATTGAACACAGTTCTACTCTGACACATAGGGGTGTCATGAGAAATCACCAGGCAACAGTTTATTATTAGTATTATTCTCACATTATAGATGAGCAGAGAAATGTTGAGTAATTAGCCCAAGGCCACTATAACTAATAAGAGACAGAACTGAGATTTGAATCCAGAAAGCCTGGCTCCAGTCTGTGATTTTAACCACTTCGTATCCTCTCCAAATGATCATTTTGATAGCACTGATTTGGGTGTGCACATTTGGAATTTTTTTTAACCAATCACCATACCTTTAAATAACTTTTTTCTCCCCCTCAATTGAAAGGAATTTGTATCCATTATAGAATTTTTTTTGGGGAAAAAAGCACCAAGAAGAAAATGAGATTTCCCAGTTATCCCAGAGATAATCACTGTTAACGTTTGGAATGTGTCCTTTTGTCACTTAAATTTGGTTACAATTCTAAGTCATGAATATTACCAAGTCTGCTGAGGGTAGAGGGAGAGTCTACCAAACCTCTGCTACTGCTGTTACATCCTGGTTTCGATCACAAAGGCGATCACAAAGGCGAGTCTGAGTTCAGAGCTCAAAAGCAGAGCAATGTCCTCCTCCTGTTAGTCCCTGTAAGCAGTTTTGATGCAGTGGAACCAGGTGATTGTCACCATGTCACCCAGCTGCTTTGAGTCAGCTTCCACACTGATGATGCTCATAGGATTCACTGGAGTCATGTCCTTTTTTTCCACCTTGCCAAGGTTTGCTTATTCAGTGTTTTACTGCTTGGAAGATGGGAAGAGGAACAGCTATAGATGTATCCCACCAAAGAACTTAAGAACCTTGGGGCAGAAACAAGCAGAAGGTTGACCACATGTTTGTCATGTTGAGTATGTTTGGTACGAAAGGAACCTGAGTGACAAATAAGGTGTCTGAACTCTGGGGAAGAGAATGGGGTGGTCTGAAGCTTGTCAAAGGCTGAGTGGTGAGGACCAGGTTGGTTGTGTATTGCCTTGGAAGCCCAAAAGGGGTCTCTATGAGTCTATAGATTACACACACACACACACACACATACTTGCCACAATCCTTTAAGTGGGATTGATTTGGTTTATGTGACGTGGCAGAAGTAAGAAAGGGAATAGGAAGGCACTTTGGAGGCATTCAATGTTGGATGGTGAACATTTTCTCCTTTTCATCTAGGGAGGGAGTGAGTTAAATGAGACCATTTTCTCTGAGTGATCAGAATGCAGTACACAGGTATGATAAATTGTAATACTAGAGCTAGAGGGTATAGAGTGAGAATTATATCTGAATATATACTGTTCCCTTGTTGTTGTTAGGTGCCATTGAGTCAGCTCCGACTCACAGTGACTCTGTGTACAACAGAATGAAACACTACCCAGTCCTGTGCCAGCCTCACAATCCTTGCTATATCTGAGCCTATCATTGAAGCCACTGTGTTAATCCATCACCTTGAGGGTCTTCCCCTTTTTCATTGACCCTCAACTTTATCAAGCATGATATCCTTCTCCAGGGAATGGTCCCTTCTGACTACATGACCAAAGTAGGTGAGATGAAGTCTGGTCATTCTCACTTCAAAGGAGTATACCAGCTGCACTTCTTCCAGGACAGATTTGTTCATTCTTCTGGCAGTTCATGGCACTTTCAGTATTCTTCACAAATACACAACTCAAAAGCATCGACTCTTCTTAGGTCTTCTCTGTTCATTGTCCAGCTTTCACATGCATACGAGACTATGGAAAATACCATGAGTCAGGAGCAACTTATTCTTCAAAGAGACATCTGTACTTCTTAAAACTTTAAATGTCTGCAGCCTCTAGGATAGAGAGATACCATACCAAGCAGGAAGAAGAGAGAATCCTGAGACTTGGGGCAGTTCTTGGAGGAATTAAGGATTAATTATTCAAATTCTAGGCTGGTAAGATTCAAAAAGTTACTGGTTAGTAGAACATCTGACTCATGGGCTCCATAGCAACATTCATTAAAGAATATTTGTTGAGTATTTCCTCTATACCAGGTCCTGAATTAGCCACCAGGGATATAAGTGAAATAAGACTAATAGGGTCCCTGCCCTCTGAGTCAACACAGAGTAAGCCTCAGCATTGTGAGGCCATTGGGTCTAGTCAACATGTACAGAAAAATTAGCGATTTAAAACCCTATGGGACACAATTCTACTCTGACACACAGGGGGTCTTCGTGAGTCTGTGATTGGTTTGTTGGTTTGTTTGTTCCTGTTCTGTTAGTGTTCCAGGTAGGGCTGTGTGAAGGAATGACACTCACATATATACACATTTTCTGAGAAAGAATATTGGGTCATTACTGGAACAAACCATACTAGAGAATTCATTAAAAATTATTCTGATTGCAGAAGACCCATGATCCATGGCTACTGGAACCCTTTGTGGGGAAATGTTTCTTCTTCCTACCTGGTAAAATTTTCCCACAAATTATTTCAGTGGCCAAAGTTCTCTAAAATTGAAGACTGTAATGTTTACTTCTTTAATATCACTTATATTTATTACACTGCTCTGAATTTAAGATTATTTTGGAAATACTTGTTGGGTGGACAGCTGGATGCATGGATAATAACAACATTCAACTATTGAGGACTGATGTTGTTCCAGGCACTGCCATTTCATTTAGTATTAAAACTCCTTAAGGTAAATATAGTCATTAAACCAGTTTCAAGGAAGTCAGCTCTGACTCACAGTGGCCCCATGTGTGTTAGAGCAGAACTGTGCTCCATAGGGTTTTCAGCAGCTAATTTTTTTTTGGAGGGGGGCGTGGAATTAGATCACCAAGTCTTCCAAGGTACCTCTGGGTGGACTTGAGCCTCCAACTTTTTGGTAACCAGCTAAGCCCATTTACCATTTGCACCACCCATGAATGCTAAATATAGTCATGTTGTTAGGTGATATTGAGTCCATTATGACTCATAGAGACCCTGTGTACAGCAGAGTGAAACACTGCCTGCTCCTGCGCCATCCTCACAATTATTGTTAAGTTTGAGCTCGTTGTTGCAATTGTTTCAATCCATCTAGTTGAGAGTCTTCTATAGTCATTAGAATCCCATTTAACATCAAGAGAAAATAACCCAAAAAAAACAAACCCACTGCCATCAAGTCATATCCAACTCATAGTGACCCTACCTTGGGTTTCTGAGGTGGTATCACTATGGAAGTAGATTGCCCAACCTTCCTTCTGAGGAGTGGGTTTGCAAGATGTGGGTTTGAACTGCCAGCCTTCTGATGAGCAGTCAAATGCCTTAGGCACTATGCTACCAGAGTTCCTAAGAGAAGATAAGGCTAGTTTTAAACCCAAGATTTTCTGATCCAGAGATTAGCTCCATTACACTGATGTTAATGGAGGGTCAGATGTGTGAGATCAACATTTGTGTTTTTGAGTGTTCCCTGTGTTCAGAACCCTGGAGGCAGAGGAGAGGAGTTGTGCTTTTGAGGAGACAGCATGACATGGAAGGATTTATGTCCCCCCCCCCCATTTTGGTTACCTAGTGCCGCTTTGACAAGAATATACCACAAATGGGATGGCTTGACAGACAGGAGTTTATTCTCTTACAGTTTGGAGGCTTTAAGTCTGAGTTCAAAGTGCCAGGCTCTAGGGGCTGGGTGAAAGCCCCTCGACCTTGGGCTTCAGTTCTGCCTCTTGCTCCTGGCCCACTGAAGCTAGAGGCATCTCTTCACTCAGGCAGCTACTGGCTGCTGAGGCCAACAAGCCCAAGGTCGACAAATAAAATGGCACAGTCCTGATGTTACTAAACCACACGGTAGGCCATTAATTCAAGTCCATTGAAAGTCCCAGGATCGGCGGAGCATGCCAGATTGCTGAACAACGACTCGGCTACCTGCAGGGTTCAAGCGTGCCATAAGCTAGAGACCATTCCCAAAGCTGCTTATATACAGGAAGCAGACCACATCCCTAAAGCAGCTACTCAGCTGCTTGTGGTAGGTCCCTCCATGGAGTTGATTGCCAGTCTCATCATGGGGAATATCTACCACCAGCTACCCAGCCACTCAACCAGGCCCAGCCAAGATTGACACACAAACTTAACCACCACACCCCCCATAGCTTTATAATCAGAGAGAGATGGCCCTTAATATCCTTTATTGCTCCAAAATGTTGATACATTGAACATATTTAATAGATCCACTTCCAAGATGTAGCAAACTTTTTGAACAAGGCCAGACTGAAGCAATCCTGTAGGGCTAACTCTTCTTTGAAGGCATTCCAAGCTCAAGTGAGATTTGCTTTTCACCACATACATGTATGGGCCAGAAATGGCTTTGATAGCTACCTAATGTGAGCTGCACACAACGCAGTCCCTCTGTTTCAGCACAGGTCACCCCTGTCCATGGAGCAGTGAGCTTGGAAGAGATAGCACAGATGTGAAGATTGCCATTCTCACTAAAATGTGGGTGGGCTGTTGTGAAATAAAACCCAGATACCCATCAGCCCTGGATTCTGGGTAAAGTTTGGAGTGGGATGGGGTAAAGAAGTAGAAAACAGAATGGTTTATTTATTTATTTATTTACCCCTTGTTTATTTCATTGTGCTTAAATAATCCTTATTGCTTAGTAAATCTGTTGAATGAGTAAAGGGCCAAATTAACCTGTTCTTGAAAGAGTGGTTTTAAAAGATGGATAGTAGGTTCTTTGTTCAA
The DNA here is from genome assembly GCF_000298275.1 of Orycteropus afer afer. Taxonomy (NCBI): domain Eukaryota; kingdom Metazoa; phylum Chordata; class Mammalia; order Tubulidentata; family Orycteropodidae; genus Orycteropus; species Orycteropus afer. The sequence goes on along the minus strand of NW_006921845.1, from coordinate 4,852,782 downwards.
GAAGGAAGTATTGGTCTGGTACAGAAGTTTCAGTCTTTGAAACTCTAGGCTTCTGTCTTTCTGTTCTGGTGGCATAGTGCCTAAGACATTTGACTGCTAATCAGAAGTCGGGTGGTTCAAGCCTACCAGCCACTCCTCGGAAGGAAGTTTTGACAGTCTACTTCTGCAGAGATACCACCTTAGAAACCCAAGGAGGGGTCACTATGAGTTGAATTGACTTGATGGCAGTGAGTTTCTGTCCTGCCATGCTTAGCACCATTTTCTTCCTTTAGGACTGTCTGCAGTCTGCTTGTAATTGTGCTTCAAGCCATCACATCCAAGTTCCAGGCATCGAGAAGGACAGGAGCAGATTACCCATGGAGCAAGGTAAGCATGGGCTTACTTGTACTTTCTTACTTATCTGTAGTGAATAATTTCACCTGGGTGAAAAACATTGAGGTGGAGAAAAGCCTGTGAAACTATTCACTATAGTTAGAAAGCAAGCACAAGTAAGCCCATGCTTACCTTGCTTATTGGGCAATCCAACACTGTAAAAAGAGGAAGAAAGTCAAAACCTACTGTCCTCAACTGGATTCCAACTCATAGTGACCCTGTAGGACAGAGACTGCCTAGAGGGTTTCTAAGGCTGTAAATCTTTACAGAAGCAGATTGCCGTATCTTTCTCCCATGGAACAACTGGTGAGTTCAAACTGTTGACCTTTCAGTTAGCAGCAAGCACTTTAACCACTGCATCACTGGGACTCCTTGAGGAGGTGAGGGCAAAAGAGTGTCTCACAGCTGAGCTCACTCCTTTTAAAGAGCTTTCCCAGAACATCCACTTAAAAACTTCTGCTTATGTTTGATTGGCTCCCCCTTTTCTGCAAGATGAGGAGGTCAGCTTCTGAACTTCTGTAAAGATTTACAGCCTTGGAAACCCAGTGGGAGACACTAAGACTCAGAATGATTCAATGGCAGTGAGGTGGGTTTTTTTGTTTGTTTGTTTGTTTTTCTGCAAGGGAATCTGGGAAATGTAGTTCATTTAGCTGGGCTTCCTGCCAATTTCAGTGAAGGGGGCTTTGGTTGGAAAGAAGAAGGGGAGAGTAGCTATTGGCTGGGCAACTAGTAATCTCTGCCACATGGAGTGTCTGGTAGGTAAAAGTAAAACAAATGAAAAGTTAGGAAACAAAAAGAGTCAACTTTTTTAGTATTAAAACTTCTCTGAGGTAAATATAGTCATCAGACCAGTTTAGAGGACCAGGTTAGATAGGCCCAACTCAAGAGGAGATGCAGGCAGAAAGAACAGGCTAAGGGGTCAGGCCTGGTCTGAGTGTGACCCTGTAATTTCCTAGCTATGTGATTACTGAGATGATTCACCACCTCTCTTTAGTACCCTACTTTTCTTGTCCATACAATAGGATAATGCTATATCTGATACCAAAAGGTTGTTGGGAGGTCTGAAAGAAATATATGTGTAAGTGGCTTAAACCTGGAAGGCAGTATACAGATATAGCTTCCATGGATATTCAGAGAATGGAGGCAGTGTTTGGAGAATGATCATTTTAACCTTGGGTGATACAAAAGATCTGTGCTTGACTACTAAGTGAAAGACTGGCAGTTCTAATCCACTCTGGTAGCATAGTGCCTAAGGCACTTGACTGCTAACCAGAAGGCTGGCGGTTCAAACCCACCAGCCACTCCTCGGAAGGAAGGTTGGGCAATCCTACTTCCGTAGTGATACTGCCTTGGAAACCCAAGGAGGGGTCGCTATGAGTTGGGGCCGACTTGACGGCAAATAACAACAACAACAATCTACTCAGGAGTGCAGCAGAAGAAAGCCCTGGCAATCTAAATTTCAGAAGATCACAGCCACTGAAAACCCTATGGAGCACAGTTCTACTCCAATACATGTGGGGTCACCATGACTCGGAATTGACTCAACAGCAATGAAAAAATTTGTCACTGATTTCACTGCACAAACTGCTATCTGTGCCACACACAATGTCTTGCATTGCTCTTCAATCATTTCATCTATGAATATTTCTTCTCTCCAGTAAGATTTTAAGGGGTGTCCTTGAACACATAGTCCTGGGTTACTTACTACTTTGCAAAACCCCAGGAGATGCACCATTTGCAAAGTAATGACTATAGCTAGTGTTGACTCTACTGAGAGAGGAGGAGGAAAGGAGAGCCTAGTTCAGGATGATTTAGACATTCACAGCTTATGAAACTAAGAGGGTGACTGATGCTAGTAACTGGAATAAGGAAGGCAGGAGGAGAACAAGTCCCAGGGAGGGATGGTGAGTTCTGCCTTGGACAAGTGTTTGAGGGGCTAGTAGCACATCCAAGTGGAAATGACCAGTTGACAGCTGGCTTCATTCATTTGACAAACACTATTGAATGATTACTATGTGCCATTAAAAGGAAATGACCATGACTTGAATCAGATGCACCTTAGCCATCAACATGACATCTTTGCTTTTCAAAACTTTAAAGAAGTCTTTTTGCCAGAGATTTGTCTGGTGTAATAGATTGTTTGATGCCTTGACTGCTGCTTTCACAGATGTTGGTTGTAGATCTAAATAGAATGAAATCATTGACAACTTTAATTTTTTCTCCATTTGTCATGATGTTTATCAGTCGAGTTGTGAGAATTTTCAGTTTCTTCTTATGCAGGTGTAATTAATACTGAACACTGTAGTCTTTGACAGTCATCAATAAATGCTTCAAGTAGTCTTCATTTTCGGCCAGCAAGGTTGTGTCAACTGCATATCTCAGGTTGTTAATGAGTCTTTCTCTAGCCCTGATGCCAAAGACAAATTGCTAGAAAAGGACATCATGTTTGGTAAAGTAGTGGGCCAACAAAAATGAGGGAAAACCTCAATGAGATGGACTGATATAGTAGCCACAATAATGGACTCCAACAAACCAATGATCATGAAGACCTGCAGGACTGGGCATCCTTTTCTTGTGTTATACATAAGGTCACCATTAAGCAGAGCTGGCTCCATGGCAACTAACAACAACTGTGTCCCTGGCATGTTCCAGGAGCTGAATAGACTGCAATGGTCAAAACAAACATAAACCTCTTATCTTAGGGAGCTTAGAGGGAGATAAAATAAACAATAAACACAAATGATTAATAAATGACATAGTTTGTACAATGGTGATAAGTGCCATGGGGGAAAAACAGCTTTGTAAGGAGAACTGAACATGTGGGAAGAGTGGGGAAGGCAGTTCAGTTTTTGGGGTTCAGAGGTCTAGGCCAGAGAGGTGTGTAGGAGAATTATATTCGTGATGGTGGCAGGTAAAGGAATGGGAAGAGATAAAAGTATGGAAAGAGACTCTGTCAGGAGTGAGAAGAGATCTCATTTAAGGAATTGTCCACAGTAGAGGAGCCTGGGACAAGCTGTGCTAGGAAGGCTAGAGAAGTGGTAGACACCAGGAGCATTCAGCATCCAAGGACACAGAGATTCCAGGAAGGAGTACCCAAACCCATTGCCATTGAGTCAATTCTGACTCATAGTGACCTTTTAGGACAGAGTAGAACTACCTCATAGGATTTCCAAGGCTATAAGTGTTTACAGAAGCAGATTGACATATCTTTCTCCTCTGAAGTGTCTAATGGTTTCAAATCACCAACTTCTCAGCAGCCAAACTGCTGACCTCTCAGTTAGTAGCCAAATGCTTAACCACTGCACCATCATGGCTCATAAGGGAGTACCCAGTTCTGTGAAATATCACACAGTTGTTCAAGGTAAGCACTTCCTCTGTGCCAGGCACCCTTCTGAGCAGTTCTCATGAAGAAGGGCATGTGGTCAAGAGCCTGACTTTGGTGCCAGATCACCTGGGTTTGAATCCTGGCTTTGCTACTCCAGAGCTGTGTGACTGTGGGTGAATCTCTTAACCTTATGTTTACTGAAGTTTTCTCACATGTAAATAAGGATAGTTTAGTACTACCTCATGGGGTTTTTGAGAAAGTTTAATTATATAAATTACACTATGTGTATAAAATGCCATGACTCGATCAACATTACCTATTAGCATGACCCCTTTATCCTTTCTACAGGCCCAGGAGGCTGGTCCTGTTTTTACAGACAAGAAAACCGTTGGTGTCTCCAGCAAATTGGTTTTTGGGGCATGGTGTACATGGATGCTAGGATGATCAGGGAAGGGGAGGTAAGAGTGGGGCGTGTCTTTAGGCTCCCAAAGGAAAGATCTTTTAGCTTGTGGGAGATGTGGGCATGTTTGGTGGACAGACAGGAGGTGTGAATGTCCTGGGAGCAGGGCTTTGAACTGGTTCATTTCTGTTAGACTCCCTGCTGAGAATTCACATCATAGATATACTGAATTAGAATCCATAGTTTATCAAAACCCCCAGGTGATTCTTATGTATCTGGGAATCTATAAGAATCACCTGTTGTTATTGTTGTTAGGTGCCGTCGAATCATTTCCGACTTATAGTGACCCCATGCACAGCAGAATGAAACACTGCCCAATCCCACGCCAGCTCCATGATCCCTGCTATATTTGAGCCCATCATCTCAGCCACCATGTCAATCCATCTTGTTGAAGGCCTTTCCCTCTTTCGTCGACCCTCCACCTTACCAAGCGTTGACATCCTTCTGCAGAAAATGGTCCCTTCTGACAACATGACCAAAGTAGGTGAGATGAAGTCTGGCCATTCTCACTTCCAAGGAGCATTTTGGGTGCACTTCCTCCAGGACAGATCTGTTAGTTCTTTTAGCAGTCCATGGTACTTTCAGCATTCTTCGCCAGCACCACAACTCAAAAGCATCAACTCTTCTTTGGTCTTCCTTATTCATTGTCCAGCTCTCACATGCATACGAGGCGATTGGAAATATCATGGCTTGTGTCAGGCGCACCTTAGTCCTCAAGGAGACATCCTTGCTCCTCAGCACAGATTCTGGTTCAGTATATCTGGGGTGGAAATGCAAATTCTCAGCAGGGAGTTGAAAGGGAATGAACCTGTTCAAAACCCTGCCTGGGAGAGCTGAGGATGGTTCCCAGAAGGTGGGGGGCTGGTCCCGCAGCCGGTCCTCATCAGTCATCTTCTGCCATATCTGCACTCATAGCTCTACTGCCCAAACCACTCATCTGCCTCCAACTGTTGTTACCTTCTTCAGATACATCCTTTCCCCTTAACTAGGTTTGCTGCCTCTGAAAGTGCAAAAAAAAAAAGAACCCATCTATGATGGTTAATTTCATGCATTAAGTTTGATCAAACACTGGTCCAGATGTTGTTATGAAGATGTTTTGTCGATGTGATTAACATTGACTATCAGTTGACATCTTCAGAAGGAAGGTTGGGCAATATACTTCTGTAGTGATACTGCCTTGGAAACCCAAGGAGGGGTCGCTATGAGTTGAGTCCAACTTGACACCACATAACAACAACAACATCAGTTGACTTTAAGTACAATGAATTACCTTCCATAATGTGGGTGGGCCTCATGCAATTAGTTGAAGGCCTTAAGGGAAAAGACAGAGTTCTTGAACAAGAAAAGAATTCTGCCCCTAGACTACAACATAGAAATATTGCTAAGTTTCCAGCCTGCTGGTCTACCCTACAAATTCAGCCTCAAGATTGCAACATCAACTCTTACCTGAATTTCCAGCCTGCTGGCCTGTCCCTACAGATTCTGTAATTGCAAGCCCCCATAATAACATGAGCCAATCCCTTAAAATTTATCATCTATCTACCTATCTGTGATAGTTGGAGCTGTGTGTCAACTTGGCTGGACCCCAGTTCTGTATGGTTGTTCCCATGATGGGATCGGATGACTGTGTTCTGAGTGGACAATCTGTTCAGGGGGAGTTTCCCTAGGGGTGTGGCCTGCTTCCAGGACAGCCAGGGACAACCTGGAAAGAGAGACATTCTTCTGTGGATCGTCATTCTGTTGTGCTGCCTACAACTGTCCGTGAGTGAGCAGTTCACTGTTCGGCCTGGAGATCTTGGATTCGTCATTCATTGGAGTCAACAGCCGGTGTACTGCCTGCCAGCCTTGAGCTTCTTGGCCCCTGAGGTTGTGGAAACTAAGAAAAGCCTCCAGCCTGATGTTTGCTCCAGGGACTTTGGACTTGCTGGCTTCTATACGTTTGTGAGCCATTTTCCTAAGATAAATTTCTCTTTCTCTTTATATATATATATAAATTTTTCTGGTTTTTGTTTCCCCAGAGGACCCAATCTAACACATTTGGTACTGAGAGTGGGGTGGTTCTAGAGAGACAAAATCATAAGGATGGGTTTCCTAGATTGGTTCTCCAGTTTGATTAATTTTAATGACACTGGCGACTCTACATCTGCTAGTAAAGAGGGCCCTACTAATCTTTGGTGTGAGGTGGCAAAGTTAATATGTGAAATAGCACCACCAATATATCAAGTACTTGTTAGAAGTGATGCTTTGGGTGATCGGATATTTGATACTTTTCTGCAATTTTGTCAGAATGAGGAGTATAAGGAAGCTGGTTGGTTGGTCCTACTTACACTGGACAAACTGGTGAAAGTGCGAGATGAGCTCAAAGCTGCTGAGTCTCGGCTCAAGCGCTGCATAAAAGACCTCAATGCTTCCAGCTGAGCTCTGGAAGAAAGCCTTATATCTTCTAGTAACAGAGCTGATATTGCTGAAAACCAAACCTAGAGTCTTATTGTAAGGGTGGCTGAATTACAATGCCAGATAAATTGCCAATGCAGAACGGTGTCTGGCATTAAAGTGAGGGCATTGATTGGAAAAAAATGGGATCCTGAAACCTGGAATGGGGACATATGAACAGATAATCAGGAAGATCAGGATATGGAGCCTGTAAATTCTGTTGAATCCCTCCCATCTGAAGGGATTACTGTAAAACCATATCCCCTCCCCCTCGGTTTGATGGGATTAACTCAACTGTTCCTGCTGGGTCATTGTTTGAGGCAGAGGCCATAGAAGACATTCCTGAATGCTCTCAGGAACTGCCTCAAGCACCCATTGTTTCTATGAGATCCATAACTAAAGTCAAGTCCAAGCAAGCCCCAAGAGGTGAAATAGAAAATGTGACTGAGGAGGTGATACGCTATACCCGAAAAGACCTACTTGATTTTGCTAACATGTACAGACAGAAACCTGGAGAATATGTATGGGAATGGCTACTGAGGGTGTGAGATAATGGTGCAAGGAATGTAAGATTGGATCAGTCTGAGTTTATTGATTTAGGCCCACTAAGTATGGATTCTTCATTCAATGTCTTAGTTCGAGAGGTTAGAAAAGTATGTAATAGTTTATTTGGTTGGTTTACTGAGGCATGGATTATGCAGTGGCCTACCTTAACTCAAGGTGAAGTACCAGACCTGCCTTGGTTTAATGTAGAAGAAGGTATCCAGAGGTTTAGGGAAATTGACCTGTTAGAATGGATTTATCAGATTAAACCCCTAGAGCCAGAAATGGAGAGTCAAGAAGACATGCCTTTCACCAGTACCTTGAGGAATAAATTTGTGAAGGGAGTTCCAGCATCCTTGAAGACTGCTGTGATTGCTATTTTATGTAAACCTGATTTGACAGTGGTAAAGGGAAACCCTCCCAATGGGCAGAACTTCGAGCCATGCATATAGCTATTTACTTTGCATGGAATTGTTCTAAAACACAAATTAAATATCTTAAAAACACAAATACGGTGCCAGCTATGTGGCAATACCTTGAAGGGTTGGGGCAATGTTCTCCAGGAGGCTGTATATGCTCTAAACCAGTGTTCAGTATATGATTCTGTTTCTCCAATAGCCAGGACTCATGGGTCCAGGAACCAAGGTGTGGAAACAGGAATGGTACCACTTACTATTACCCCTAGTGACCCACTCAAAAAATTTTTGCTTCCTGTCCCTGCTATCCTATGCTCTGCGGGTCTGGAGATCTTAGTCCCAAAGGGAGGAACATTCCCACCTGGAGACACAATATTGATTGCATTGAACTGGAAATTAAGAATGTCACCTGGCCATTTTGGCTTCCTCACGTGTCTGGATCAACAGACAAAGAAGGGCATTACTGTACTATCTAGTATGATAGATCCTGATTACCAAGGGAAAATTGCATTGGCTTTACATATTGGAGGTAAAGAAGAATATGTCTGGAATATAGGAGATTCTTTAGAACATCTCTTAGTACTACCATGTCTTGTGATTAAAGTCAATGGAAAATTACAGCAACCAAATTCTGATATACTGCTAATGGCCCTGACCCTTCAGGAATGAAGGTTTGGGTCACCCCACCAGGCAAAGAACCATGACTAGTTGAGGTGCTTGCTGAGGGCAAAGGAAATACAGAAGGGTAGTGGAAGAAGGTAGTTCTGAATATCAGTTACAACCACGTGACCAGCC
>NW_006921845.1:4823539-4841063 GCF_000298275.1 Orycteropus afer afer | reverse complement strand
ATGTCATGCTTGGTAGGGTGGAGGGTCGACGAAAGAGGGGGAGGCCTTCAACGAGATGGATTGACATGGTGGCTGCGATGATGGGCTCAAGTATAGCAGAGATTGTGGGGCTGGCGCGGGATTGGGCAGTGTTTCGTTCTGCTGTGCATGGGGTCGCTATGAGTCGGAAACGACTGAACGGAACTTAACAACAACAACAAATATGTTTGTGAGCCATTTTCCTAAGATAAATTTCTCTCTCTCTTTATATATATATATAAGCTTTGCTGGTTTTTGTTTCCCTAGAGAACCCAGTCTAACACACTATCTATCTATCTATCTATCTAATCGCCTTCATCATCATCATCTATCTATTTATCTTATTGCTTCCATTTGTCTGAAGAACTCTGACTGATACACCAAGGTCTTTGGCCATTAAGGCACAAAGGGGATTGATTTAGGTGGGGGCCTGATTAGGAGCAAGGGGATGGGAGCAGAGAGCACATCCTCTCCTCTCTCCATCACTACAATGCTGTGCTGGGGGAAAGACCTCTGTTCTTGTTTTGTAAGCATCAGGCATTGGCCTGCTAGAGTCTTGGACCTGGGCAAACTTGGAAGGCATTGCTGGCTCTGAACTCATCTCTCTTGTCAGGAGAATGGAAGGGAAGCCCTGCTCTCAGGAGTATACCTCTTTCATTCATCATTCATTCAGTAGCCATTTCCTCAGGACCATGCTTGGGACAGCGTTGCAAAAAGACCAAGGAGGCATCAAGCTAGAGGGAAGCAACAGTAGTTAAGTGCTGTGGGAGCATAAAGGGGAAACTGGGCAAGGCTTCAGAGGGGGAATTGGCATTTAATCTGGCCATGTGTCATTAGTTGGAGCTCACCTAGTGGAAAATGGGTGAGCGCATGATGGGTGAAAAGTGTGGTTATGGGGCAGGACCTAGCAGTTCAGTGCCCCTTTGCAGGCTATGTGTTAGGGGAGTACTGAGGCAGAAAACTGAAGGGACTTTTGCCCCCTCCCTACAATGCTTTCAGGAAACAAAAATCATGACTGTGGTTGGAAACCAAAGCTCCTAGAACTTTACATCTGGCTTGTGTCATCCAGTCTTTCATTATATGTCAGAAGAAACTGAGACTTGCCTGCCCAACATGACATGCTAATATGTGGCAGAACTACAACCTGCTTCTGGAAAATTAAGAGCATCCTCCAATTCCAGAGAGAATATTTGAGTAACCGGAAAGGTTAGCTCTAGACTCAGAGGACCTTGAACTTACACTAAACCTTCAGATCCTGTGTCTCAGAGTCAGAAAGCTCATGAAGTTTCCAAAGATGCAAATGTGTGTGTGTGTGTGGGAAGGGTGACAAGTTGTTCAGAGCAAGTACAAATGTCCCTTGATATGTGCCACAGATGCATTCCGGAAATTTGTATGTTAATCTGTTTTTGTACATTCAATAGAATCTTAAAGAAATTAGAGGGAGTTGTCATTTAATGGAGTTCAAACCTGAATCTTTTTTTTTTTTTGTCAAGTGAAGGGTCCTTTTGTTATGCAAATAAATGTATCAGTTTTGAGAGCTGAGATACTGTCTTAGCTTTTTTAAAATAAGACACACCTTTATAGGGCAGATTGTGGAGCTATGCTTGTGGCATTTTCAATGTAGGCTGGCATCCATCCATCTCCAGGGCACATAACAACAACAATAACAAATATTGCTGAGAAGAACTCTCTCTGTGCTCGCATCCGAGAATTTTGCTCCTGACTCGGGAGATGCCTGGGATTCAAGTATAGGTCTTCACCCATTTCTAATTGGGGGCAGTAGGGTGCTCCCAACTGAGGGTAGTCTGTCTTTGTTGTAACCACTTGCTTTGGTGGGCTTTGTTTATATCAGGTATTATTTTGGCCACTGGAGGGCCCTCCAGATAGAGAATGACTGGAGAATTCCAAATGTGATCCTTGAGCCCAGATTTCAGCTCACACCCCGATTTTTGAGTATGCAGCATTTCTTGTAAATCGGATTTAACTGGGGAGAGTAGCAGTAGCATTGATGTTTCTTTTATTTAGGAGTTTAAGCATAAAAGGAACGTCTATTTTAAAGAGAAGCTTTTGGATTATAGTCTATTTGGAGCTGGAAAGGAGGTGCTAGTCTTGTATGTGGGAAGTGATCTTGCAGATTTCAGTGCAGCTTGCGGAAGCAAAGCTTCGAACAAAGGTTATTTCTCTGTGTGTAGCACAGTCATACCAAGATGCATGGAGGGAAGTGGGGCAATGGATATTATTTTTATAATGTAAAAAAGAGAGTCTTAGCTAGCGCTGGGAACAGTTTAGAAGGTAGTTATCCTAAACCTAGGAAAGCATGAAATCACCAATGTTTATTTTATGCCGTATTTTTTTTCTCCTGTGGTTTTTCTACCCTATTGTTTGAATCTGGTTCAGAGATTGTCTTTTGCTGAATGTTGTAAAATACCTTAAATTCTGAGATCAAAGATGTCAAAGCAGCATTAAAAAAAAAAAAAAAAGAAAAATCCACGTCCAGCTTCTGATTGATCACAACACAGACTTGTAACAAAACCAGGTAGAAATGAGGTGTCAAGAAAATAATCCAAAAAAAAAAAAAAAAAATGGGTCAGTGATTGATCAGGTTTCCCCAGTTTGTAAAAGAAAATAAATGTATCAAAACTCTCCACTTCAGACCAATACCAAACAGGACTGAAATAGAGCCTCACATTCTCATGTTTTCTGGCTTGAAACAAAAAGTGAAGTTGATCATATGGCTTCACATGTTTTCCCTGGAATCGTAATGTTCCAGCACCAGAGCAGAGCAGCTGCAGGTGACAGGCTGATTTGTAGGCGGCTTTGAAGAGCAGTTTGGGCCCTGACAATTGAGGAACGTGAATCCTGTGGAAACAGATGTGGCCAGTGGGGCTACAGCTAGTATATGGTGATATCTGTGAGGACTGGGCTGGTTCTCATACTATGTATCCAGCTGTAAAATGGGGACAATGAGTTTTTTCCTGATTCTCTTAGATGGTAGTCAGACACCCAGATCCAGGCAGAGGGCAGGTCTCTCTATAATTATTCAGGGGGTGAATAGAGGAAGGGGAAGGATTAGGCCCCAATATAGAACTTCCCTTCTTTTTGAATTTGGGCATTTGATGGCAGGGTGGACACAAATGAGCAGACTAACTGGCTTCAGTCCAGACTAGCACCTCTTCTGGAACCTTCTTTGTGGGCAGTAGATAGCTGATGGTGTATTCAGCAGATGAGAATAACCGACAGGTGGTGGTGGTTGTTAGTTACTGCCCAGTCAGCTTCCTGCTCGTGGCCACCCCAACACATGGCAACCCCAAGCACAATGGAATTTAATGAAATCCTTCGTGGTCCCATGCCACCCCATGTCCCATTGGGTTTGGACCATTGTGACTCAGGGATTTCATTGGCTCATGTTCAGAAGTAGATCACTAGTCCTTCCTTAGTCCACCTTTCCTCCTGGTCTTAGTCTGGCAGTTCCGTGAAATCTGCTCAGCATCACAGCAACACACAGCTTCCACTGACAGGTGGGTGGTGGCTGCTCATGAGGTTCATTGGCCAAGAATCAAACCCGAGTCTCCCTCATAAAAGGTAAGAATGTGACCACGTAATGAGATCTGCAAGCCTGGACCTTTTCACTTTACCAGAATTCTTTCTCCCTCTGATTGACTTCTTCCTGCCTAAGTAATCTACTTCCGTAGTGATACCGCCTTGGAACGGAAGGAAGATGGAGCATTGTACTTCCATAGTGATACTGCCTCGGAAACCCAAGGAGGGGTCTCTATAAGTCGGGTCCGACTCCACGGCACATAACAACAACAACGACAACAACTGCCTCGGAAACCCAAGGAGGGGTCTCTATAAGTCGGGTCCGACTCCACGGCACATAACAACAACAACGACAACAACTGCCTCGGAAACCCAAGGAGGGGTTGCTATGAGTCGAGTCCAACTCCAGGGCACATAACAACAACAATAACAAATATTGCTGAGAAGAACTCTCTCTGTGCTCGCATCCCAGAATTTTGCTCCTGACTCGGGAGATGCCTGGGATTCAAGTATAGGTCTTCACCCATTTCTAATTGGGGGCAGTAGGGTGCTCCCAACTGAGGGTAGTCTGGACAGTCCTCTAGCATTGGTATTTGCTAGTAGCAAGTCTCCAGAAACTGTAGAGAAGGAAATTCATGTTTAAGGCTGGGGGAATGAAGGTCAGGGCTGAAGCACATTGATTGAAACCAGGTATTTAGGGGATTAGATTATCAGTTTATGATTGGGAGAATCAGCCTTCTCAGACTTGTTGCAAACATTGAGAAAAGGTAGATTCAGGGTCTGGAATCCTCTCCATGTATCTGAACCCATAGCTGTCATTGTCAGGAACACTCCCTTGACACTGAACATACATTTTTCTTTGACATATTTGTATTGTTTTATAAAACTGTATGACAAGGCGTTGTGCTGAGTGAGTGCTGGGCACCTAGCTGGCAGGCATTAAGTATTTGCCAAACGTTGAAAGAATGCTGTGGCTTGGCTGTCAGTATGGCTCCTATTCAGAACCAATCCTCGGAGCTCCATTCATATGAGGCTGGGTAGATTTCACGTAAAAGAGTTGGTCAAGCCCTGCCTGACCAGAAAGGTCTCTGTGAACACTGGAACATTCTCAGTCTTGCTGAGTAAAAGCCACTATAGCAGGAAACGGAGGTGGCTGGGGGAAGTGCAGCTGGGAGTTTTCCTAGAGTCGCTGGTTCCTTTGTTCTGGTAGATTTCAGCCAGAAGGAAGGGCAAATTTTACTGTCTGCAAACCACCAACAAGCTACTCCCCTCCCCCTTTACCTTCTTCCTTCCCAACCTAGGAATTCATTTGCTGCTTCTTTTTCCTCCTCCTCCTCCTCCTCCTCCTTTTCCTCCTCCTCTTCTTCCTATTCTTCCTGGGCCCCAAGGCAGCCCCTAGGGACAAAGCTCTTTGTTGTGAACACTCTAAGACAATATGGGATTGCACAGTCCCAGGGCACAATCAGGGTTGTCCTGGAAGGAGAGTGATGGCCAGGGCAGAGACCCCCACCTGTTGATCTCCCCCTTCCCTGGGTGAGTGGCAACCTGCATTGTGCTCAGGATGCATGCTTTTCTACAGCCATCTCAGCAGATGGCGCTCACAAGCAAAGCAGTTCCCTTCCCTCCCCCCACCTTTCCCCGCCACCAGAGCCTTGCTGTGCTAAAGCAAAAACAGATGTTTTCATCATTTCTGGATCTGGCATGTGACTTGCAGTTCAGCAATGTGCCGACATAACCCAGAGTTGTGCGTTGCCTTCATCCCCCGCAAAATAAAAATTCTTACTCAAACGAGCCTTCCTTCTAAGTGAGCCGCTGACACAAGATCTGTTTAATCCAAGAGGCACGTGTTTAATCGAGCTCCAACTGCATCTGCCTTTGTAGCCAGCCTTGGCTATGTAAATGGGAGGTTGTCTTTTTTCAGAGAAGGTCTAGGGCAACCAGTCTAGCTATCTTTACACCGTAGGGCTGGAGAGAGGTGCTAGCCTTTTAAAATAGACCTGGTCTTGGTGGCCGGGGAACATGTCTGCGTGGGAGCCAGTAGGTTTTGAACAAAACAGGAAGACTGAAGAGGCGCGCCCTGTTCCCCGCGCCCACGGCAGGTGGCAGCATTGGCCCAAGCTGGCCTCTGCCGTTGGCCAGACCCAAAGCGGGGCCCTTTTACATTCGGTGGCCTCAAAATTATTAGTTCCAGATGAGTTCTTGCAATTGTAATATTTGGTTTAACCCAATCTGCCCGATTGCGTCAGTGCACGTTCAAATGCAGCCGTCTGAAGTCTAACTAGACATCAGAGGCATGTTTCAGGGGGTGTCAACATTCCTTACCCTTTGAAAGGATAAAAAAAACGGAGGTTGATTTATCCAAAAACTAAAGCAGGGTGAGCGGGCATGGGGCTGGGGTGCCCAAGAGGGAGCAAACAGGGCGGGGGGGGGGGGTGGAATTCAGGGAAGGCACGTAACAATAGAACTTTGTCGGCCAAAGCCTGCTAGAGTGTAACTGGATTTATTTGTTGAACTAGGAAGGGACCTCTGGGCTCTTTGAAGGTTAGAGCAAATAAGCAAAACTGGTGGGCATTTGGTTTTCTCAGAGAAGAGTCCTTCAAGTCACGTAGGCTGCTATTGTCAGACACAAAACATGCACTGACAGTCTGTAAGGCTGAGACCCTGCTTAACACTTGGCTTGGGTTCTCTGGTAAGGGTTCTGGGGAGGAGAAGGACACCGTATTTTAGCACACAGCTTTTAGGCACACTCTGAATCGCCAAGCTAAGGACACAGACTGGGTTTCCTAAGGACACAGTGCAAGGCCCCCAAGGACTTGTGTGGAAGAGAGAAGACAGAGGCTCTCCTGCAGGGCTCTGGCGAGAGGACAAGAGGACCGGCTGGAGTCCACAAGTGTCTTGTAAACAGTCCTGCTACAGTTAGCCACTGCCGCACCTCATGCTTGATACCGGGAAATCAAGGACCCACTCCAGAGGTCTCAGGGTTTTACAGATGCGCCAGCTGAGACTTTTTCTCTCTTAGCCCTGGAGCAGAGCAGGCTAAATATGCAAAAGCAATTCAGGATTCCTGTACAAACCACCAGACACGAAAGGGTGGCTTGCGCTGCTTTAGGTGAGATGGAATAACCTGACATTATGAGACAGCCTCTGTCCGCCCTGCAGGCCCCCTCCCCCCGCCTGCACCCCACTTTTAAATTTGTGCTCAAATTCTTCAAGCACCTCTCTCAAGTTTGCATGCAGATTCCCGCCAGTCAGCTACAGGGAGCCTGGCCGTTTCCCTGCAGGTCTCTGGCATGACATGGTACTGATCAAAAGCCGGCACCCATCAGCAGATGCTTCAAGTCCTGCTAGTCGGAGCGAGTGGCTGGCGTCAGTCAGACAGGCAGGCTGAGCGGCCATCTTGTTAGATGTGATGGAGTCTCTCTCTCTGCTCCTCCCTTTCCTAGTGGCCTCATCTTTGCCTAGCTTAGGCACAAGAAGGGTGGTGAGACCTTTCCACAGCATGCCAAATCCCCTCAGAGTGTGTGGAAATTTAGGTTTCTTGCATCTTAATTTCGGTCGGAAAACTACACGTGTCCCCATAGGTTGCTGGGAAAATGCTGATTGTCGATGTTAGAAGCCTTACCTCGATCCTAGGAAATGCTTGGCCTCGGGAAATAACCATGTCAGAAAGACAAGCTAGCACAGTGTTTATGGCCCCTGTATGCCAGGAAGAGTTGAGAAATTCCAGTGTTGCTTTCCACAGCCACACTTAGTTTATTTGGTTCCGAGAATCAGATTTTGGATATACTGTAATCCAGGGGTTCTCAGCCCTGGCTAACCCCACCCCAGAGCTGTTGAAATGGAGGGGAAGGGGCTACACCAGTGTTGTCACTAGGGTTGGTGTCCCCCATTGTGGTAACTCATGGTGTCACCCCTCTCATGAACCTCCTCCTGTACCACAGTAAACAGAATCCTTAGTAATGTTTATTATCAACTTGAATCATGGAATAGTATGTGATACAGTTGTAAATTGCCTAATTGTTAAATTTCTTGCATTATATGAAAACTAACAACACAATGGTTTTGTAAAATCTTTCTGCATTGAATTACATTATTAATTAGAACATTGATAACTGTGCAGAAGCTTTCAAAAAGTTTTCTCCTTCTTTTCCTTTAATTACTACTTCATTCTCAGGAAAAGTTATTGATGTAGGTTACCAAACAATAATGCACAGTATGGTAGCTACATCGCCAGAAAATTTGACAAAATCAGCAACTATAAAAACACCAGCAACAACAAAAACAAGAGGGTATGCTTGTAACACAGCTTATAGGCTGTCCAGACAAAACCACATGACTCAAAGCATGATTGTAATTGGGTAATAATGACAGATCTGACCAGAGCAAATTACAGGTTCAAAAAGTAAATCAGCTAAAGCTTTAGCCTTGTAGGTGTACTGATAAGTGTAAGCTGGGCTTACGAAAAAAAAAAAAAAAAATTTGTTGTTATCACTAACTACAGTGATTTTTTATTAAAAAATTAATAAATTGCTGCTGAAACAGTGCACAAAAGTTTTATAACTAGTTATATTGGTGTCATCCAGTATAGTGTGCACCCCCTGCATCCCCCTAGTGATGCCACTGGGCTGGACATCACAATTTTTACTACTTCCAAGTGATTCTAAAGTGCAGCCAGGCGTGACAATCACTGTAATTCTAATTCAGCTTTCCTCAGATGAGGTTTCTAAGAGTTAAATGGCTCACACAAGGTCGCACAAGTTCAAGTCCAAGACTGGAATATCTGCATACAGCCCTTGGCTCCTCATTGGTAGCTGAAGCTTTCCCCAATCTTCAGATCCCTTAATGCCTAAGTCACTCACCACTTTTTCACTCAGTGTTCCCTGTTCAAGAAACTCTGCAAAAACCATGAGCCTGTGTTGCTGTTGTCTGTAAGACATTTAGGAAGAATAAATATCCCACCCTTATTGAGGAATTCTCAATTTTCCTGCTTTGAATAAATGGTGATACTCAAACAGAAATGAGGATCCTCCCTTACCCTGATTTCCTTCATCTATATTATGTTTCTCAAAGGGATTCATACCTGCAAATGGCCACCATTGATGACAACTGCTTGGCAATGATTTGTTTTTGTGGATGAGTCAAATGGGCCTTAAAAATGTTCTGTGTGCTCAGGGTAAGTGAATGGCAGAGGCAAAATCTAATTGGAGGCAGCCTACCTCCCTACCTGGTGAGCTCGTGGGTTTTCTCTCACCATCCTTTCCCAATGGGCTTGCCCATGGTGCTGTTGACTCTTTCCCTGCTGGGAGTGACACTTGCAGAAATGGACTCCATCCTGCATGGGCAAGGAAGCAGCCACTGGCTTGTTCCTCTCTTTGTGAAAATAGGTTTTCTTTGAATGCTTTGAGATTTTTGATGCCTGAGGGTTGAGGAAGTTTGTTGGGAAAAAAAGAGACAAAGAGCCCAGGCATTGTCATGGCAAACAGGCAAAGCTGAAAGGTGGACAGGGAGTCAGGGGTAAATGTTCCCTGTGTGATCTTGGACAAGTCATTTCATGGGTTCTCTCCACTGGAAAGCCAGACAGTTGGAAATATATATACTTCATCATACATCCACAACTGTCCACTACATAGTTGTCACCATTCAGTTATCTAATTAATGAATTTTCTGTGGCAAATTCCTATTCATCCTTCAAAATGAGCACATGTAACTCCTCTATTTTCTCTACAGTCTTCTCCAGCCTATGTAGATAGAGTTAGTCACTGTGGCCTTTTCTTTTCCTGTTCTTGGCCTGAACTCATACTCATTCCCCATGTTGTAGGGAGCATGGAAGGCCAACTTTGACAATGGCCAGTTCTTGTATGAGTCCCAACTTCTTTCTCCACAATTAACCTGGGCTCCTTTATTCTCCTTTTTTGGATTTCCAGTATTGTGGTTCAACAACTCAGCTCCTCATACTTGCCTGAGGCTCTGTTAACTGGTATAACCTACCAATGTTCATAGGGCTCTTTGGTTTCTTCATGTTGGCTTTACTTGCTGGTCGGAGGCCTGGCTGCTGCTCAGGAGCCCATATCAGCTGGATTGGTGTCTATGGGGCTTTACCAGTACAATAAAAGCATCCCTCCTCTAGGTTTCCAGATGAATTCCATGTATCTTTATCACTTATAGTACTTATATTGCACTGTGATTATTTTCTTTGTCCACTAGAGTATGAGTTCCTATAGGACAAGTCCAATGTTTTAGTCATCTTTGAATTCCTACAGGACTTAACACCCTGCCTGACACTTAGTTGATGCTCAATAAATGTTTATTGAGGGAATGAGCAGATGAATGAATGAACAGAAAGAAGAATGCCTTTTCATTGACATCCATTTAGATTTCTGCACCATAAGTCCTCTTATTTGAATATATAATCGAGAATTGACAATTTTTGTAGAAACCAAGAGCCATAAACAGTTGCAGTGACTCAGTCTTATTGAAGCTCCACCTCCACATTATGTTTTGTATTGATGTGAGTTTTAAGTGTGGCTCCCTAAAATAAGGACAGCATCTAGTGTTGTTCCTCTGGGAAGCTGTTTTTCCAGTGCATGTAAGAGATCAGATCTGCCTTTGAAATCTAAGTGGGATTTCAAAATGTAATGACACAGAACTTGGGGAAAGAGTCGTAAACTATGGTAATCATACTTTGCTTCTATATGAGGTCGCTTTCATTAGCAGATCCCAAATATGTAGCAAACTAATTAAATCAGAAGACTCCTAAGGTTATAGCTTTGGCCACTTTGTATGGAAATACATTCTCAATATGTCTGTGGGCATAGCCCTTTCACCTCTGTTCCACACACTGGTAAATTGTATGCTGAAAGACGAAGACACCAGTGTCAGAACACACAGCAGTTTGCGTGAACAGCCCAGGCCAGGAACCACGGGGTCTGTTCTGGTCACTAACTAACCACCCCTAGTCCACAGAACAGATGGTGGCTAATTGTGTTGGCTTGTGCATTCTGTCCTGGCAATGTTTCCTTGATTTCTCTTTTCCAAATATTCTCTCTGTCCCTGCCCCCTTTGCTATTCCCAGGCCTTTACCTTTGAAGGCTAAGAAATGAATCTCCAGTTGCTTTTATAATTCAAGGCCAAGATGACCATGTTTGTGGGATGTTTGTAGAAACTAAAAGTTTTGTGCTAATCAAATGGCAGATTAAACCCCATGTAGGAAAATTTGAAGAATAGGTTCCTGACAACCAAGTTGGACTTAGGGATTCCTTGACCCTTGATAGAGAGGACTTCCCATCTCTTTATCCTATCTCCTTAAACCAGGAACACCAGGATCCTTCCCTTATAAATTACTAAGCCTGTGACCAAGGAATCATATAGCACAACTTCTATTGAGCACTATTTACAGAACCCCATTATTTACAGAACTGTTTCAGTTAAGTGCAATTCAATGAAATTCAGTGGTTATTTATTGAATAGCTATTATGAAGCTCTGGTGGCATAGTGCCTAAGGCACTTAACTGCTACTCAGAAGTCTGGCAGTTCAAACCCACCAGCCACTCCTCAGAAGGAAGGTTGGGCAATCTACTTCCGTAGTGATATCACCTTGGAAACCCAAGGAGGGGTTGCTATGAATCAGATCCAACGCCATGGCAATGAGTATTATGAATAAGGTACTAGACTAGATGTTATGGGGACATGAAACTATACGTTAGACATTGATCTTCTCCTCAAGGGTCTCTAGGTCTATATACCATCTCTACCCCCAACTTCTCATGATACCACAGAACTACTCTCACCCCCAGATTCAGTTAGGTAAATAAGATGTAGAGAAAGGAGATCATAGGAAATAGGAGCCTGGTTGGAGTGGGGAAGATTAGATTCAACGGGGAGACTTAGATGAAGATTCCTAAGAAAAAAGAATAGTCTGGTTGTAAATTCAATGTTCCAAGATCCATTCATTTAGAAATATTATCTCTAAATTTCCTGACTTCAGAAATAGCCATCATTCTGCGTGTCTTCAGAAGACTGGTGATAAAAGGACTATACATGGTCTACTTTCATAATTGTGGAACACTTTTCTTCCCTTGACTTTGATGCTGAGGGTCCACAGCTATCAGAACAGAAATTTAGAACTGTAAGTTGTCCTCAAAATATATAGCACTGGGCAAAGACCTACCAAAGAACATGGCATCAAGATTGGAGGAAGACTCATTAACAACCTGCAATATGCAGACGACACAACTTTGCTTGCTGAAAGTGAGGATGACTTGAAGTACTTACTGATGAAGATTAAAGACTACAGTCTGCAGTACGGATTACATCTCAATGTAAAGAAAACAAACATTCTCACAACTGGACCAATAAGCAGCATCATGATAAATGGGGAAAAGATTGAAGTTGTCAAAGATTTCATATTACTTGGTTCCACAATCAACATCAATGGAAGCAGCATTCAAGACATCAGATATCATATTACACTGGGCAAATCTGCTGCAAAATACCTGTTTAAGGTGCTGAAGAGCAAAGATATCTCTTTGAAAACTAACGTGCCCCTAACCCAAGCCTCGGTATTTTCAATTGCCTCATATGCATGTGAAAGCTTAACGATGAATAAGGTAGACCGAAGAAGAGTTGATGCTTTTGAGTTGTGGTGTTGGCGAAGAATACTGAAAGCATCATGGACTGTCAGAACTAACAAAATCTGTCCTGGACAAAGTGCAGCTGTAATTCTCCTTGAAAATGAGAATGGCCAGACTTTGTCTCACCAACTTTGATCATGTTGTCAGAAAGGACCATTTTCTGGAGAAGGATATCATGTTTGGTAAAGTGGAGGGTCAACAAAAATGGGGAAGGCCCTCAACGAGATGGACTGACACAGTGGCTGCAAAGATGGGCTCAGGTGCACCAAGGATTGTGACGCTGACACAAGACTGGGCAGTGTTTCGTTCTGTTGTTCATAGGGTCACTATGAGTCAGAGCCTACTTGATGACACCTAACAATAACAACAAAGACCTACGAAAAGAGAGATTGGAGTCCCTAGGTGATGCAAATGGTTAACATACTCAGGTGCTAACCAAAAGATGAGAAGCTGGAGTCCATGCAGAGGTACCTTGGAAGAAAGGCCTGGCAATCTGCTTTTAAAAAATCAGCTATTGAACACCCTACGGAGCACAGTTCTGCTCTGACAGATTTCTCTGTGATTCAGAATTGACTCAAAAGATGTTGACAAGAAGGATTTTCAGTGTTGTCAGGCAAATGACAGGTAAGCTTTGTCTCTGGGAGCTCAGCCACCCCTAGATGAAAGTGAGTGATAAATTTGAAATTAATCTTGCTTGTGTCCCAGAGCTATTTCTTACAAGGAGCTTCTGTTGAGTCACTGTGAGTCTGAATGGTACTATGTTCTGTGTTGTAGTGAAGAAAGGCCCTTACAAGCTGCTTCTTCCCACTATCAATTCGGTCATCTATTAATCCACTGATTCAGGGTGTTTTTATTAAATCGCTGCTAGGGAGCTTCGGTAGTGTAGTGCTTAAGGCACTTCACTGCTAACCAGAAGGCTGGTGGTTCAAACCCACCAGCCACTCCTCAGAAGGAAGATGGGGCAATCTACTTCTGTAGTGATACTGCCTCGGAAACCCAAGGAGGGGTCTCTATGAGTTGGGTCCAACTTGACGGCACATAACAACAACAACAAGGTATCTAGCACTGTGCTCAGTGCTAGTGGCAAGGGGGCCATCCCATCCTCAAATATTAGATGGACTATTGTTTTTCAGCAAATTTTTTAACTCTTCTCCTCAGTTTCTGTACCTGTTAATTAAGGATATTTATACTAGTTTGTAGCATTTTGGTTAAGAATAAATGAAATATATTTGTCAAAAAATAGTTGATATCAACTTGATTCTGACTCATGATGATCCCCTGAGTCTCAGAGCAGATCTGTGCTTCACACAGGATTTTTAATGACTGAGTTTTTCAGGAAGCTTTTCTTCCAGGGTGGACTCGAACCTCCAATCTTTCATTAGCAGCTGAGTGCATTAACCAGTCACATCACCCAGGTAAACCAAAAAAACCAAACTAGTTGCTGTCTGACTCGTGGTGACTTCAGGTGTTGCAGAGTAGGACTGTGCTCCATAGGGCTTTTGTGACTGTGACCTTTCAGAAGCAGATTAATAGTCAGTAATATGAGTTCCTCTCCCATTCTCTCTCTGAATTTTCTCCTTGCAAAATGAACATAATAATATCAGCTCCCTCACTGGGAGATTTTAAGGATTAAGTAAGATAATGCATGTTAAAGGGTTTTGTAAGCTCTTAACAACAATAATGAGAGCTATTATTGTGATAGTCACCCTCAAAGAGCTTATCGTCATACCAGGAAGCATGACACATGCCTGTGAAATACTTAAAACATACAGTACATGACCAAGTACCCCAATGTCCAAGTGTCCTGTGTAAGTACCCTGATGCCTCAGTGCCTTCTAAGAAGATTGGCCCAACCCATTTTCCATCTTCCATCATGAAAATGGTACAATAAAGGAAACTGCCCAACACCTTGCAATGAATTAATTGTTTTGAATGGTGTGAAATTATCCTTCCAGCTGACTGAGCCACAGGAAAGTATTGAGCGTTGTTCCCAACCTTGGCTCCCACTGAGCCCTTGTGAAATCTCTCCTTTCTATCCAGGCTGGGTTGCCTAACTTTTCAACAAACCTATCTTGTTCTCTCCTCATTCTGCATCTTTGCTGATGCTGGACCCCGAACCTAGAACACCACATCTCCTGCCTGTCTACACCATTCTGTATATTTTATCTAAATCCTTGTATCTCCCATGACAACCAGCACAGAACACTGCACATGGTGTGTGTTTAACAGATATTTATTGGATGAATGGTTGATTTTCTTCTCCATATTATATCCAAAAAGACTTAATTAAGGGATTAACTGCATGAGGCACTGTGCCAGGTTCCCTACTGAGATAATTACATGAAGGATCCCTGTCCCTAAGTAGCTTAACATCTAAAACTGTTAAACAGATATAAACATTCATTTGTAGCAGCCAATGGCCTGGATTCTTAATCTGAAATCTATTGACAACTCCTGGCCCCAGTGGTTTGTAAATGAGTCTATGAAATCTCTAAAATTATTTGCAAAAGATTGTGTATGTGCATATACGTGTTTTCTGTGGAATGGACCATGTAATTTTTATGAGATTCTCAAAGGGATCCTTTCACTCAAATACTGATTGAAAGTACTTTCTTTCAACTCAGATAATTCAGGATTGGAGAGACCAATGAAAGGCAAGCAGGGTAAAGACTAGGAAGGGGTCAGGAGGCAGCAACAAACTCAAGGTGAATTCTTCTCAAATATCTGAGAAGACATCATGGAAGAAGAGCATTTAGGAATAGTTTAAGGGACAAGGAGAAATAGCCACAAATGGAGAACATTATAGGCCTCAAGGAAGTTGGGAAGAGAAATGAAATAGGAGAAGAAGTGAGCCTTGAACAAATGAGTCTGAGAAGACCTAGGATCTGAGCCCAGGAAAAGATGAGAAACATGAACCTATCCAGGTCCCTGATGAAAGGACAGCCTCGTTTTGAGCTTACTTATCCCTTAGCTTCTTTCAGTGCAAGGCTCACCTCTTCCATGAAGGCCTTCCTGAATGCCTCCTCCCTCAACACACACACACTCACCATCTAGGAGTGACCTCTCCTTCTTTGAGCCTCATTTTTATACAAATGACATGTAATCAGCACTCCTTTATTGAGTTTTCACTGCATGCCAGGCACTAAGCTTAGGGATTGTGAACACAGACAGGAACACTATCTCCAGGAAAGATTAATTAGAAGGTTGTTGACAAGATTTGGACCAGAGAGGTTTGGATCATACTGGAGCAGTCTACACCAACTTTGAGAGTTGGAGCAGAAGAGGTGGTAAGAAGCATTTGGATATTAGATTTTATGTAGTAGTTAAGGCATTTAGTTGCTAGCCAAAACGTTGTTGGTTTCAACCCACCAGCTGCTCTCTGGAAGAAAAATGGGGTGCTATGCTTCCATGAAGATTTACAGCCTTGGAAACCCAATGGGTGTCGCCGTGAGTTGGAGTTGACTAGATAGCAGTGAGCTTGCTTTTTTGGCTTTTACTGATGGATTGGATGAAGGACATGAGAGTATGGACAGAAGAGATGACTCTTGGGTTTTTAGTTGAGCTTGGGGGCTAGTATAGCTGAGGTAGTGATCATTTGGTAGTAGGAGATGGGAGTAAACCTGGGAGAATGGGAAATCAATAGCTAAATAGTAAGTAAGCTTAGGGTGTCTACAAGTATCCAAGATGCCAGTGAGCAGTTGGATATATGAAATGAATCTCAGGGGAGAAATCTGGCCTGTAGATATAAATTGGGGATTGTCAGTGCATAGATAATACCTAAACCCACTGGATGGCTATTATCCTAGAGAGGAGAAGGGAATGAGCCCAGGACTGTTTTGAAATGCAGAGATATTGAGAAGAAAGAGCCAGCAAAAGATAGTGAGATGCAGGAGCCACTGAGTTTGGAGGAAAAGCCACTGAGTTAGAAGGGTGAGAATGTGTACCCAACACCTAGAAAAGACAGTAAGAAGGAAACAGTGGACAGCTGTGTGAAATTTCTATCCTAACAACTATATTTCCTCAGTGTACCCACTTACTTGCTTGTTTCTTGAATTAGATTTAAAAGTCTTGAGTGCAGGCATTATGTCTCAGAATTTCTAGAGCTTAGCACAAAGCTGGGCACATAATAAGCACTTGCTAGTTGTCTAATGAATTCTTCAAGCAGGAGAATAAAATACTCCTAAAGCAGAGATTTCTGAGACTGAGGCCTGCAGTGTTTCTAACAGTTGGGGAACGTGCAGCAGTGGGCGTGGCATGATGTGTCTCTATACAGCAGCAGGCAGGAAAGTTGCATTGCTGTGTCAAAGAACTGGAGCCCTTGGTAGGATATTTAACAATGTCATTTGTGCACAAGGGCACTTGGCTGGGGAGCAACTGTACTTCCACCTCCACCATCTGCTTAGTTAATTCCCAGCCCACTGGCTTCGGTGTCACTTACCTCTTAATTATGAGCCTTGGCTCCCACCTGGCTCAAGAGACCAGCCTTTCTTCTCTGTCTCATTTTAAGCAGTGACCTGACGAAGCCCGTCTCTCCTAGCTGCAATTTCTTTGGGTTGACTTTAGACAGGCCTTCCAATCTGGAATGTCCTGCACTTGCCCATTTAGTGACATCTTGATGACCCTGGCAACTCTGAGCTAGTTCTGTCCGCTCAGGGACAATGCCCCACAGGACAAACTGGCACTCAGAGGCTCTGAGATTGGCTGGCACAGCCTAAAACCAATCAAGAGGGCAGTTGAGAGATGTCAGGGGACCTGTGGCATAATCTACCATTGGCGAGTACCTGAGTCCCTGGAATATGGTGTGTATATGGTTCTGACATTCTGGGAAGGAGCCCAGTTTAGTTGGGTCTTCTTACCCAGATGATGTTCTTGAATCATCCTGCCTCTAAAGAAATTCAGCTTTTTTTTTCTTTTTTTTCTGTCCTTCTCTCTTTTGAGAGGATGAGGGTGCAGTAGTCTTGGGTTTATGGCATCTTGATTCAGAGCTCACCCCAGAGTAGAGCACTTTCCTCAGCTGAGTTGACCAAATTCGCCTCCCCTTAACCAATGTTTTCTCTTAAACTCTACAAAATAGGGAAACCGCACTGTTTAGCCTTCTCCTTTTGAATTGAATTGCTTTTATCCTACAGGTATTTCAAGGTTTTCCCTGTGTGTCAACATTCCATGACCCTGGCAGTGAATGGGAGCATGATGCTTAGATTTCTGAGTGTTGTATTGTTATTGAGACACAGTGTCATATTCTGATCTCATTAGATACATGTTAGAGTTCTGGGAGCTCTGGTAGCATAGTGCCTAAGGCATTTGACTGCTAACCAGAAGGCTGGTGGGCAGTTCAA
>NW_006921845.1:4798856-4823439 GCF_000298275.1 Orycteropus afer afer | reverse complement strand
TGCCCAATCTTCCTTCTGAGGAGTGGCTGGTGGGTTTGAACCGCCAGCCTTCTGGTTAGCAGTCAAGTGCCTTAGGCACTATGCTACCAGAGCTCCCTTTCTTCATATAGGCCTGGGTAAAGTAATGGGGTGATGACTGGAGATGAGGGCCTAAGAAGGCAGTGGGTACTTACAACAGGAAGCTGTGACCAGAATAATAACCTTGGCTAAGAACCAGCAGATTCTAGGGGGTTCATTTTCCTATATGTCAGAAAGCAGTAATACTCTAGCTTTATTGTGGAAATGCCAATGAAGGGTGGAATGACCTCAAAGCTTTATTAATGCAAGTTGTTGTTGCTATTGTTAGCTACAGACAAGTCAATGAACCCTGACTCACAGTGACCCATGCACAAGGGAGTCAGGCTGTTGTGATCCATAGGATTTACACTGGCTGATTTTTTGGAAGTAGGCTTCCAGGACTTTCTTCCTTGTCTGTCTTAGTCTGGAAGCTCCACCGAAGCCTGTTCAGTATCAAAGCAACATGCAAGTACCCATTGACAGACAGGTAGTGGTTGCACATGAGGCACACTAGCAAGGAATTGCACCTAGGTCTTCTGCATGGAAGATGAGAATTATACCAATAAACCAACCACTGACCCTCATTAATGTAATTAACAGATTCTTTTTGGCAAAATTGCAGTTCTGGCTCTTACTAGCTCTCATCTTAGTCACCTTCAGAGATACACTTCACAGACTCAATAAAGCAAATCCTAAGGCAACAGAACCAAATGGACCACTTCTCTAAAGAGATGACCATGCTCTTTGAACTTTGCATTGTTTTATGTGTAAGTATTCTCTTGCTCTTCCTACCGTCCTGTCAGCCTTGTAATATATGTGGCAAGGCAGTGTGACTTTCCCATGTGGCCAGCCTTGGGGTACCAGTGATTCCACAGTGCCAGGAAGGTTAGATTTCATAACAGTCTGTAACATACAGGGCCCTATCTCTCATTCCAGCAATACCCACTGCAGGCCCATAGTAAGAGAATGTCCAATTTCGGGACTTTGCAGAGAAGTCAGGCTTTATTTTAGTTCTTCATTTTGAGACACAAGGCTGATAGTAACTGACAAGACTGGCCCAGGTAAGGGATGCAAGCTGCTGTAAAGGCAGAAAAGCTTCCTTAAACTCAATTGAATGAAGATAGCTTTTGAAGCAGGAGACTTGGTAACATTTCTCGAGTCTCCAAATCTCAAGATGGCACCCTCCAAGCCTCACGATAGACACCTAACCTGTCTGAACCTTTCCATCAGGTCTTGAAATTTTAATCAGGGCCTTGTGTATATGTAGGAGCTCTCATATGTAGTGCCTAAGGCATTTGACTGCTAACCAGAAGGCTGGTGGGCAGTTCAAACCCACCAGCCACTCCTCTGAAGGAAGGTTGGGAATCTACTTCCATAGTGATACTGCCTTGGAAACCCAAGGAGGGGTTACTATGAGTCAGGTCTGACTCAGAGGCACATAACAACAGCAACAACAGAGTTCTGGAAGGTAGATTTGTCCAGGCACACTTATATGAGTACTCCAGGGCACTTTAACGGCTTTATCAAGAAAGTAGATGAAATTGTTCACATTTTTTTATTTCAAAGCATTTTTTTTCACTGTATCTTATTTCATCTTCTTATCAACAATCTTGTGGCATTGATGGTTTGGTAGTAGAATTCTCACCTTTCATGCCAGAGTCCCGGGTCTTTCATTCACAGCCACCAATTTTCTGTCAGTGGAAGCTTGCATGTTGGCTATGATGCCAAGTAGATTTCAGCAGAGCTTCCAGATTAAGGCAGATGAGGAAGAAAGGCCTGGCAATCTACTTCTGAAAATCAGCTAATAAAACCTTATGGATCACAATGGTCCTTTCTGCAACTGATCATGTGCATGGTGCCTGACTGGACAGCATTTTGCTCCAATGTGTATGGGGTCACCATGAGTCAGAGACCAACTTGATAGCAGCTAACAATGAAAACAATCTTATGGGGGAAGGAAGGAGAAAGGAATCACCCCACCCTTGCCCTGTTACGCATGAAAGCTGAGGCAAGAAAGGGTTAGTTACCCGCTCATTGGATCTGGGACCTGAACTTGGGTCTTCAGAGTCTCTCCACAGGAAGAATTTCTTTGAGGACAGGAGGAGTTCATGTGATATCTGGTGATCTGGGACAAAGAAGGAGGAAAGTAAACTGCACTGTGTGTAGGAGCTCTCTGGTCTCTGGACCTGGGACAGCCAGAGCAGTGGACAGCCAGCATCTCACCACCCTGGACAAAGTTGGGATCAGAAGTAGCAGCTCTAGAGCAATCAGCTCTCATTGGAGCCCTCACTACCAAACTGCAGTCTCAGATGCAGTGGATTTCTAATGACACAACTGAGGCTGACTCTTCATTAGTCAACAAACCTTACTAAGCACTTACCTAGTACTGGGCTAGGTCCTTAGGACAATAGAGAAAATCCCACAAAGGATATGCATTTTAGGTAAGGACTCAAATAAAATGCATGAAGTAGGATTGAACCACATAAGATATTAGACATGATTATGAAAAAAAGAGCAATTTTGTATATCATTCATTCAGTATTTAAATATTAAATATCTCCTATGTGCTAAATTTCCCATATAAAGTATTGAAAAGATGGGCTGGTATAATAGGATAAGCTAAGCTATACTGAAGTAACAACAACAAAAAACAAAACAATCGACCAGTTGCCATCAAGTCAATTCCAACTCATGAGGCTCTCATATGCATCAGAGCAGAACAGTGCTCCTTAGGATTTTCAATGGCTAATTTTTGGGAAGTAGTTCAATAGACCTTTCTTCCAAGATGCCTCTGGGTGGACTTGAGCCTCTAACTTATTGGTTAGCAGTTGATAATGTTAAGTGTTTGCACCACCCAGGGACTCTGAAGAAACAACTGTCCTCAACTTTCAGAGCCTAAACAAAATACAGGTCTATTTCTTGCTCAGGTGTCATGTCCAACAACTGGTTGTCAGGAGTGTCTGCTCCACAAAATCACTTTGGGGCCCATACTGATGGAAGCTCTGCCATCTGTAAATTCACTTCCTGGGATCTGTAACCTCCAAGGTTTCTAAACAAGAGAAGGAAAAGATGAAGGAGGCACACTGGGCTTTAACACTCTGTTCAGGAATGACATCTGCCATTTCTGCTCATATGACCTAAACTAGTCACATGATTCTAAAGTCATGCAAGAAGGCTAGATAATATAGACATGAGATATTTGATTAGCACTAATTTTTCTGCTATAAGTGGGGAGTGGATACAAAGATAGATATAGTAGGTACCTTCGATATGTGTTCAAGATTGTGATTCAAAGCAGAGGGTGCTACACATCATCAGAGAGATACTGATAAAAGGCTGTGGACATTTAGGGGCAGGATAGATTAGTGGGACTGAATCCAGGACAGGATTTTGGAGGACATGGCATTTGAGTTGGCCTTGAAGGATTGGTAGATTTTGATAGACTTTATGAGCATAGGCATGTTGGTGGAAAAACCACACAGAGCAATGCATGGTTCAGTTTGCTGTAGGGCAGGATTTGAGAGAATAAATAATAGTAATGACAATGTTGACAAGTAACATTTAGGAGCCCTAGTGGGACAATGGTTAAGTGCTTGGCTGCTACCCAAAAGAATGGCAGCTTGAACCCACTTAGAACCTCTGAAAACTCTATTGGGCAGTTCAACTCTGTCACAAGGGGTCACTATGAGTTGCACATGAACTCAATGATGCATAACAACAACAGATACTGTGTGTTAAATATATGCCAGGCTTGGTTCTAAGTGCTTCACATATAGCAATTCATTTAATCATTTTCAATAGTCTTTTGTGGAAACTGAGGCTCAAAGAAGTTAAGTAATTTGCCAACACTGCACTAGTTTGTGGCAGAGCTGGGACCCTCACCCAGGCAGTCTGGCTCTAGGCTGGTACTTAACCACGAGATGGAGGCAAGGGCTAGATTCTAGAGGGCTATGTTGTTGTTAGTTGCCATGGAGTCAACTTTGAGTCATGCCACCTTATATATAATGGAATGAAAAATTGCCTAGTCCCATGGCATATTTATGATCATAGGTATGCTTGAGGTCATTGTTGAGGTTATTATGTCGGCCCATCTCATTGAGGGTTTTCCTCATTTTCATTGTTTTTTTTCTTTACCAACATGATGTCCTTTTCTAGTGATTGGTCTTTACTGATGATGTGCCCAAAGTAAGTGAGATGAAGTCTTGCCATCCTTATAAGGACCATTCTAATTATATTTCTTCCAAGACTGATTTGTTCATTTTTCTGGCAATCTACAGTATATTCAGTATTCATCATTAACCACAATTTGAATGGATCAATTCTTCCTCTGTTTTCCTTTTTGATTATCCAACGTTTGCATGTATATAAGGTGGTCAAAAAGACTATAATCTGACCTAAACCATGGTCTTTTCAATGGACACTGGGCTAACACACTTAGACATTTATTCTGAAGGAAGAGGGTGCAATTAAAGCTGAGGGAGGAGTGACATGCTCAGATTCTTAATTAAAGAATAAAAGTCCCAGGTCCTGAATGTGAAACAGCTGAAAGAAGAGGGCAGAAGGCTCTGTGGAGAAGGTCACCGGAAGCTGGGTTTTGAGAGATGGGAAGGTTCTGGCTAATCAGAGAGGACTATGGACATTCCAGACAGGTAACCAACTGACCAGGGATTTAGAAGTAAGAATGAATATGGTTCGCTCAGGACACAGTATGATTTGTCTGACTGACTTGGGTGTAGGTTTCAAAGGGTGGGGACAGATGAAGTGGAGCAAAACAGGAACTCTAAAGTCAGGCCAAGAAGTTAAACTTGATTGAATAGGAAGGAAAGAAACATTGACTGCTTTGAAGACAAAGGTGAACCATGTGTTAAGAGTTGCCTCTTTGGCCTTCACTGTCTTAGTCTGACTCTAGTCACAGGTCCCAACACACCTGGCATTTCCAGGCCTGAGGGCATTTTCAAAGTAAACCCTAAAGGCTCATTGTCATTTTTTCAAAAGATTTCCTCTGCTGTACAAGTAATAAAATAATTGAAGTCAGGTTTTTTTTTTTTAAATTTTACAAGAGCCATTACAAAGGTGTGAAATATTAGACACTTATGCATCTGTGAATAAGATTGTAGGCTAAAATGTGTGAGTTTTAGTCTCAGCTAATGAACTAGAATATGGTTTTAATTTTTGAACTGCAAAAATGTTCTGCCTCTTTTGGTCGTCCCTACAGAAGACTTCATATTTTAATAATTCAGTACAGCCTAATTACTTTAATTAATCACCTTCTTTTCAGAGATGTCAGTGGGCTTCGTTATTTTCTTGTTACTGTAGGTACTGTTGGGAGTTTTAAGGAATTTTAAATATATGTAATAGCCCAGGTTAACTCTTTCATGAGGTCTGAAATGTATATCCCTTTCTCTTAGAGTGCTCTGTCATGTACACATGGTAGGCTAGGCCAGGCTTGTGACTCCTACATCTTCCGTAACATTTTCTCCATAGGATTGGTTAACACAACCATCTCTGGTCATTCTGAGCCTTAAAAACTGCTGGCTAGAGACAAAACTAAAATGCTATTTAAAGCATGTCAATATTTTTGCATCTTTCTGAGTCATGATGAATATACTGGGAATGACAATAGCTTTTATTGTACAATCGATATAATTTGCTTCCCTTGCAGGAAAACATAATTAGCTTATAGTTCACGCATTGGCAATGAAATTGTGTTCATGTCTAAAGTCAGTTCGTGGGTGAAGGCGCCTCTTCTGATCAGAGTGGGAGAGTCCATTCCTGGCTCTGATCCGGGCTGACTGGGTGTCACTAAGCAGATCTCTTAATTTTCTGGGCGTTTGTTAATTCTTTGCACAAAGGAATGACAATGCATTTTTGTGTGTGTATGTGTGTGGGTAGATATATATGTAATAAATCATTTGCATTTTCAACATTCTTCATGTATACAATTAAGTAACATTAGTTATGTTTATCATATTGTTCAACCACTAATATTATCTGTTCCCAAATACTACCATTACCCTTAACAGAAGCTCAATGTCCCCTAAGCAGCGAGTCTCGTCTTTTCCTCTTTTTTCCCTCTTGCCTGTGGTAACCACTAATAAATATGGGGGAGTAACAATACTTTTATACTGAGTTAATAATACATCAAAAAAAAAAAAAAAAAAACCTCACTGCCATAGAGTCGGATCCCACTCATAGTGACCCCTCCTTGGGTTTCCGAGGTGGTATCACTACTGAAGTAGATTGCCCAACCTTCCTTCCAAGGAGTGGCTGGTGGGTTTGAACTGCCAGCCTTCTGCTTAGCAGTCAAATGCCTTAGGCACTAATATATAAGTTGGATATTTAGGGCTTGAAGTTAGAGCCTGGCCTTGAATACAATTGTATTGCTTAAATGACAGATTGCTCAACTGGCCCCATATTCCTCTTTTTCATCTTTTTGTGTATGAAGGAGAACATTCAGATCTTAAGATGCTTACTCATTCTCACTAGCAAATGTAAAGAGGCCCCTAATGAATGAACGGAGTGAGATATAGTGAAAGAGACACCATGCCACCCCTTCTACCCTGGTGGCTACTGGGATCTACACCCTCAGGGCCGGCAGCCTGCACCATCCTTCCCATACTTGTTAACACTCCCTGGCACTAGTCTCCAGGGCCTCAACTAAGTTCAGGAGGTGTGCCTTTTTAAGCAGCCTTGAGGTTTTCTAAGGACTGAGAGCAAAGTGAGTTTCAAGTAGAGACCTTGCCTGAAGTGTATCTCTCAGGATTCCTGGTCAAAGGCTGCCAGGAGGCCTCCTGTTTGGGGCTCAAGGTTGAAATCCTTTATTTTGAAATGCTGACTGTCTGAAATCAGATTTACTCAACATTGAGTTTGACTTTGAACTGAGGCACACATACCGCTTGTCACCTGAAGGGTGCAATTTAGGTACTTGGGGCTGCCCTAGGAGTTGTGTTTTCTGTCAAAGGTCAGAGGTGGACGTGAACAGGGCCTGGGGTTCATTTGGCTGGAAGAGAAAGGTCTATTTTAAAAGCTCCCCCTTCCTTTTAAAAAAATCTCCTTTCATTTTCTGCTCATGCTACACCCTCCATTCCCCTCAAATCTTCAACAACCTGAAAAGTTACAGAAATCAGCAAGAAAGAAATCAATAATTAGATCAATCCCTGCCATGGATCCAACAAAGGCTTGGAACTGAAAACCCTCCTGGTCCTTCTGAGTCTCCTAAGTTTTTCTATTGCAATCGGAGATGTTAATTGGTTGAAACTGCCTGTGGTTTTTGGAAGTACTCTGATTACAAGGAGAAATCCTTTTTTGTTGCTAGATTCCAGCAAAAAAATCTCTGAAGTAAGGAATCTGGCTGAGATTGAATCCCCTCCAGGGTGTAAATAAACTGGCCAGGTCTATAACCCAATAGAAGTCAATTTATTACATGAGTGTTTCAAGTTGCCCAGCCCGAACTCTGGCCATTTATTAAGGAAAAGGTGTGTGTTACAGCTGGAGCTTAGACAATGGACTATGGCAAGTGAGGCCCTGAGATGACTGTCAAGTGTACACAGTCAATGGAATAAAATGGAGGGGGAGTTGTGGGGACTAAGGCTTCTCTTCTTGTCCAGGTTTGCAAGGAGCCATCTAGAATCAAGCAGTTCAGGATGACTATCCCACAAAACTGCCGATTCGCTAGCCAGGAGGCTGAGATGCAAATGGCTTAAGTGGATAAATGTTTTATAGCCTCCATCTGGAAACGCCAAAGACATTCTCTGCAGCACTGTGTGTATACATGGTTGTTTCAGAACTGGAGGTTTTGCTGGGCCAGAGCTCACTGTGACCCACCGACATTGCCTGGGCAGCTTGTTGGGAGGTGGCTCCTAAGGGGCAGGAGTGTGCTGATCCCTAGTTTACACACACAGAGCTGTTTCACTTGCACTGCAAAACGTTGTCTGGGGTTCATCTCATTGAGATCTAGATGAGAGGAAGAATCTGGGCACCTCTCCACCTGAGTCCTGTCTCCACGCCTCCAGTACTAGCATAATTGCATTCTCCAAACAGTGTGTGGCAGCAGGGTAAGGATGTGAAATGTGCCCAGCTTCGTTTGCACACTGCTCCAGACTGCCAGTGACAGTGAGCTATTAAGTGAAACCTGGGACAATCTGAACAAAGCTATCTCTTCACTGTTTTCTTTAGCATTAGTCCATTGGACCACTACCCACTTCCCCCTTAAAAAAAAAAAATAGACTGAAAAATCCCCATAAATTTACAATACTGCACTTTACAACATGGCAAGCACAATAAGTCTAGCTGGAGAGTCCTTTTTTTTTTTGGTGGCTTTTTTCCTCTTCATCCCCTTCATGTCCATTGGCTCCTGTGAAGTCCCAGAGAACCAATAGGATTCCTCTTCTTCATTCATGTCCTAGCAACAAGCCCTGTTCCAATCTTTCTCTGCCAAACTAACACCTGAAAAATTACATCATGAATAATGGCAAAAGCAGCAAGGGCCAGGGAAGGGCTTTTTTTTTTTTTTTTTTTCATCTGTCTGCTTCAGAGTTCATTTAAGGTGTTTTAGTCTCGATTCTTAAAGTGACAATGTCCTAGTTTTTGCTGATCTTTTCCAGTGGTAATATATAAAATACCAAATGAGCAGTAACGGAATGTAGCAAAAGGCCTTTAGATGAAGTAAGGGGAAAACATTTTGTTAATTGTGTTCTCTGCACATTCCTTTTAATAGTCTTCCTTCATGGAATATCTCATGTTCATATAGTGTATTCATTGGAAAAGGATTAAAATATCCCAAACCACACAAGCTGCCCACCCACTTTCTCATACAAAGATGTAACCCTTCCTAGGGTCTTCCTTCCCTCTGGTTAACTATATGCATTGGAATAAAGGACCCCATTCTGTTTAAGGGCATCCTGGAAACCAGAGAAGGAATTGTTGTTGTGAGTTTGTGAAAGGTGTGGGGGTTGTCACATTAAAGGGATACAGGACAGGGGTGCACTGAGCATGTGTGTGTCCATGCATGTGCGGAACTGTAAATGCAGACAAGCAGTTGGGGAAATGCAAGAACAACGAGATCCAGATGACCAGGGAGGGAGAGGGATTGGTAGGGAAATCAGGAGGGGGAGGTGAGGTGATAGAGAGTGGGGGATGTGGGGAAAAGAGGGGGCCAGGAAAGGGAAGGCTGCTGCACAGGCAGACTTGTTCTTTCCAAATATGTAAGGGTTTCTAATAAAAATGTCCACTCTTCCATGCATTTTTCAAGACCCAGATGCTGATTTGCTGCTTCCGGCTTCCCCCACCCACCCAGGCTAGTGCAGACAGTGAGTATAGACTCAGACACAAAGAACTGCAGCCTTGTGCACTGAGAATGAGATGGACCAGTGGTTAACTGAACTTCCACGTGCATGTCCCCAGCCAACTAGTACCTCCTGATTCCCACTCCCAGTCCTAGGCACAAAGATCAATACGTGCTAGTCCTCCTGACTTCCTGTAAGCATTTGTGGGGTGCCTGTGGCATGAGCTGGTAAAGAGTCCAAGGCTTCCTGATGCTGTCTGGGTGCCTGGCTCCTGAGGCAGAAAACAGATACAGTCAGTATCTTGCTCAGATGTAGAATTTGCAACTCGCCTCAGCGATTGCCTTGGCAGCAGGGCATTTCAAGGCTCTGGCAGACAGTCTGCCTTGGTACTTGTGAAACAGCATGACTATATAAGGCCAAGGAAGGAAAGAGAACCCCTGCCAACCTGAGGGATGAGATGACAAGGGAGGGATGGGGGAAGAGTGCAGGAGAGGCCGTTCTTGGGACTGAGCTAGAAACCTTCCCCTTGTCCGTCCCCCACAGGTTTCAGAGGATAATTCCTCTTGCTGCAGAAGTTCTGTGACCAACTATGTCATATACAAGGAATAATAAGGGAGGGTACTACACTCATACATGCAGGAATCGTGTTCCCGGCAACACGCTTGGCAGCTGCCTCCTCTTCTGGCTCTAGAAGGTCAGCTGGCTTGTGGGTGGGCCAGGAAGGCATCCAAAGTTTCAAATATCTTTGGTGAATACCATATCTCATGGTAAAGAGAATTTAGAACACTATGCCTGAGGGGAAATTTTGGAGACATAGAGGGCCAGGCCATCTAGGCCAATGGAAAGGGAGGAGCACTGGAGTAGGAGTCAGGACATCTTGTTTTAGTTCTGGCTCCTGTAGAGCAATCTAGAGCAAGTCATTTCCACAACAATGCTATCACCTCTTCTACCCATTGCTACTCTTACAATGATTACCTAAGATGATTAATGCCAAGTGCTTTGAACATTGTCTTGCATATACAGTAACTCCTAAACATTAGTCATTATTATCACTAACCTCCCATTGGCTTTCTGCATGGATCTGGAACCTTGAGTTAAAAGGGACACTGTTCATGACTGTCTTCTTTGAAGTACTCTCTTCTTTGGCTTCTGTGGAACAATATTTTTCTGTTTTTCCTTCCACCTCCTTAGGACTCCTTTTCAATGTCTTTATGGATCCTGCTTCCTCCTGATCAGACCTTAAATGTGCATTTCCCTTTGGGTTGGTTTTCCTCTAGGCTCTTCCCTGGCCCTGCTCCTTTCTTTCTAGGCTTTGGTGATCCCAAAGATTTTCTTGATGAATGCGTATCTATAGCTCTAGCCCAGATCGCTCCAACTTTAGGAAAGTGTGTCCAATAATCCAGACTTCTCCAGAACATAGACACTTATGGTCTGAATTGAGTCCCCCTAAAATATGTGTTGTAAATCCTAACACCTATACCATTTGGGAATAGGCTTTCTTTGTTATGTTAACAAGTCAGTATCAAGGTAGATTATGTTTTAATCCAATCTCTTTTGAGATGTAAAAGAGATTAAACAAGCAAGGAAGCAAGCAGAGTTGGGGGAAGATAGATGCCAAGCCACTAGAGGATCTCCAAGGAACCAGGAAACAGAAGCTGAAGAGTTAAGGACCTTCCTCCAGAGCCCATAGAGAGAAAAAGTCTTCCCCTAGAGCCAGTGCCCTCAATTCAGACTTCTAGACTCCTATATGGTGACAAAATACATTTCTGCTTGTTAAAGACATCCATGTGTGGTATTTCTTTTATAGCAGTGCTAGATGACTAAGACAATGAGCTTCAGACACTTCAGATCCAGTATGTCCTTCATCTTCTGCTCCCCACCCCAAATTTCCTTCTTCACTTTTTACATTTATCTTGATAATGAGTGCTTCCATTTACAGAATCATACAAGGCAGAAACCTTGACCTTTCATCCTTGACTCCTTATTTCCCTCATCTCCCATGTCTGATCTTTCAAAACTATCCATTTTATCTCTTAACCTTTTCTGAAATTCATCCATTTTTTGCCAAGCACTCTGCTACCACCCTAATTTAAGTTGCCAATTTAAGACTCTTACCAAGACTATTGAATTATTCTTCTCCTAACTGGTCTCCTGGCATCAATCCTGGCTCACCGCCACACAAGTCTGATCTCATCTCTCTGGCTTAGAACTCTTCAATGGCTTTTCATTGCTCTCAGAACATAGTTTTGGCATGGCTTCCTACCTTTCATGCTTTATCTTGCTTCATTTCACCTTTGCTTTTAGAGCAAAGCACACAGTCCTTCCTTTAGTTCCTTCAAAATAGTTCCCCCTCCTACCAAAAGGACTTTATGAATGCAAAAATCCTGCCCACTCATCCTTAAACTCTTACCTGTGTGCTCACTTCCTCAGAGAGGCTTTCACTGACCCTCTAGGTTAAGTCAGAGTGTCTCATAGAACAGTTCTGCTTGTTTCAGCTTAAAATTATACCTCCTACTTATTTGAAGGAGCTCTGGTAGCATAGTGGCTAAGGCACTTGACTGCTAACCAGAAGGCTGGCGGTTCAAACCCACCAGCCACTCCTCGGAAGGAAGATGGGGCAATCTACTTCCGTAGTGATACTGCCTCGGAAACCCAAGGAGGGGTCGCTATGAGTTGGGTCCGACTCCATGGCACACAACAACAACAACAACTTATTTGATTAAACCCTGCCTCACCCGTAAGACTAATACCATGAGAACTGTTGTTGTTGTTAGGTGCCATAGCACAGCGACCCCATGTACAACAGAACAAAACACTGCCTTGTCCTGCACCATCCTCACCATTGTTGCTATATTGGAGCTCATTGTTGGAGCCACTGTGCCAGTCCATCTTGTTGAGGTCTTCCTCTGTTTTGTTGAACCTCTACTTAACCAAGCATCATATCTTTCACCACGGACTGGTCCCTCTTAAGTATGTGAAATGAAGTCTCTCCAACCTTGCATCTAAGGAGCATTCTGGCTATGCCATGAAGATAGAGAATTCCTTTCTTGTTTATCATTATAGCCTTAGGAGTCCCAAGGCGGCAAAAATTGTTAAATGCATGGCTGCCACCCCAAAGTTTGGAATTTTAAATCTATCAGAGACTTCTTGGAAGAAATATCTGGCAATCTACTTCTGAAAGGTCATAACCATTTATAAAAAGGACATACAGGAGGCATCCTCTGACCTCCTCTAACTTCAAAAAAGAGAAGGAAGATCCAGAACAACATCAATAGCCCAATGCCGGTTCCTATCAGGTGGAGGTCAGACATGCGGCCACCCTCCAACCTTTACACAAATTCTGACACCAACTATCCCTCCCACAGCACTCTCTATGTCTCTGCTGGGTTCAATAATTTGTTGCAATGGCCATATAGAACTCACAGACAACATTCATGATTATGGGGTTTATTAAGAAAGTAATAGGTTACAACTCAGTATCAGAAACAACTCAGGATACAGTTCTTTAATTGAGATGGCTTCTTCTCAGTTGTGCCACAGGCATGCCTCTCTTTGACCCTTGGCCTCTCAGCCTGGCCTCTGCCCTGCTTGGACAAGTCTCACAAAGCTCTTTTAGCTCTGCCGATAGGTGGACCCCTCACCCCACCCTCACCATCAGCAAGCCTCCTGCCCAAAGGCATTCAGTTTTCTTACTCCATAGGCTGGCAAGCCCACAGCTCTGTCTCAGGTGGGTCTCTTTGTTCTGTTGGTTCTGTTGCCTCTATTGACTACTGTCTCTCTGCCATCTCTTTACGTCCTCTCAGTGAAACAGATCTCAGGTTCAAGAGTGTGCTCTGCTCCCAGCTCTTCTCTCATAATGGCAGTGAGATCCCCTTTTCCTCCTTTGGGATGGTTCATTTTAAGCCTAGCTGATGGCAAAACTGATGAATCCTCATGTTAGGGTTCATTCCATGCATCTTATTTGCATAGTCACACCCCACAAGGGTACCATGTACCTTAATTACAATATTAACAAGCTAACCAATCCCCTTGCTGGGCCACAAGCACTTCACACTTGCATAATCCCACCTAGTCGTCTGAACCATGTTGGAAGAGCCATATTAAGTAATTCATGCACCACACCATTGAAGGCCCTGAGCGCACTGAAGCACAGGTGGGCTACTCTAAAGTACATGTGGTTGCCATGTGTTGGGATCAATTCAATGGCAACTGGTTTGGATTTATTTTTTTGGTAATTATAGCCTTAAATGCCTAACATATCATAGATGCTTAGAGAATATGTGTTGCCTAAACAAATACAAGAAACTTTTCCAAGTATGTGCCACCAATAAATTTGGTAAACATGACTTCTTGTTATATAAAAATACAGAATAGGGCAAGGTCAAGAACAAAGTTGTGTATTCTTAATACAATTTATACAATTTCTTAAAAGCAACATTATTAAGGTATAATTTGCATATAAATTACATACACTAGAATGAACCCACTTTAAGTGCACACTTTGATGAGTTTTGACAAATGTATGCACCCATGTAAACACAAAGGCAATCCAGGCATAGAGCATTTTCATCACCTGTGATGACCCTTTGCAGTCAATCTCCACCCATAGTGACCCCATGAGACAGAGTAGAATTCCTCCATATGGTTTCCAAGGCTGTAAATCTATATGGAAGCAGACTGCCTGTGTTAAGCTGGGTTCTCT
Source organism: Orycteropus afer afer (assembly GCF_000298275.1). Taxonomy (NCBI): domain Eukaryota; kingdom Metazoa; phylum Chordata; class Mammalia; order Tubulidentata; family Orycteropodidae; genus Orycteropus; species Orycteropus afer. Next base: position 4,809,396 of record NW_006921845.1, on the reverse strand, counting down.
AGAGAAGCAAAACCAATAAAACTTATATATATATATATGTTGTTGTTGTTGTTGTTGTTTTGCCATCAAGTCGGCCCCGACTCATAGCAAACCCAAGGATATATATATATATATATATATATATATATACACACACACACACACACACACACATATATATATATACATATATTTATACACACACACACACACAGATTGAGAGAGAGAAATTTATCTTAGAAAAATGGCTCACACACTTACAGAATCTGATAAGTCCCAAGTTCCTGGATCGAACAAACTGGAGGCTTTTCCCAACTCACGCAGCTGCAGGCGCTGTGAGCTCAAGGTTGGCAGGCAACAGCTACAGGCTGTTGACTCTGACAGATGACGAATCCAAGATCACCAGGCTGAATGGTGGACTGTTTGCTCAAAGACAGTTGTAGCCAGTACAACAGGATTCCAATCCACAGAAGAGTCTGTCTTTTTCCCAGGATGTCCATATATATATATTGGAAGCAGGCCACACCCCTAGGGAAACTCCTTTTCAATGGATTGGCTACTCAAAACATATACATCCAATCTCATCATGGCAATAACCACATCCCAACTGCTTAAACCACTCAGAATCGTGGTCCAGCCAAGTTGACACACAACCCCAACTATCATACTGCCACATCTTTCTCCCCTGGAGAAGCTGGTAAATTTAAACCACCAATCTTTTGGTTAACAGCCCAGACTCTAACCACTGTGCTACCAGGACTCCTCTCCCTGGACTCAGGCAACTGTAAATCTTTTTCTGTCACTATTGATTGGTACAGTAATGCCTGTTCTAGAATTTCATATGAGTGGAATCACATAGTATGTATCCTTTATGTCTGGCTTTTTTTTTTGCACAGCATTTTTTTTTTTTTTTCAATTATGAAATTCACTGTTGTTGTTAGGTGCTGTGGAGTCATCTCCGACTCATAGTGACCTTATTGTTTTGCCGAATGAATGAAACACTATCGGGTCCTGTGCCAGTCTCATGATTCTTTCCATACCTGAGCTCATCATTGCAGCCACTGTGTCAATCCACCTTGTTGAGTGAGGGCCCTTCACTTTTTCATTGACCCTGCACTTTACCAAGCATGATATCCTTCTCCAGAGAATGGTCCCTTCTGACAACATGACCAAAGCAGGTGAGACAAAGTCTGGCCATTCTTGTTTCCAAGGAGCTCTCTGGCTGCACTTCCTCCAGGACAGATTTGTTAGTTCTTCTGGCAGTCCATGATACTTTCAGCATTCTTTTTCAACACCACAACTCAAAAGCACAACTCTTCTTTGGTCTTCCTTATTCATTGTCCAACTCTCACATGCATATGAAGCGATTGAAAATACCATGGCTTGGGTTAGGTGCACCTTAGTATTCAAGGAGACATCTTTGCTCTTCATCATTTGAAAGAGGTAATTTTGCAGCAGATTTGCCCAGTGCTCTATGTCATCTGATGTCTTCACTGCTGCTTCCATCAATGATTGATTGTAGAACCAAGTAACATGAAATCTTTGACAACTTCAATCTTTTCTCCATTTATTGTAATGCTGCTTATTGGTCCAGCTGTGAGGATTTTTGTTTTCTTTATATTGAGGTGTAATCCATATTATATATCCATATTACATATCCATATTACATATACATCACTCCTTGGAAGCAAGAATGGCCAGAATTTGTCTCACCTGCTCTGGTCATGTTGTCAGAAGGGACCATTCTCTGGAGAAGGATATTATCCTTGGTGAGGTGGTGATTGTTATGTGCTGGAGAGTCAGACCCAACTCATAGCAACCCTTCCTTGGGTTTCTGAGGTGGGATCACTACAGAAGTAGATTGCCCAACTTTCCTTCAGAGGAGTGGCTGGGAGGTTGTGGGTCAGCAAAAAGTGGGAAGAAACTCAATGAATGGAATGACACAGTGGGTGCAATGATGGGCTATATATAGCAAAGATTGTAAGGCTGGCACAGGACCTGGCAGTGTTTTATTCTGCTGTGTCGTTATGAGGGGAGCCGACTCTATAGCACCTAACAACAACCACCACCACCAATATTTATACATATATTGTTGGTTTTACATGTATCATATATAAAATACATACATATTGTATATATTGATATTATATAGGTAAAATATATATATATATATATATATATACACGCATGCACACACATACATATCTATATATCTATACCTATAAAAACCAAACCTACTGCCATCAAGTCAATTCTGACTCATTGTGACCTGCACAGGGTTTCCAAGGCTATAAATCCTGACAGAAGTAGATTGCCTCATCTTCCTTCTATGGAGCAATTGGTGTGTTTGAATCTTCAACCTTCTGGTTTGCAGCCAAATGCCTTACCCACTGTGCCAGCAGAGCTCCTATCCATATCCATAGATATAATCTGATATATAGTTTCCCAGTTTGTAGCTTTCCTTTTTATTTGCTAGACAATGAATTCTGAAGAGCAGAATAGACATTTTTAGTATTGGTGGAGTTTAATATATCATTTACTCATTTGTGGTTAATGTTTTATTCTTTCTGTCTACAATATCATTGCCTAAACCAAGGTTGGTAAGATTTTCTCCTACATTTACAACTACAATTTTGTAGTTATAAATTTTAGGTTTAGGCTAATGATCCGTTTTGAATTACTTTTTCACATAGCATGTGAAGTAAAGGACAAGATTTATGTTCTTTTGCTCATATTTAGTTATTCTAACACCATTTATTTTAAAAATTGTCTTTTTTTTTATTGAGTTACCCTGACAATTCAACTATTTGAATTAACTGACCAAAATGTTGAAAAATCAACTGATCAAATATACATTGGTTTAGACTCTCTAAGTTGTTGTTAGTGCCATTCAGTTGCTTCTGACTCAGCAAATCTATGTACAACAGAACAAAACACTTCTGGGTCCTTCACCATCTTCACAATCTTGGCTATGTTTGGGCCCATTGTTGCAGCCACTGTGTCAATCCATCTTGTTGAGGGTCTTTCTCTTTTTCACTGACTCTCTATTTTACCACATATGATGTCCTTCTCCAGGGACTGGTCCCTTCCTGATAAATGACCAAAATATGTGCTTGAACAATTTCTCTCAGAAAGATCAGCACAAGGCCAGTCCCCATGAGGCAGAGGTAAAAGATGTCCCAAATATCCAAACTACCGTACCACTTCATCATTTCAGACATTAACTCCTCCTCCTTCTCCCAGTAATTTCCCCAGTCTTAGGGTTCTGTATTTCACTGTAATGCCTCACAGAACTCATAGACACCCAAAGGTTCATCTCACATAGTGGTGGTGGAGGCTGGCACACTGGCGAGTCCCAGGTCCCTGAGTAGGTCTGGAGTATCCTCCCAGTTCTCAGGGTTTGATGAACCTCGATCAGCAGATCAGATGACAGCTGCTGTCCCAAATCCAGGGGGTGAGATGAGGATGAGCCAAGACACAAAGCCGGAGCAAGGGGGGAGCGAATCTTCCCAGGAGATTCGTAGTATACCCTCAGGGAAGCTAAGGTTGGTGATTTGAATTATACCCTCTAGCAAGGCAGGACTCAAGATACATTCCACCTGTGTTGCCCCACAGACATAATCTAAATCCCATCACAGAGTCGATTGCCAGTCATTATAGGGAATGACTACTACCAGCTGGCCAGCCAAGTTGATACCTTACCTTAACTATCACACCACCCCAAAGAGGCATGGATAATGGGATTTACAAAACATCACAGAATGGAGGACAATGGCTGGAAGGGCCACATCAAGCAATTCACTGAAATATGAGAGACAAAGTCTCACTATTCTCTTTTCTAAAGAGCATTCTGGTTGTTGCTTCTTCCAATACAGATTTGTTCATTCTTCTGGCAGTCCATGCTATATTCAATATTCTCTGCCAATACCATAATTCAAATGCATCAGTTCTTCGATCTTCCTCATTTGTTGCCCAGGTTGTGCATGCATATGAAACAATTGAAAATACCATGGCTTGGATCAGGAGCATCTTAGTCTTCAAAGTGATATCTTTGATCTTTAACACTTTAAAGAGGCCTTTGAAGTTGATTTGTGCAAGGCAATATGTTGTTTGATTTCTTGACTATTGCTTCCATGGGTGATAGTGGATCCAAGTAAAATGAAATCATTGACAACTTCAATCTTTTCTGTTTATCATATTGTTTTATACTACCAATACCACATTGTGGGATTTCCATTAACTTCACTGTACAAAGAATTTGGGTTTTATCTTCAATTCCTGAGTGATAATCTCCCACACCTAGAAATTTCCCTAATGCTTTAGGGTATCTTTAATAAGGACTTCAGATCTGACAGGTTATGCTGGAGAGGTGATTCTGGAGTGAAGATGACCAGGCCAGGGGAACCTACCTCCTGATGATCACCTTATGATAATTACCTCATAATAATATGGCCAGAGGGACCTACTTTTTGATGACCAACTCATGATGATCACCTCATATGATATGGAAAAAAAATCTTCCATAAAAACTCTGCACACTGAATCTCCATGAGCTTCCTGGTTGGCAAAGGACATCTGCTCTCAGGAGGGTGATCAATCCTTTTTGGGAGATGAAAGCTTTACGTTGGGAGCCCTCCCAGACCTTGCCATATGCATTTGTCTCTTCTTTATACTGACGCTGATCTGTATCTTTTATAAGCTATAATTTTAAGTGTAGGGCTTGTCATGAATTCTCTGAGTCATTCTAGTGAATTATTCAATCCAAGGGATTGGTGGGAGCCAACAATCAGATGTGAGGGGGAACTGGGAATTCTTGAGCTTGCTGCCGGCATCCTGAGGGGGTTGTGGAAAAGCCGCAAAGTTATAGTCAGCTGGTCAGAAGTGAGGGAAACCTTGGAGGCTGGTGTCTGAAGTCTTGAGGTGATTTGGCAGTCTGGAGGAGTGTGTCCTTTAAATGTGAAATCTGATCTAGTTCCAGGTAGTTAGGGTCAGAGATAAAGTGCTGCCTATATAGCTGGTTTCAGAACAGAGAAGTGAAAAGGGAGATTTTTATTTGTGTTGATTATTACCCTCACAATTGGCAATAGAAAAAGTGAAGTTGATTGATTTCCCTACACATGTACAATAGGCTCTTTGCTTTTCCATATAAATTTTAGAATCACCTTGTCAAATTCTACAAAAAAAAAAAAAAGCCTTTTAAAATATTTATTCTATAGTTAGATTTGGAAGAGAACTGATATCTTAACAACATATCTTCCAATCCATTAACATGGTATATCTTGGCACAGTGTTTAGGTCTTCTCTAATTTCTCCCACAATGGTTTGTAATTGTCAGTGAACAGGTCTTGCAAATATTTTTATATTTATCCCCAATTATTTCACATTTTTAATGCTATTGTAAATCATATTTTTAAAATTTTATTTTTCATTTCATTGCTTGCTTATAAAAGTAGTTACATGTTGATCTAGCGTACTGTGACTGTGCCAAATTCACTTAATTCCAATAATTTCTTAAATTTCTCAGGATTTCCTATGTACCTGAAAATATTATCTTCAAATAAAAACATTTTTACCCCTTCCTGTTAATATATATGCTTTTTATATCTATTTTTAAATATATCTTTTTCTTTTCTTATTTCACTGGTTAGGCCCTCTAGTACAATGTTGAAAGAAGTGGTGAGAGCTTATTTTTTCCATTGTTAATCATCTTAGGAGGAAACAGTTTGTCTTCAGTGTTACGTATGTTGGTTGTAGGCTTTTCATAGGTGCTCCTTATCACTGGGAAAGAATTTTCTTCTAGTGTTAGCTTGTTAAGGGCTTTTATTATGAACGGTTATTAAATTTTTTTCCAGTGACTTTTCTGCATCTATTGAAATAATTGTATAAGTTTATCCTTTATTTTGTTATGAATTATAATTGCTGATTTTCAAATGTAAAACCAACATTGCACTCTTTGGATAAACTCTATTTGGTCATGAGGTATTATTTTGTTTATACATTGTTGAATTTTATACACTATTTTGTTTAGATTTTTAAAATCTGTATTTATGAGGGATGCTGGGTTGAAATGTTCTTTTCTTGAAATTATATTATTTGGTTTGGTATCATACTAAGCTGACTATAAAATGAATTAACAAATGTTTTCTCATTTTTTGTTTTCCGAGAAAGTTTGTGTAAGATGGTGTCTTAGCTATCTAGGGCTGCTATAACAGAATGTCGTAAGTGGATAACTTTATTTTCTCACATTTTAGGAAGCTAGAAGTCTGAATTCAGTGTACTATCACTAGAGAATCCTTTCTCTGTTGACTCTGGAGGAAGGTCCTTGTCTCTTCAGCTTCTATTTCCAAGTTCCTTGGAGATCTCCACGTGGCTTGGTATCAATCCTTCCCCATCTCTGCTTCTCTAGCTTGCTTATTTGATAAAGTATTTGATAAAGATAACCCATTCTTAAATGGGCTTATAACCACAGGCACAGAGGTAAGGATTTATAACACATACTTTGAGGGGGACACAATTAAATCCACAATAGATATTACTTTCTTACTAGTTTGGTAGAACTCATTAGTGAAACCATTGGAACTTGGAATTATTATTATTATTTGAGGAAACTTAAGAAATGAATACATTTAAATATATTTAATTTTTTAAATACATTTTCCATTTTCAGTGCTCTTCATTCCTTTGTGTACATTTAAGTTTCCATCTGGTGTTGTTTCCTTTAGTCTGAACTTCTTTAACTTATAGTGTAATTTAGCTGGTGAAAAATTAATTCAGTTTTTGTTTGTCTAAAATGTATATATTTTGACTTCATTTTTAAAGGTCATTTTCAATGGATAAAGAATTCTGCATTGACTGGTTTTCTTTCGGTGTTTTCAAAGTGCCATTCAATTGCTTTTGGCTTTCATTGTTTTTGAGTCTGCCATCATTATTATTTTTGCTTCTTTTTAATAATTGTTGTCTTCCCCCCACCTCCAGCTTGGATATTTTACAATTTTCTCTTTACATTACTGCAGTTGCACTATCATGTATCTAATTTGTTTTTATTTCTACCTGCTGTTTGTTAAATGTCTTGCATCTGTGGGTTTATCTTTTTTTTTTTAAATCAAACTCTATAAATTCTTTGGCCGTTATTTATTAAATATTCCTTTTATGCTTCCCATTCTATCTGAGAATCCAGTTACACGTATGGTAGACAATTTTTTTTTTTAAATTGTGATTTGGGTGAAAGTTTACAGAGCAAATTCACGTTCCATATAGCAGTTCACGCACACGTTGTCTCATGACACTGACTACAATTTACCCCAATGCAACAGCTCTCCTCCCACTTCCTCCCAATAGTTACCTCTTCCCTGTGTCCATCTGTGTTAGACTGGGTTCTCTAGAGAAACAAAACCAGTAAAGCTTAAATATATACAGAGAGAGAGAGAGAGGAATTTATCTTAGGAAAATGGCTCACACACCTATAGAAGCTGGCAAGTCCAAAGTTCCTGGGTCAAACATCAAGCTAGAGGCTTTTCCGCATCAAGCTGGAGGCTTTTCCTGACTCTTGCAGCTGCAGGGACTGAGGAGCTCAAGGCTGGCAGGCAGTACACCAGCTGTTGACTACAACGAGTGATGAATCCAAGATCTCCAGGCTGAATGGTGTATTGTTCACTCACGGACAGTTGTAGACAGCACAACAGAATCCCTATCCACAGAAGAATGTTTCTTTTCCCAGGATGTCCATAGATACACTGGAAGTAGGCTACACCCCTAGGGAAATTCCCTTTCAACAGATTGGCTGCTCAAAACATAATCATCTGATCCCATCATGGGAATAACCACATCACAACAGCTTAAACCACACAGAATTGTGGTGCAGCCAAGTTGACACACAGCTCCAACTATCATACCATCCCTCCATGCACTCTTGCCCCCTTAGCTGTCTCCCTGTGTATGCATAAACAGGCCTTCTTTCTCCCTTGATTGTTCTCTGCAAGGAGTGTATCTACCTCAGGCAAATGTTCAACTCTATGCCTGTCTTTTGTTTGGCTAGAAGCCACAGGTGTGGGTTCAATTGCAGACCTGAAGGGCAGCTAGGGACCATAGTCTCAGTGGTTCCACCAGGCTCTATCAGACCAGCAAACCTGGTCTACCCCCTTTTTTTTCCCCAATGATTTTGAGTTTTATTCCACATTGTTCTCCCTCTCTATCCAGGATCTCCTTCATAAATCCCCCTCCAAGTGGTTGACAGTGGTAGCTGGACACCATCTAGTTCTTCTAGTCTCATAGTCATATAGGCTGCAGATCACATGGCGTACCAGTCACGAGGACTAATTGTTTCCATGAATCTTTGTTTTTTTTTTTCATTCTTCTTTGCTCTGGATGAAGAGAGACCCATCATTGCATCTAGGTGGCTACTTGCAAGCTTTTAAGATTCCAGTCCCTACTAGCCAAAGTAGGAAGTGGAACAATGTTTTGTGAAGTATGTTATGCCAATTGAACTTGATGTCCCCTGTGACTATGGTCCAGAGCCCACAGGTTCAACTACTCTGTCCCTCTGGGTAGCTAGCTGTGATCAAGAAGTGACTACAACCTTGTCCCTTGGATAGACTATTTTTTAGTGGGGGTAAATATATATATATACACACACACACATACATACTTTTACATACGTATGTACATACATACATATATATATATGTATGTATATGGGTGAATGTATAAATACACACACACTAGACATATAAATTACAGAAAATATGTCATTATAACATTTTTTTGCATCTATAATTCACTGACATTCACTATGTTCATTATGCTGTGAAACCATTGCCACTGTGTCCAAATTTTTTCATCATCGTTAATAGAAGTTAAGTGTCCTTTAAGAAATGGCTCCCTCTTGCACATTACTTTCAGTTTCTGGTAACCACTTTGGTCTCTGGTCTGGTAATAAACTTTGGTCTCTATACATTTACTTATTCTAGACAATTCATATAAGTGGCATTATACAATATTTGTTCTTTAGTAACTGATATTTTATTTAGCATAATGTTTTCAAGATTCATCCATGTTGTAGATGTGTCAGGACTTCATTTCTCTCTCTCTCTCTCTCTTTTTTTTTTTTTTTTGGTAACTTTTTATTGTGGTTTGAGTGAAAGTTTACAAAGCAAATTAGTTTTCCATCAACAGTTTATAGACATTTTCTTTCATGACATTGGTGGTGATCCCCACAATGTAATAACAGTTCCCGCTTCCTCCCTGTTGTTGTTGTTAGGTGCCGTCCAGTCATCTTTGTCTCATAGAGACTCTATGCACAGCAGAATGAAACACCATCCAGTCTGGCACTAGCTCCATGATCCTGCTGTACTTGAGCCCATTGCCTCAGCCACTGTCAATCCACCTCATTGAGGGCTTTCCCCTCTTTTGTTGACCCTCCACCTTAAAAAGCATGACATCCTTCTACAGAGAATGATCCCTTCTGATAACAGGACCAAAGTAGGTGAGACGAAGTCTGGCCATTTTTGCTTCCAAGGAGCTTTCTGGCTGCACTTCCTCCAGGAAAGATTGTTAGTTCTTTAAGTAGTTCATGGTACTTTCATCATTCTTTGCCAGCACCACAACTCAAAAGCATCAATTATTTTGCGGTCTTCCTTATTCATTGTCCAGCTCTCACATGCATATGAGGCAATTGAAAATATCATGACATCTTTGCTCCTCAGCACTTGAAAGAGGTCTTTTGCAGTGGACTTGCCCAGTTCTATACATTCTGATGTCCTGACTGTTTCCATTGGTATCGATTGTAGAACAAAGCAATGTGAGGTCTTTGACAACTTCAAACTTTTCTCCATTTATTGTGATGCTGCTTATTGGTCCAGTTGGGAGGATTTTTGTTTTCTTCATACTGAGATGTAATCCACACTGCAGACTGTATTCTTCAATATTCATCAGTAAGTGCTTCAAGTCATCTATACTTTCAGCAAGCAAAGTTGTGTCTTCAGCATATTGCAGGTTGTTAATCATTCTTCCTTCAATCCTAATGCCACGTTCTTCTTCATACAGTCCAACTTCTTGGATTATTTGCTCAGCATACAGATTGAATAAGTATGGTGAAAGGATACAACCCTGATGCACTCCCTTCCAGATTTTAAACTATGCAGTGTCCCCTTGTTCTGTTGGAATGACAGCCTCCTATTCTATGTACAGGTTCCTCATGAGTACAATTAATTGTTCTCGAATTCCCATTCTTCTCAATGTTATCCACAATTTGTTATGATCCACACAATTAAATGCTTTTTCATAGTCAATAAACACAAGTAACCATCTTTCTGGTATTCTCTGGTTTGAGCCAAGATCCATCTGACATCAGCAATGATATCCCTTGTTCCACATCTTTGAATCCAGCTTGCATTTCTGGAAGTTGTCTGTCAATATACTGCTGCAACCATTTTTGAATTATCTTCAGTAAGATTTTACCTGTGTGCAATATTAATGATATTGTTCGATAATTTCCACATTCTGTGGGATCACCTTTCTTTGGAATGGGTACAAATATGGATCTCTTCCAGTCAGTTGGCCAGGT
>NW_006921845.1:4792634-4798705 GCF_000298275.1 Orycteropus afer afer | reverse complement strand
ATGCCACCTCTTAAATGGATGAAGATCAACCAGTTCTTTTTGGTACAGTGACTCTGTGTATTCCTTCCATCTTCTTTTGATGCTTCCTGCATCATTCAATATTTTGCCCATGGAATCTTTTAATATTGCAACTCAAGGCTTAAATTTTTTCCTCAGTTCTTTCAGCTTGAGAAATGCTGAGCATATTCTTCTCTTTTGGTTTTCTAATTCCAAGTCTTTGCACATTTCATTATCATAATTGGCTTTGTCTGCTCTAGCTGCTCTTCGAAATCTTCTGTTCATGTCTTTTATCTTGTCATTTGCTTTGGCTACTTTCTACTCAAGAGCAAGCTTCAGAATTTCTTCTGTCTTCCATTTTCGTCTTTTCTTTTTTTCTCATCTTTTTAATGACCTCTTGCTTCCTTCATGGATGATGTTCTTGATGTCATCCCACAATTCTTCTGGTTTTCGGTCACTGATGTTCAATGCCTCAAATCTATTCATTAGATGGTCTCTAAATTCAGGAGGGATAAATTCAAGATCATATATTGGCTCTCGTGAACTTGTTTTAATTGTCTTCAACTTCAGGTTGAACTTGCAAATGAACAGTTGATGGTCTGTACCACAGTCAGCTCCTGGCCTGGTTTTGACTGAAGATATTGTGCTTTTCCATCATCTCTTGCCACAGATGTGGTCAATCTTATTCCTGTGTATTCTGTCTGGTGAAGTCCATGTGTATAGACACTATTTGTGTTGAAAAAAAGGAATTTGCAATGAATAAGTCATTGGTCTTGGAAAATTCTCTCATGCGATCTCCAGCATTATTTCTGTCACCAATGCCAAATTTTCCAGCTACTGGTGATTCTTCTTTGTTTCCAACTTTTGCATTCCAGTTACCAGTGATAATGAACACATCTTGATTGCAAGTATGGTCAATTTCAGACTGCAGAAGTTGATAAAAATCTTCAATTTCCTCATCTTTGGCTTTGATGGTTGATGAATAAATTTGAGTACTAGTAATATTAACAGGTCTCTCTTGTAGACGTATGGATATTATCCTATCACTGGCAGCATTGTACATCAGGACAGATCTTGAAACATCCTTTGTGATGATGAATGCCACACCATTCCTCTCCAAATTGTCATTCCCAGCATAGATCATATTATGTCATCTGATTCAAAATGTCCAAAACCAGTCCATTTCAGCTCACTAATGCCTAGGTTATCAATCTTTATGCATTCCATTTCATTGACAACTTCCAGTTTTCCTAGATTCATCCTTCATACATTCCATGTTCCTATTATGAATGGATGTTTGCAGCTGTTTCTCCTCAATTTGAGTCATGCCATGTCAGCAAATGGAGGTCTTGAAAGCTTTACTCTATCCATATCAGTAAGGTTGGTCCTACTCTGATAATGCAGCTCTTTCCTGGTCATATTTTGAAAGTCTTCTGACCTAAGCAGCTCATCCTTCTGCACTGTATCAGACAGTGTTTCTGGACTATTTGTGTAGTTGCATAGTATTGTAGCAGACAGTGTTTCTCTGCTATTGATAAGGTTTCCCCTGGCCAATTCTTTGAGAAATGGATGACCTCTTCCTTCTTCCTAGTCTGTCTCAGTCTGCAAGCCGTGCTGAAACCTGTGCACCATGTGCAACCCTGCTGGTGTTTGAAATACCAGTGGCACAGCCTCACGCCTCACAGCAACATGCCACCACAGTACAACAAACTGACAGACAAGTTTGTCTCACTTAGCTGTTCAAAACCTCTCCACCCTCCCTTTATCCATTCTGTCTTGGATACCATGGCTTTCCTTTCCTTTCCCCTCCACTTTTCCTGACATTTGGGGGTTGGGTCCTGGGTCCTGGGTCCCTCCCCTTACCTGGATCCCTTTGGCACTTGCTCACTCTCTCCTGGATTCCCTGGCTTTCCTTTCATTTCCCTCTGTTTTTCCTGCCTCTTGGGTGTTGGATCTGAGTCCATCCCTTTACCTGGATCCCTCTGCTGCTTGCTTGCTCTCTCCTGGATGCCCTGGCTTTCCTTCCCTTTTCCCTCCACTTTTCCTGCTGCTTGGGGTTTGAGGCCTGGGTCCCTCCCCTTACCTGGATGCCTCTGTTGCTTGTTCTTTCTCTCCTGGATGCCCTGGCTTCCTCCTTAGGTTCCCTATTTCCATTTGTCTTTCTTTCCTGCTACTTCCTGGCTTCTGAGCTTTATTTCTGGGTAAATTATGCTTTTTGTTCTCATAAGTTGATTTTTTTTCTGAGAAATACATTCTACCTGGTGTAACTGTTCACTTGCAAGGGCTGTCTACTGTTTGGCTGAAAGTTGATCCCTGGGGTGGATTCAGTTCCAGACTTGAGGAGTGTCTAGAAGGGTATAGTATCAGGGGTCCATCAGTCTCTAAGACCAGTAAATATGGTCTTTTATATTATTATTATTAGTATTATTATTATTTTTTTCCTCTCTGACAAGGACCTTCTATTGTGATCCTGATCAAAGCAGTTGGCAGTGGTAGCTGGGTATCATCTAGTTCTTCTGATTCCAGGGTAGTAGAGGATGTGGTTCATGTGATCCATTAGTCCTAAGGACCAATTGTTTCCTTCAATCTTTGATTTTCTTCACTCTTCCTTGTTCTGGATGCTGGTGTTAGATGCCCCCAAGTTGACTCCAACTCATAGCAACCCTATGCACAACAGAACAAAACACTGCCCAGTACTGTGCCAGCCTCACAAATCCTTGCTACACCTGAGCCCATCTTTGTAGCCCCTGTGTCAATCCATGTCATTGAGGGCTTTCCCCTTTTTCATTGACCCTCCACTTTACCAAGCATGTATCCTTCTCCAGGGAATTGTCCCTTCTGATAATGTGACCAAAGCAGGTGAGATGAAGTCTGGCCATTCTTGCTTCCAAGGAGCATTCTGGTTGCACTTCTTCCAGGACAGATTTGTTTGTTCTGGTAGTCCATGATACTTTCAGTATTTTTCACCAACACCACAACTCAAAAGCATCAACTCTTCTTCAGTCTTCCCTATTAATTTTCCAGCTTTCCCATGCATATGAGACTTTTGAAAATACTATGGCTTGGGTTAGGTGCACCTTAGTCTTCAAAGAGACATCCTTGCTCTTAAGCACAATAAAGAGGTCTTTTGCAGCAGATTTGCTCAATGTAATACGTTGTCTGATTTCTGAACTGCTGGTTCCATTGGTGTTGTTGGTGGAACCAAGTAATACGAAATCTTTGACAACTTCCATCTTTTCTCCATTTATCATGATGCTGCTTACTGGTCCAGTTGTGAGTATTTTCAATTTCTTTATATTAAGCTGTAATACATACTGCAGACTGTTGTTAATCTTCATCAATAAGTGCTTCAAGTCATCTTCACTTTCAGCAAGTAAAGTTGTGCTATTTGTGTATTGCAGGTTGTTAATGAGTCTTCCTCCAATCCTGATGCCATTCTCTTCTTCATGTAGTCCAGCTTCTCTATTTGCTCAGCATATAGATTGAATAAGTATGGTGTAAGGATACAACCCTGATGCACTCCCTTTCTGATTTTAGGCCATGCAGCATCCCCTTTTTCTGTTCAAATGACAGCATCCTGGTCTATGTACAGATTCCTCATGAGCACTATTAAATGTTTTGGAATTCCCATTCTTCCCAATGTTATCCATAATTTGTTATGATCCACATGGTCAAATGCTTTTGCATAGTCAATAAAACACAAGTAAACATCTTATGTTCAGCCAAGATCTATCTGATATCAGCAATGATATCCCTCATTCTACATCCTCTTCTGAATCCAACTTGCATTTCTGAAAGTTCCCTGTCAATATACTGCAGCAACCATTTTTGAATTATCTCCAGTATGATTTTACTTTGTGTGATATTAATGATAATATCCAATAATTTCTGTATTCTGTGGGATCACCTTTATTTAGAATGGGTACAGATATGGATCTCTTCCAGTCAGTTGGCCAGGTAGCTGTCTTCTAAATTTCTTGGCATAGGTGAATGACTGCCTCCAATGTGGCATCTGTTTGTGGAAACATCTTAATGGATTTTCCGTCAATTCCTGGAGCCTTGTTTTTTTTTGCCAATTCCTTCAGTGCAGCTTCAACTTCTTCCTTCAATACACTATTTCTTGATCACGTGCCACCTCTTGAAATGGATGAACATCGACCAATTCTCTTTGATACTGTGACTCTGTGTATTCTATCCATCTTCTTTTGATGTTTCCTGCATCATTCAATATTTTGCCCATAGAATCTTTCAATATTGCAACTAGAGGCTTGAATTTTTTTCCTCAGTTCTTTCAGCTTGAGAAATGTCAAGTGTGTTCTTCCCTTTTAGTTTTCTAACTCCAGGTCTTTGCACATTTCATTATAATGATTGACTTTGTGTTTTTGAGCTGCTGTTTGAAATCTATGTTCAGATCTTTTATCTTGCCATTTCCTCCATTTGCTTTAGCTACTCTCCATTCAAGATCAAGTTTCAGAGTCTCTTCTGACATCCATTTTGGTCTTTTCTTCCTTTCTTGTCTTTTTAATGAACTTTTGCTTTCTTCATGGATGATGTTCTTGATGCCATTCCACAATTCCTCTGGTTTTCGGTCATTGGTGCTCAATGCATCAAATTTATTCTTTAAGTGGTCTCTAAATTCAGAATGGGTATAATCAAGATCATATTTTGGCTCTCATGGACTTCTTTTAATTGTCTTCAGCTTCAACTTGAACTTGCGTATGAGCAGTTAATGATCTGTACCATAGTTAGCTTCTGGCCTGGTTTTGGCTGAAGATACTTAGCTTCTCCATTTTCTCTTTCCACAATTGTAGTCTCTCTGATTCCTCTGTACTCCATCTGGTGAAGTCCACATGTGTAGCTGCCACTTATGTTGTCAAGAAAAGGTATTTTCAATAAATAAGTCATTGATCTTGCAAAATTCCATCATGCAACCTCCAGTGTTATGTCTATCACCAAGGTCATATTTTCCAACTATCAGTGATTCTTCTTTGTTTCCAATTTTTGCATTCCAATCACCAGTAATAATCAACACATCTTGATTGTGTGTTTGGTCAATTTCAGACTGCAGAAGTTGATAAAAATCTTCAATTTCTTCATCTTTGGCTTTGGTGGTTGGTGGGTAAATTTGAATAATAGTAGTATTAACTGGTCTTCCTTGTAGGTGTATGGATATTATCTTATCACTGACAACATTGTCCTTCAGGATAGATCTTGAATCATTTTTTGTGACAATGAATTCCACATCATTCCTCTTCAATTTGTCATTCCTGGCATAGTAGATCATGTGGTTGTCTGATTCAAAATGGCCAAAATCAGTCCATTTCAGTTCACTAATGCCTAGGATATTGATCTTTATGTGTTCCATTTCATTTTGACAACTTCCAATTGTCCTAGAATCATACTTCGTGCATTCCACGTTCCAATTATTAATGGATGTTTGTAGCTATTGCTTCCCATTTTGGGTTGTGCCACATCAGCAAATGGAGGTCCTAAAAACTTCCTCCATCCACATCATTAAATTCAACTCTACTCTGAGAAGGAAGCTCTTCCCCAGTCATATTTTGAGTGCTTTTCAACCTAAAGGGATCATCTTCTGACACTATTTCAGACAATGTCAGGCTATTCATAATGTTTTCCAGCAGTATATCCAACAGTGTTTCACTGCTATTCATAGGGTTTTCACTGGCCAATTCTTTGAGAAGTAAATGGCCCCTTCCCTCCTGCAAGTCTGTCTTAGTCTGGAAGTGTCACTGAAAACTGTCCACAATGCGTGACACTGCTGGTATTTGAAATATCAATGGCATAGCCTCCAGCCTCACAGCAACACAGAAGCCACCACAGTAGGAAAAACTGATACACAAGTGGTTGTGTTCTGGATGAGGAGAGACCAATAATTGCATTTTAGGTAGCCACTCACAAGCTTTTTTTATGAACCCAGTTGCAATTCACTATAACAGGATGTAAAACATTGTCTTTGTGGACTATGTTATGTCAGCTTACCTGGATGTCCCCTGAGTCCATGATCCTATGTCACAAAGCCCAAATATATATATATATATATATATATATATATA
>NW_006921845.1:4790506-4792279 GCF_000298275.1 Orycteropus afer afer | reverse complement strand
TTTTTTTTTTTTTTAATGATTTTTAGTTTTGTTGCACATTGTTCTCCTACTCTATCCAGGATCTCCAACATAGATCAGCCAACAAGGGACAAGTTTGTAGCTACTTCTTGGCCACAGCCAGGTACCCAGAGGGTGTGAGTAATTGAACCTGTGGGCTTGGGACCATAGTCCAGGGGAGACATCAAGTTCAATTGGCATATCATACTACACAAAAACATTGTTTCACATGCTACTTTGGTGAGTAGTGACTAGGATCTTAAAAGCTTGCAAGTGACCATGTAGATGCAATGATGGGTCTCTCCTCATCCAGAGCAAAGAAGAATGAAGAAAATCAAAGATTCATGGAAACAATTAGTCAAAGTTACTGGTACACCATGTGATCCTCAGCCTATATGACTATGAATCCAGAAGAAGTTGATGGTGCCCATCTACCACAGTCAGTCACTCAGGGGGCTGATCTATGTTGGAGACCCTGGATACCAAACTATGGTACATACACACAGTGGAATACTATGCAACCATAAAGAATAACCTAGAATCTGCAAAACACTGAATAATGTGGATCAAGTCAATCACAGATGGACAAATATTGTATTAGTCAATTATTGTAAAAAGTCAAGGAAAGGTTTATATATGGAAGGAAATTTTCTTTGTTGGTTACCAAGGGTGGGAGGGAAGAGAAGGGAACACTGGTAGATAGGTAGAAACAAGTATTGATTTGTGTGAAGAGAAGGGCAATATACCAAATGTGAGTGATCAACACAGTGGCATTGAGGAAGGGGAAGACATAAAGAGGTGCATGGGAGGTACAGATAACAAAGGTGAACCCTTTTGCATATACAGTACTGTGTTGCCAATCATGACAAACATCGGCCTATGGGTGGATAGATGGGTGGACAGCCTGAATGATTAGATATGGTTATGCAAGGGGGAGTGTGCCCATGACCATGTATAGGGTTGGCAGATAGTATTTCTACAAGTGTATTTACATTTTATGTAAGAATTTCTAGGTATATAGCTGAATCTATCCTTGGTCTAGAGTGTACTTCTGTTCACTGACTCCTGTCTGATCATCTCAGGTGTTTATATATTTATCTGTAGCTTAGTGTTTGGTGTCAATGGCAATGCAGTATTGTGGACACATTGGTTGGTATTAGCATCTGTTTTCTGTCTCTTATGTGCACACTTTGATGTCCTAATTAATTAATTTAGTGTCATTAATTTCCGAATGTTATCAAGATGGCCATACATCCTTCCTGTATATCCCTCCCCCTATCCATGTCAGCATGTATGCCCCAACTAGCCTGAAATTAATCCCTACCCTTCCCTCCCCATCTTGGTAACCTACTAACTGAGTTCCCTTTCCCAAGTAAACCCTTCTTTATCTTTTTACAGTGATGGGCTCATACAGTACTTGTCTTTCTGTGATTGACTTATTTCACTCAGCATAATGTCCTCCAGGTTCATCCACATTGTGAGATGTTTTGAGTATCCCTTATTGTTCTTTAATGTAGCATAGTATTCCATTGTGTGCATATACCACTATTTGGTTATTCACTCTTCCCTTGATGGGCATTTAGATTGTTTCCATCTCTTTGCTATAGTGAATTGGGCTGCGATGAACATAGGTGTACATATGTCTGTTTGTGCACTATCTCTCACCTCTTTAGGATATATTCCTAGTAATGAAATTGCTAGGTCAAATGGTACTTCTATTTTCAGTTTTTTAAGGAAACGTCATACCGTTTGCCACAATGTTTGTACCATTCTACA
>NW_006921845.1:4734654-4790124 GCF_000298275.1 Orycteropus afer afer | reverse complement strand
ATCTCCTGTACATTCTGGGTTATGCTTGACAGTCTATTTATGCCATAAATTAGGGCTCCTAGATTTGCCCCTATTTTATCTTTGATGAATTTTATGGTTTTGGGTTTTACATTTAAGTCTTTGAGCCAGCTTGAGTTTGTTTTTGTGTAGGGGGTGAGGAATGGGTCTTGTTTCATTTTTCTACAGGTGGATATCTAGTTTTGCCAGCACCATTTGTTAAAGAGGATAAGCCTGATCTTTTTTATGATTTTGAGTATTGTTCCATATTTTTATCCTACTCTATCTAGGAGTTCTTACTGTGATCCCTTCCAGAGCAATTAGCTGTGGTAACTAAGCACCATCTAGGTTTTCTGGTCTCATGGTCATGGAATCAGGGGTTCATCAGGTCCTTTAGTCCTTTGGATTAATTGTTTCCTTGTGTTTTGATTTTTTTCACTCTTCTTTTCTCCAGACAAGGAGACACCATTAGTTACACCTTAGATGACCACTCACAAGCTTTTAAGACCCCAATTGCTATTCATAAAAGTAGGATGTAGAACATTGTCTTTATGGACTATATTATGCCAATTGACCTTGTTGTTGTTGTTGTTACGTGCCGTCGAGTCGGACCTGACTCATAGCGACCCCTCCGTGGGTTTCCGAGGCAGTATCACTATGGAAGTAGATTGCCCCATCTTCCTTCCAAGGAGTGGCTGGTGGGTTTGAATCTCCAGCCTTCTGGTTAGCAGTCAAGTGCCTTAGCCACTATGCTACCAGAGCTCCCTTTTGACCTTAGTGTTCCCCAAGACTATGGTTCTGAATATCCAAGGCCAGTGACTCATTTCTTCAAGGTGTTTGGTTATGGCTAAAAGGTTTTCATAACTTTGCCCCTATATGCTCTACTATATTCATGTAAATATTTGCAGTATGTGTAAATACATATGTAGAAATATCCACTGTCAAATCCATATACATTCATGCGTTTAATCCTATTCACTCTCATCTTGTTCAACTTGAGAGTCGATCTATGTGTTTACTTGTAGATTATTGTTATTACTGTTCCTGCATTATTTTTTATGTAATAGTATTTACCTTTGTCACCTTTAACTCTGTGTTCTTCCCATTGTCCTCCTTTGCCTTGATCATTTTGTGCTGACCTCCTTCATACTGTATACTGCCTTTTCCTTTACCCACATAAATATGTGTTTAGCCTCCAGTTAGTGCTTTTCCCTCTTCCCTTCCCATCCCTGGTAACCTTCAAAGAATGATTCCTTCTGTGCATAAACTTTTCTTGACATTTTGTAATAGACATACAACAGTTTCAAACCAGATTTGTCCTTTTTTGATTGATTAGCTTCATTCAATGTAATATCCTCTGTGTTCATCCATGTTATGAGTTGTTTTGCAGATTCACTATTATTCTTTTAGGTGGCATAGTATTCCATTGTATGTATATTTACCATAGTTTGTTTATACATTCATCTATTGATGGGCATTTAGGTTATTTCTATCCTTTTGCTATTGTGAATAATGCTGTGATGAACATGGGTATGTATACAACAGTTTGTGTCACAACTCTTATTTCCCTTGAATATATACCTAGCAGTGGAATTGTTGGATTATACATTATTTCTATTTCCAACTTTTAAAGCAAATGCCACACCAGTTTTCTACAGTGGTTGTGCTATTTTGCAGTCCCACTAGCAACGGATGAGAGTTCCAGTCTCTCTCCATTGTTTCCATCATGTTTCTGTTTTTGATCTTTGCTATTAATTCTGGGGTGAGATGATATCTCATCGTTTTGAGTTGCATCTCTCTAATGGCTAATGATCTTTAATATTTCCTCATGTGTGTTTTAGCTTCCTGAATGTCTTCTTTGGTGAGGTGTCTGTTCATGCTCTCTGCCCATTTTTTACTTGGATTGTTTATCTTTTTTTGTTGAGGTGTTGACATTTTCTACAAATTAGTCCCTGGAGCAAGATGTTGTTGGAATTTTTTTTTTTTTCCAGTCTGTAGGTTCTCTTTTTCCTCTTCTGGTGAAGTTTTGATGTTCATAAATGTTTATTTTTTAGGAGGTCCCAGTTTTCTAGTTTGTCTTCTGCTGTTTGTGTGTTTTTAGTAATATTACATAGTGCATTTATGTCATGTATAATGTCCCCTAAGTTTGATCCTGTTTTTTATTTTGATGATATTTAATACAGTATTAGGTTTTACATTTATGTCCCTGATCCATCTTTTTTTATTTTTTAACTTTCTGTTGTGATTTGGGTGAATTTTTACAAAGCAGATTTGTTTTACATTCAACCGTTCATACATATTTTGTTTTGTGACACTGATTACAATCCCAATAATGTGGCAGCTATCTTCCCATGTTTTCCCTGTGGTTCCCTTTCCCTGTGCCTTCTAGCCTATGCATTCCTCGCTATGTAGATTTCTCCCTGTGCAAATGTGTTTACTGAGTCATTTTGATCTCCCATGGCTGATTGTTCCAAGGAATATATCTCCCTGGTGTAGTTATTCAGATTCTAGGTCTGTCTATTGCTTAGCTGAAAGTTAGCCACAGGAATGAGTCCAATTCTAGGCCTGAAGGGTGTACACTGCTAAAGAATGTATATTGTGCTGTTGTTGGATGCAGTATGCTGTATATGTCTATGGTGCCTTGCTGGTTGATTGTGTTGTTTATATCTTCTTTAACTTTTTTGAGTTTAGTTCTCTCCTTCATCAAAAGTGGTGTATTAAAAGTTTCCTACTATTATTGTGGAGTTGTCTTTTTCTCTTTTCAATTCTGTTAAAGTTTAATTTATGTATTTTAGTGCTTTTTCATTGAGTGCATAGATCTTTATTATGGTTTTGTCCTCTTGTTTGATTGTTCTTTAATTATTATATAATGCTCCTCCTTGTCCCCTATGCTGTTTTGCCTTGAAGTCTATTTTGTCAGAATTATTATTGCCACTCCTGCTCATTTTTGGTTGCCATTTGTTTGATATATGGTTTTTTGTCCTTTGATTTTCAGCTTGCTTTTACCTTTCTAGGTAAAATGTTTCACTTGTAGGTTGTATATTGATGAATCATGTTTTCTTATTCAATCTGCCACTCTCTGTCTCTTGACTTACATTTAATACATTTACACTCAGTGTAATTATTAATAAGTAGGAATTACTGCTGTCTTTTTTTCTGTATGTATGTGTGATACTGATGAGTTCTTTTTTTTCATATATTTTTCTGTCCTGAGTTCATTTTTTTCATGGATTTTCCTTTCACTTCCTTTGCTGCTGTTGATATTGTGTTCACTGAGTCATTATGATTTTCTTCTTTTAGTGAGAAGGTTTAATAATTTTCTTTGTGATTACCCTGCAATTTGTTATTTTTTTCCTAAGTTCAAAACATTTTCTCCTACCTTGATACCATCTTCTTTTCCTCTCAGTTTTGAAGTTGTATACTACATCATTTATTTCCTCTCTTTACGCTTGGACATTGCCATTACTTACAGGTTCATTTTTTTAGGTTTACTTTATTTATGAAAATTCTTTATTTGGGTTGGCTTCCAGGTGATGTTGTCTTGTGTCTCAATCTCAGGTTGTTGTCTGTTATTGCTTGTTCTCTGTCCAAAGGGCTTCTTTTAGCACTTCCTGTAAGGTTGATCTGA
The DNA here is from genome assembly GCF_000298275.1 of Orycteropus afer afer. Lineage (NCBI taxonomy): Eukaryota > Metazoa > Chordata > Mammalia > Tubulidentata > Orycteropodidae > Orycteropus > Orycteropus afer. Next base: position 4,786,499 of record NW_006921845.1, on the reverse strand, counting down.
ATTTCACAAACTCCCTTAATTTCTATTTATTTGAATATGACCTAATTTTTCCATTTGATTTGAGGGACAGCTTTCCTGGATGTACAATTTTTGTTTTGCCTTTTTTTTTTTTTTCCTGCAAGGTTTTAAATATGTCAACCTATTGCCTTCTTGCTTGCACGGTTTTGGCTGAAAAATCAGAGCTTGGTCTTATTGATTCTACTGTTTAAGTAACATTTCATTTTTCCAGAGTTACTCTCAGGATTCTTACTTTGTTTTTTGTTTTGGGGAGTTTGATTATGCTACATCTTGGTGATTTCTTTTGTGGTCCATCCTATATGAAGTTTGTTGACTTTATGAATGGATATTTTCTTGTTTTTCATTATATCAGGGATGTTTTCTGTCAAGAAAATCTTTGAAAATTTTCTCTGTGCTTTTTTTTTTTTTGTGGGGGGGTGGTGGTCTTTACCTGTTCTGGGATTCTAATCACACAGAAGTTATTTCTCTTGATGGTATCCCACATAATTCTTATGCTTCATTTTTCTTCATTCTTTTTTTTTCATTGTTCTGTAACATATTACTATTAAGGGATTTGTCTTCAATTCCCCTGATTTTATATTCAATTGATTCAATTCTACTCCTCTGTTCTTCTAATTCATTATCTATTACTTATTATTTTAGTATTTATCTTCTAGATATATGTTTACTGTTTTATTTTGTTTCTAATTGTCTATATATTTTGTCATTTTTTCCTTTTTTATTTACTTTTATTGTGGTGAATACATATACAATAAGGCATTCCACGATATAACAACTTCCACATTTACAGCTTAGGGATAGTGATGACATTTTTCATGTTGTGCCATCATTATTGCTATCTTCTTCAAAATATTCCACCACCACTAGTATAACTAGCATAACCTCAATGCCCCACAAACAAAAGCTTCCCCCTTTCCCTTTCCTCCTACCCCTGGTATTCACTAATAATCTTTGATGTATATATATACATATATGTATTTAACCTATGTAGCAATATTCCTTCCCTGGAAAACAACAAGAAAATTTCCTTCCATATATAAACCTTTCCTTGACTTTAAACAATGTTGTTATTGTTGTTGTTATGTGCTGTCGAGTCAGACCCGACTCATAGTGACCTTTCCTTGGGTTTCCAAGGCAGTATCACTACGGAAGTAGATTGTCAAAACTTTCTTCCCAGGAGTGGCTGGTGGGTTTGAACCACAAGCCTTCTGGTTAGCAGTTAAGTGCATTAGACACTATGCTACCAGAGCTCCCAACTTTAAACAATAGTGAACGAATACTGTATTTGTTCTTCTGTGATTGCCTATTTCACTTAGCATAATGTGCTCCAAGTTCATCCATGTTATGGGGTGTTTCATGGATTGTACATTATTCTTTAGTATTGCATAGCGTTCCATTGTGTGTATGTACCAGTTTGGTTATCTGTTCCTCCATTGGTGGGTACTTAGGTGTTTCCATCTCCCTGCTATTGTGAATAGTGCTGTGATGAACATGGGTGTGCATGTTTTCAAGTAGTGCTTTATAGTTTTCTTTGTATAGGTCTTTTGTGTTACTGGTAAGGTTTATTCTCAAATATTTTCTCTTTTTGGTAGGTATTGTAAATGGTATTGATTTCCTTATTTCCTTTTCAGAGACCTCTTTGTTGGTTTAGAGGAATCCACCTGATTTTTGTATGTTGATCTAGTTTCTCACCACTATGCTAAATCTTTCAATTTGTTCCAGTAGTTTTTTGACTGAGTCTCTTGGGTTTTCTATGTATAGGATCATATCATCTGCAAATTGAGATGATATTATTTCTTCCTTTCCAATTTGGATGTCTTATACTTCTTTCTCTTGTCTTATTGACCTGGCTAGGACTTCCAATACAATGTTGAATAGAAGTGGAGATAGAGGGCATCCTTGTCTGGTCCCAGTTCACAAGGCGAATGGTTTCAGTCTATCTCCATCGAGAATAATGTTGGCTGTTGGTTTTGCATATATGCCCTTTATTATGTTGAGGAATTTCCCTTCTATTCTTGTTTTGCTGAGAATTTTTATTAGGAATGGGTATTGGATTTCATCAAATGACTTTTCCACATCAATTGGTATAATCATGTGGTTCTTTTCTTTTACTTGTGTAATAGATTATGTTGTTTGTTTTTCTAATGTTGAGCTATCCTTGTATGGTAGGTTTTGAGATTTGAGAGTGTGAGACCTCCTAATTTGTTCTTCTTCAGTAATGCTTTGCTTATTCATGGTCCCTTTTCTTCCCATATAAAATTAGTTATTAGTTTTTCCAGGTATGAATCCCCTTGGTCATGATGTATTATTTCTCTGATATGCTGTTGGAGTTTATTGGCTAGGATTTTGTTGAAGATTTTTGCACTTATATTCATGAGGGATATTGGTTTGTAGTTTTCATTTTTGGTGATATCTTTGCCTGGTTTTGCTATCAGGGTAATGCTTGCTTCGTAAAGTGAATTAGGGAGGATTCCATCGTTTTCTATATTCTGGAGTTTGAGTAGGATTGATGTCAGCTTTTTGGTGATTTTTTTTTTTTTTTTTTTTGTAGAATTCTTCTGTGAAGCCACTTGGGCCAGGAGTTTTTTTTTATTATTATTATTGGTAATTTTTTTTTTGTAATCTGTTCAATTTCTTGTTTTGGCTCTATTCAAATTCTCTACCTCAGTCTATGTTAGTTTACATAAAGAGTGTGTTTCTAGAAATCTGTCTATTCTAGGTTTTCAAATTTGTTGGAATACAGTTCTTCATGGTATCTTGATATTTTTTTATTTCAGTTGGTTCTGTTGTGGTGTTGCCCATTTCATTTCTTATTTATGTTATTTGCATCTTCTTTTCCTTTGTTAAGTTTGTCAGTGGTTTATCAATTTTATTAATCTTTTCCAAGAACTAATTTCTAGACTAGTTCATTTTTTCTATTGGCTTTGTGTTTTTTATTTCATTTATTTCTGCTTGAATCTTTATTATTTCTTTTCTTCTGGTGACTGTAGGCTTTTTTGCTACTCTTTTTGTAATTGTTGGAAATGTTGGGTTATGGTGTTGATTTTGGTTCTTTCTCCTTTTTTTCATGGTGCTTTTATTGCTGTAAATTGCCTCCTGATCACTGCTTTTGCTGTGTCCCAAAGATTTTGGTATGTTGTATTTTCATTCTCATTTGATTCAAGAATTTTTTATTTCATTTTTTATTTCTTCTAGGAGCTCTGGTGGTGTAGTGACTAAGGCATTGGACTGCTTACCAGGAAGCTGGAAGTTCAAACCCACTAGCCACTCCTGGGAAGGAAGATTGGGCAATCTACTTCCGTAGTGATATCACCTTGGAAACCCGAGGAGGGGTTGCTATGAGTTGGATCTGACTCGACAGCAGTGAGGTTTTTATTGTTATTATTATTACTATTACTCAGTAGTTTTTGTATCTTTTTTTTTCTTGTATTAGTTTTTTGAGTTCTTCTAGACTTTTGACTGTGCTTTCCTTGATTTTGTCTGTGTTTTCCTTGATCCCTTTCATTTTTGAAGGGCCTTAAATCTAATTCTTTTGAATTCTTTATCAGGCTGTACTATTGCCATTTCTTCCTCAGGAGAGCTTTTTTGCCCTGAATTTTGCTCACTTGCTGAGCCACCTTATGCTACTTCTTCATGTGAATTGAAATGGTCTGTTGTCTTTGAGACATTGTGGTGTTATTGTATTTATTTGATATTTGTATGTTGGTTTGTTTCACCCTGGTTTATCATTTTGTTTTGCTTTGATATATCCTGGTGGACAAGTCAGGCTTCCCACATTAGTCTTTAGTTTGGCAGCACTGGTGCATTTGCCACCTGTCTTCTGATGAGTGTGGTAGTAGATGGGAGTGGATGTACAAGCCTCTGTCCATTGTTCATGCATAACAGTTGAATGTTGGCTGGCTGGGTGTTCTGGTTATCTAGTGCTACTCTGACAAGACTATACAATGAATGGGATGGCCTTAACAAACAGGAGTTTATTCTCTTACAATTTTGAGACTTTAAGTCCAAATTCAAAGTGCCAGGCTCTAGAGGCTGGGTAAAAGCTCCTTAACCTTGGGGTCCAGCTCTGCCTCCTGCTCCCAGCCCACTGGAGCTAGAGGCATTTCTTCACTCAGACAGCTGCTGGCTGCTGAGGCTGACAAACCCAAGGTTGACAAATAAAAAGGCACAGTCTAGATGTTACCAAACCACAAGGCAGACCATTAATTTAAGTCCATTGTAAGTCCCAAGGTTGGCAGAGCATGGCAGGCTGCTGAACGACATGGCTACATGCAGGGTCCAAGTGTGCTATAAACTAGAGACCATTCCCCAAGGCTTCTGCTTATATACAGGAAGCAGACCACATCCCAAAGGCAGCTGTTCAGCTGCTGGTGGTAGATTCCACCGTGGAGTTGATTGCCAGTCTCATCATGGGGAATAACTACCACCAGCTGCCCAGCCACTCAACCAGGCCCAGCCAAGTTGATACACTAACTGAACTACCACAGTGGGTGTTTGCTGACATCTGTTATCAATCAAGTGCAGGAGTCAGTTGTGCCACTTGCCCAGTGGGTGGGACAGCGGTAAGGCAAATGTGGTTGGGTAGTGTGTATGCGGTTGCTGCCTCATGCTAGATGGGCCAAAAAAAAAAAAAAGGCAGGGGAAAGAGAAAATAAAAATGGTGTGGCAGTGGGTACAAGCATATGACACCAACTGTGGAGGCTGTGAGCATGCAATGCCCGATTTTCTGGAGTGTACACTACCAAAAGTAGAGGCAGTGAACAAGTGACTCCTGATCCACAGGAGTTTGTGCTGCCAGCCACAGACTGCAGACATGTGACACATGACCTGCAAGAGTGTTTCTCACAGATTGCTGATGCAGCAAGTGTGTCACTAGATTTCAGAAACACTCCACTGGCCACCAGGGAGTGGTGTGGTGGAGGGCTGTTGATGGTGCAGTGAGTTGGACAAACCATTGGGCAGGGGGCTGTCACTGGCCATGGAGTTGGTGGGGCTGGTGGAGGCTCTATCCCTGGTCATTGGGAAGGTGTGAAGACTGACAGGTGAGAATTCACTTCTCTGATCTCTGGTTACTGACATGGGAGCTGATGCACTCCTGGGTGAGTCCAGCTAGTTAACTGGTTCCTGCCCTAACTCAATGCAAGGGAGAGGGCTGCCTTGAGTCTCATCTGCAGCCCCACAGGCCTTCCTCACTGTTGTCGTTGTTGTTGTTGTTGTTATGTGCCGTTGAGTCAAACCCGACTCATAGAGACCCCTCCTTGGGTTTCTGAGGCAGTATCACTATGGAAGTAGGATTGCCCAACCTTCCTTCCGAGGAGTGGCTGGTGGGTTTGAACCGCCAGCCATCTGGTTAGCAGGCAAGTGTCTTAGCCACTATGCTACCAGAGCTCCCTTCCTCACTGTGGGTTTGTCAATTGTTTTGGTTCTCTAGTGCTGCTATAACAGAAATACCACTGGTGGATGGCTTTATCATAGACAGGGATTTATTCTCTTACAGTTTAAGAGACTAGAAGTGCAAGTTCAAAGTGCCAGCTCTAGGGGCTGGGTGAAGGTCCCTTGATCTTGGGCTTCAGCTCTACCTCTTGCTCCCAGTTCACTGAAGCTGGAGGCTTCTCTTAATTCAGGCAGCTGCTGGCTGCTGAGGATGACAAACCCAAAGTCAACAAGTAAAATGGTACAGCCCCAAGATTATTAAGCAACACAGCAGGCCACTGTGTCAAGTACAGAAACAGTCCCATGATTGGCAGGCAACATGGCCGGCTGCTGAATGAAGACTTGGCTACATGCAGGGTCCAAGCATGCCAAAAGCCAGAGACTTTTCTCAAAGCTTCTTATATACTGGAAGCAGACTACATCCCTAAGGCAGCTATTCAGCTACTCACAGTAGATTCCACCATGGAGTTATTTACCAGTCTCATCATAGGGAATAACTACATCCAGATTCCCACATCCAGCCACTCAAAATCACGTCCAGCCAAGTTGACACATCAACCCAAATGACCAGGAACCACTGCTGGTGAGTTCTTCTATCTCTATTTCCTGGTTTCCTTCCTGCTCTGTGATCACTGAGTCTCTGGCATTCTTGCCCTCTTTTCCACCCTTCCCTTCCTTAGAGCTGGCTTTGTGTTCTGCTCACCTTGCTTCACTCTGGATTTGTCTACACTGTGTCTTTGTGTTGTTGGGGATTCTGTGACATTTCCTTTGTATGTTCTTCACCTGGAACACTGCTTGCAGTGAATCATAATGGCCATGCTGTGACAAGCCAACTAGCAAGGCACTGCTTCATTCCCTTCTCATTCAAAGTATTTTTCCAATCAGTGTTCGATCTGCTTCTTTATCCTATCATTTGAAGCTTAGGTTCCAGGATTACCATCTGTATCTGTTTCACTTGGTTTCTCAGATCTTTGTTGTAGAGGAATGGTGTGGAGTATCTAACCTACTGTGCCATCTTAGCTCCATCTCCCAGGACCTAATTTTTCTTTATGGCTGAGTAATATTCCCTTGTATGTATGTACTACATTTTGTTTGTCCATTCATCTGTTGCTGGACATTTAGGCTGTTTCCAAGTTTTAGCTAATAATGAAAAGTGATATAGTAACATTGGTAGACAAATATCTGCTTGTGCTCCTGCTTGCAGTTCTTTTGGTTATATATCTAGGAGTGAAATTGCTGGGTCAAGTGGTAATTCTAAGTTTAACTTTTTGAGGAACTACCAAACTCTTTCCACAGTGCTGAACCATTTTTGCATTTTAAATAGCATGGGATAAATATTCCAGCTTCTCCTCATCCTCACCAATATGTGTTGTTTTCTCTCTCTGTGTATGTTTTAATCACAGGCACCTTAGTTGGGGTGAAGTGATATTATATCATGGTTTTGATTTGTACTTCCCCAATGACTAATGATATTGAACTTTTTATTTGCTTTTTTGGCCTTTATTTTTTTTCTTTGATGAAGGGTCTATTAAAGTACTTTGCCCATATTTTGTTTGAGTTGTTTATCTTTTGGTTGTTCAGTTGTAAGAACTCTTTATATATTGTAAGTTTTATACCCCTATGGGATATATAAAAACTCCACTGCTATTGAGTCAATTCCAACTCATAGTGACCCTCATTAGATTTTCAAGCCTGTAAATCTTTATGAAAATAGATTGTCTCATCTTCTTCCCACAGTGTAGCTGGTGGGTTTAAACTAATGACTTTCTGGTTAGCAACCAAATGCCTTACCACTACACCATCAGAACTCATTTATAAGATATATGGTTCCCCAGAATTTCTCCTAATATGAAAGTTGTCTCTTCACTTTGTTGATAAAGTCTTTTAATGAACAAACCTTTTTAATTTGGTTAAGTACAATTATCTATTCTATTTTTTTGTTACTCATGTTTGTAATATCATATATAAGAATTAGTGGTTAAAAATGAAGTTCCAAAGCATTACCTTATATTGTTTCTAAGAGTTTTGTGGTTTTTGTTCTTACATTTAGACTCTTGATCCATTTGAGGTAATTTTTGTATATGGTGTGAAGTATGAGTCCAACTTTATTCTATTGCACTTGGAAATGCAACTGACCAAGCACCATTTATTAAAGAGACATTTTTTCCCCAAAATTTAATGGATTTGACACTTTTGAAATTAATTAGCCAGAGATGAATGAGTGTATTTCCGGGTTCTCGATTCTGTTCCATCGATCTGTAAGTCTATCCTTATTATCAGTATCACACTCTTTTGATTGCTTTGCATTTTGAAATTGGGTTGTATGAATCTTCCCTCTTGTTCTTCTTTTTCAAGATTGGTCTATTTGGGCCTTCTTGTATTTCCAAATAAATTTAAGGGGTGGCTTTTTCATTTTTACAAAGAAAGTCATTGGAACTTTGATGGGAATTGTGTCACACATATTGACAACTTTGGTTAGTATTGACATCTTAATATAATAAAGTCTTCTAATCCTTGAACACAGAATATCTTTCTATTTAGGTTTTCTTTAATTTCTTTTCCAAAACTAAACTCAATACTGTCAAGTCAGTTCAGACTCATAGTGACCCCCCCTTGGGCTTCCGAGGTGGTATCTCTGTGGAAGTAGATTGCCCAGTCTTCCTTCCAAGGAGTGGCTGGTGGGTTTGAACCACTAGCCTTCTGGTTAGCAGTCAAACGCCTTAGACACTACGCCACCAGAGCTCTTTTTTAATTTCTTTAATCACATGATCATATCAATTGATACAGAGAAAGTCTTTTAACAAAATCCACAACTATTTCATGATGAAAACAACAAGCTAGGGATAAAAAGGATAAAGGGCATTTATTAAAAAACAAAACAAAAAAACACAACTAATATCATAATCAATGGAGGCAGATTGAGAGATTTTCCCTTAATATCAAGAAAGAGACAAGGATGAAAACTAAAATGATAAAACACTAATTTCTTTTAGTAATGTTTCATCATTTTCTGTATACAAGTCTTCTACTTCCTTAGTTAATTTATTCCTAGGTATTTTATTCTTTTGGATGCTACTGTAAATGGAATTGCTTCCTCAATATCCTTTTCAGAATGCTTATTGATGATGCACAGAAACCTGACTGGGTTTTGTATGTTGAATTGTATCCTGCCATTATGCTGAATTCATTTATTAGCTCTAATAGCTTTCTTGTTTTTTTTTTTTTTTTTTCCTATACAGGGTTATGTCTTCTGTAAAAAGGGATAGTCTTACTTCTTCCTTCCCAATTTGGATATCTTTTATTTATTTACTTTTCTTGCTTAATTGCTCCGGCTGGGATTTCAAGCATAATATTGAATAGCAGTGGTGAGAGTGGGCATCTTTGTTTTTTTCTTGATATTAAGGGGAAATTTCTCAATCTAGCTCCATTGAGTATGTTAGTTGTATTTTGTTTGTTTGTTTGTTTTTCTTTTTTTAAAATAAATGCACTTTATCCTTTATATCCCTATACTCACTGCCTTTGAGTCAATTTGGGATCATAGTGATCCCTCCTTGGGTTTCTGAGGTGGTATCTCTACGGAAATAGATTGCCCAGTCTTCCTTGGGAGGAGTGGCTGGGGGGTTTGAACCACCAACCTTCTGGTTAGCAGTCAAACGCCTCAGGTACTATGCCACCAGAGCTCCCTAGCTTGTTTTCACCATGAAAGGGTTTTGGATTTTGTTAAAGGCTTCCTCTGCAACTGTTGAGATGATCATATAATCCTTTTCCTTTGTTCTATTAATGTGATGTATTACTTTGATTTATTTTCTAATATTCCAACACCCTTGCATCCTGGGATAAATTCCACTAAGTGATAAATTCATTCTGGGGTCTCTACTGATTGTCCTTAGGTTCAGTGAGCCCCTTCACACAGATGGTTGGTTCTTGACTATCTCCCAGCTATAGAATTTTTTTCAGTTCATGAATTCCAGTAGTTGTTCTTTGCCTAGTTTCACAGAATTTCTTCCTAAGTATGTACATCTTAACACCTAATGGAAGACTAAAGGGTAGCCTTATGCAGATTTCTGGGATCTTTTCTTGTGTAGAAAAGGTGTTATATACCACAAATTCCTACTGCCTTAGCATCCTCAAACTCTGATCTCTAGTTCTTGAACTCAGCAAGTCTCTGTGCTCTGCTTAAGCTTCTTCTTTCTGTACTGTGGCCTTGAAAAATGTCTCTAGACAGAATTTATGGACAATCATAGGTCTCATCTAGTTTACATCTCTTTTTCCCAGGGTCAAAATCCAGCACTGTCTGTTTTCTAATGTCTGAAAATGATAGTTTCATTTATTTTGTCCAGTTTTCTAGTTGTTTACCACCAGAGGGCAAGCCTGGTATCAGTTACCCCTTCATGACCCTCAGCTTACATAACACAATTCTCATTTGGTCTATATTCTGCTTATCTATAAAGAAATCACCAGAGATGGTATAAAACTTTATATAAAAATGAGATACACAAGCTCTGTATGATCATATTAACTCACCTGTCTAGTAATCCTTCGTAAACAGAGCATGTGATTAGTAGATTTTACTTGGTCATAATGCATTTATGCTATCGTATAGGATCACCTCTTTCTCTTTATAAACTCTCTGTTTGATAATATTTTCTAGGATTCTACCAGAGAATAATGTTTGCCAGTGAGTTCTCTTTATAAACTCTCTGTTTAATAATATTTCCTAGGATTCTACCAGAGAATAATGTTTGCCAGTGAGCAGTTTCAAAAATTAGACATTTTAAACATATGAAACTATTTATCTCTTCATGGTAATTTGACACAATAATATTTATAATTAATATATTTTTAAAAATGTATAGCATGCTTACTATATGCCAGATAGCATGTTAAGTATTTTATATATATATTATCTTTTTGAATCATCACAATACCATGAGTTAGAGTCTTTTCTTATGCTTGTTTGATAGATGAAGAAACTGATGTTTAGAGATATAAAATCACACACTCAAGAATAGACAACCAGAAAGTAGTGGAGCTAAAGTTCAACTCAAGACAGTTTGATTAGAAATTACTGGTTTAAATACTGGGATATCCTTAGTATCACCTTTCTCAATCTTTATGATTTCTCAGAATTTGTATTATTATCAAATCACACTCTTTTTCTAATTTTAAATACAGCTTGAATACCCAGAAGAGTGCCAAATATGAGGTACAACCTGGGACCTTCTTTGGGTATCAGCTATTTCTTTTTTTCCTGATTAAGTCATGTTACCTCTTTCTACTCTTAGGCCATTCCAGGCAAATGGAAAAAAAAAAGTAAAACGACACAGGGGTATGAAATGGGAGAACTCATTGATTCAAATGGAATATAAGGACAGTCCATAGCAACCTAAAATGGATGTTGTGAGAGTAAAAACATTTTAGACACAAAAGGGACTAGTAATATGAATCTGCATTTAAAATTCACAGATATACTTGGTATAACAATGATTGTACCACCTGCATGAATTTAATTAATGTTTTTCCCATGAAAAATGTAAAATATTTACTATAGCATAGAATACTATTGCTAGTGATTTTAGGATGGAGAATCATTCAACAAGACAGTTGAGAAAAACAGCCTGTCAAGAGGAGGTAGAGGAGGACCAAAGGAGAAAGGGTCAGCGCAGCCTAGCTATCTATTTAAAGATGAATAAGAATTTACCTAACAAATGGGCATAATAAGAGTTGAGGAGAGAACATTCAAGGTAAATGGACCTACACATAACAACACAGAGGCACAAAACAGACCCCTATGATTTGATTTTTGAACATATGAAGCTAGTACAGTTATGTTATCTATTTTACAGATGTTTATAACTATTTCATATTTATAAACTTACACACATACACATATACATGGAGCTCTGCTGGTGTAGTGGTTAAGGGCACTTGGCTTCTAACCAAAAGGTTGATGTTTCAAACCCACCAGCTGCTCCATGGAAGAAAAATGAGGCAGTCTGCTTCTATAAAAATTTATAGCCTTGGAAACACAGTGTGGGGTCGCTATGAGTTATAATTGACTCAATGGCAGTGAATTTGATTTGAGATGTATATATATATTGTATGCTTAGACCATTCAAACAACTTTAAATCGTGAGTTTCTCTTCCAAAGAGTTCATAACATAACTGAATAGATAAAGTGCAATTATAGCAAGAAAATATTGGTAATATAAAGCAAAGTCTTGATAAATATCTGCAGAAAGAATAATGAATGAATGCCAGACTGTGCTAAATACCAAATAACTGATGCTAACAGGAAGACTTATAGGAGGACAGAGCAGGGGATGCTTATTTTTGGGTAGAGTTATTAGGAGACTCCTTGAAGGAGAGGTGGGGGGCTTGACCAAGACTTTGAGGGGTAGGTAGAGTTTGGATAAATGGGTAAAGGGAAGGTATCCAAAGAAGGTGCAGAATAGCAGAGCAGAGACAAAGAGGGAGAAGGCATGTACTGAGGTAGGCAAGGATGAATTTAGAGAAGAGGGAAAACTGTAAGGTAGACATCAGATCACAGGGGACCATGAATGCCAGGCTGAGTTTGGACTTTGTCCTATAGTTTATGGAGGAAAGTCTTAAAGGGTTATGGGTCAGGAACTTGCAGAATAAAACAAACATAGTATTTGTGGACTCAGGCGAATTATAAATAATTTGACACATTTGAAAAATATATGTCTTACAATTCTTAAGCATCTATTAAGTGCCACACATGAGTTATGCCAAGATTTATAAGACTAATTCCTTGGTCTTAAGGACCTTTGAAAATCAGTGTAGTGGTTGAAGATTAATTTAGCATTGATGAACAGGATGTACACAGAAATGGGAATGTCCTTAGGTTCAAGAGGAAGAAGCAGAGAGACCTGTTATAAAGTAATTAATGTAATTCAGGATCTGAGACATATATATGTGGGGTGAGGTAAGTATGGAGAACATGGAAAACAAGGAATGAGTACTACAGCCTCCATAGAGAGAAAAATGACAGCCCTTGGGACTGATAAAAAATGACATACAGGAGAGAGGAAGGAAACAAAGAGGACACTAAGTTTTTTAAGTTTTGGTAACTAGATTGGTGGTAGTACAATGGCAGAAATTCATAGCCAAAGTTTATTGAACATCCACTATGTAACATACTGTATTAAGTTTGAGGATACAGCAGAAAACAGAAGCAAACTCTCTGCTGTGCCAGAGCTTGTATTCCAGTAGGAAACATTAGTTGTTGTTAGGTACTGTCAAGTCAGCTCTGACTCATAGCAACCCCATGATAAACAGAATGAAACAATGTCTGATCTTGCACCATACTTTGCTATGTGTGAGCCCATCATTGCAGCCACTGTGTCAATCTATGTCATTGGGAATCTCCAGCTTTTTTGCTGACCCTCTGCTTTATCAAGAATCATATCCTTCTCCAGGGACTGACCCCTTCTGACAACTTCACCAAATTATGTGAGATGAAGTCTCATTTCTAAGGAGCATTCTGGTATAGTTCTTCCAAAGCAGATTTGTTCATTCTTCTGGCAGTCCATGGTATTTTCAATATTCCTTGCCAACACCACAATTCAAATACATCAATTTTTCTTTGGTCTTCTTTATTCATTTTCCAGCTTTCACTGACATATGAGGCTGTTGAGAATATCCTGGCTTGAGTGAAGAGCACCTTAGTCTTCAAAGGGACATCTTTGTGCTTTAATACTTCAGAGAGGTCTTTTGCAGCAGATTTGCCCAGTGCAATACACTATCTGATTTCTTGACTGCTGCTTCCATGGGTGTTGATTGTGGATCCAAGTAACACGATGTGGTAGTTTGTGTGTCAACTTGGCTGGACCTGGTTGAGTGGCTGGGCAGCTGGTGGTAGTTAATCTCCATGAGGAGACTGGCAATCAACTCCATAGTGGGATCTACCACAAGCAGCTGAGTAGCTGCCTTTGGGTATGTGGTCTGCTTCCTGTATATAAGGAGAAGCCTTTGGGAATGGTGTCTATCCTATGGCATGCTTGGACCCTGCATGTAGCCATGTCATTGCTCAGCAGCCTGCTATGTTCTGCTAACCTTGGGACTTACAATGAACTTAACTTAATGGCCTGCTGTGTGATTTGGTAATATCGGGACTGTGCCTTTATACTTGTCAACCTTGGGGCTTCTCAGCCTCAGCAGCCAGTTGCTGTCTGAGTGTAGAAACACCTCTAGCTCCAGTGGGCCAGGAGCAGGAGGAAGAGCTGGAGCCCAAGGTTGAGGGACTTTCACCCTGCCCCTAGAGCCTGACACTTTGAACTTGGACTTAAAGCCTCCAAATTGTAAGAATAAATTCCTGTTTGTTAAGGCCATCCCATTTGTGGTATATTCTTGTCAGAGTGGCACTAGGTAACCAGAACAGAATTTGGTACTGAGAGAGTGGGGTGCTGCTCTGACAGATACCTAAAATGTGGAAACAGGAGTGGAGTGTGTCCTTGACTCGAGACCCTGGCAGAGAGACCCCAGCATACGGCATGACAGACGGCAGGAGCAGAGCCGAGAGAACCAGCATGAGACAGCGACAGCCTTACCAGCCCACGGAGAAGAAAGCTGGATGCCTTTGGTTAGGTGGCTTACTGGTGGAGTGGGTTGCCTTCGGACATTAATTGGTAGAAAAGACTGGCATGAAATGGAGTAGCAGGTTGGCTGGCCCATGGAGCAAAAAAGCCGAGTGCTTTTTGGGCAGGTTTTTTTCAGCGGAGTGGGTTGCCTTCGGCATAAATCGGCAGAAGTGGAGACCAAGGAAACAGAAGCAGAGCTGCCTCAGCCTGAAAGGGTAGGTCCATGGCCTTTGGGGGTGGAACGATCACAGCCCCCTAAGTTTCAAAGAGCCAGGCCTTCACCAACTTGGTTCTGGAGTGTGGGGCTGCTCGTTCATGTGAGCCAGTGGGATGGAGCCATAGCCGCTGCCCAGGAGTGAGAGGGCGAGGCTGCCATGCCCAAGAGGGAGAGGAACGGGGCCCACCAGGCCAAGGGGGTGAGGTCACCATTTAGAGGAACTAGGGGACTAGAGCCACCCAGTGGAGGAAACCTGTACAGATACCACCCACTGAAGATCTGTACAGGTGCCAAGTTGACAAGGGGTGGAATCGTGGTAGTTCGGTTTGTGTGTCAACTTGTCTGGGCCTGGTTGAGTGGCTGGGCAGCTGGTGGTAGTTAATCCCCATGAGGAGACTGGCAATCAACTCCATGGTGGGATCTACCACAAGCAGCTGAGTAGCTGCCTTTGGGTATGTGGTCTTCTTCCTGTATATAAGGAGAAGCCTTTGGGAATGGTCTCAAGCCTATGGCATGCTTGGATCCTGCATGTAGCCATGTCATTGCTCAGCAGCCTGCTATGCTCTGCCGACCCTGGGACTTACAATAGACTTAAGTTAATGGCCTGTGATTTGGTAATATCTGGACTGTGCCTTTTTACTTGTCAACCTTGGGGTTTCTCAGCCTCAGCAGCTAGGAGCTGTCTGAGTGAAGAAATGCCTCTAGCTCCAGTGGGCCAGGACCAGGAGGCAGAGCTGGACCCAGAGGTTGAGGGGCTTTCACCCAGCCTCTAGAGCCTGGCACTTTGAACTTGGACTTAAAGCCTCCAAAGTGTAAGCATAAACTTCTGTTTGTTAAGGTCATCCCATTTGTGGTATAGTTCTCATCAGAGTGGCACTAGGTAACCAGAACATACAAAATCCATGACAACTTCAAACTTTTTTCCATTTATAGTGATTAAGGATTTTTGTTTTATGTGGAGGTGTAATCCATCCTGAAAGCTGGTCTTTAATGTTCATCAGTAAGGGCTTCAATTCAGCTTCACTTTCTGCAAGCAAGGTTGAGTCTTCTGCATATTGCAGGTTGTTAATAAGTCCTCCTCGAGTCCTGATGTTGTGTTCTTCCTCATATAGTCCAGCTTCTTCGAAAGTGCGCTCAGCATACAGATTGAATATATATATGGTAAAAAGATACCACCTTGACACACATCTTTCCTGGTTTTAAACAATGATGTATTCCTTTATTCTGTTCAAACAACTGCCCTTGGTCTATGTATAGATTCTGCATGAACACAGTTAAGTGTTCTGGAATTCTCATTCTTCACAATGTTGTCTATAATTTGTTAAAATCCACATAGTCAGATGCCTTTGCATAGTCAATAAAACACAGGTAATATCTTTCTGGTATTCTTTGCTTTTAGCCAAGATCCATCACATCAGCAGTGATACCCGTCATTCCAAGTCCTCTTCTGAATCTGGCTTGAATTTCTGTCAAAATACTGCTGCTACCATTTTTGAATTATCTTCAGCAAATTTTACTTGCTTGCCATACTAATGATATTGTTTGATAATTTCCACATTCTCTTGGATTACCTTTCTTTGGAACAGGTGTAAATATGGATCTTTTCTAGTTGGTTGGCCAAGTAGCTCACTTCCAAATTTCTTGCCATAAATCCAAGTGAGCACTTTCAGTACTGCATCTGTTTGTTGATACATTTCAATGAACTTTCTGTCAATTCCTGGAGACTTGGTTTTTTTTTTTTTCCCCCAATTCCTTCAGTGTAGCTTGGGTTTCTTCCTTCAGTTCTATTGGTTGGATCATATATTACCTCCTGAAATGATTGAACTTTGACTAATTCTTTTTGGTACAGTTTTATATCACACAATGTTTCACTGCTGGTAAGGTTTTCAGTGGCCAATTTTTTCATAAGTGGATGGATCTATTCTTCTTTCCGGTCTGTCTTAGTATAGAAGCTCCCCTGAAACCTATACACCATGGGTGACCCTGCTGGTATCTGAAGTACCAGTGGCATAACTTCCAGCATCACAGCAACATGCAAGCCACCACAGTATGACAAACTGACAGATGAGTGATGGCTTGTAACAGGAAACATTAGACCAACAATAAGCAAATAAGTAACATAACATGTCAAACAGTAGTAAGTGCATGACAAAGAATAAAGCCATAATAAAAATTAAAAGAGTAATAGTGGGGTGCCTGTTATTTATACAGGGCAACTGAAGGTGTAGTGGGTAGAATAGTGGCCCCAGAAAAGAAATATCTTCATCTTAATTTTTGGAAATTCTGAAAGTGACCTTAATTTGGAAAAATGGTCTTTGCATATAATTAAGTTAAAGATCTGGAGATGAAAACATCACCCTGAATTATCCTAAACCCAGTGGCAAATGTCCTTACAACAGACACATGGGTGAGATTAGACAGACAGAAGAGAAGAAGGCCTTGTGAAGATGTAGGCAAAGATTCAGGTGATGCAGCCACAAGTCAAAGAATTCTGATAGCCACCAGAAGCTGGAAGAAACAAGGAATAGAAACTCCCCTAGAGCCTCTGGTGGGAGCATAGCCCTGCTGACACTTTGATTTCACACTTCTGGTTTCTAGAACCGTGAGAGAATAAATGTCTATCATTTTAAGCCATCAAGTTTGTGGCAATTTATTATGGCAGCCAAATGGAAGTAAGACAAGGGTAACTCCTCTGTAAAGTTGACCTTTGGGAAAAGAAAGAAGGGGAGGGGCAGTGCAGATGCTCAGAAAGGCTATACAACTTGCTCAAGCCATGCAGGTACCAAGTGGCTGGACCAGAAATTTGATTCAAGCCTTCACCTAATTCTAGACCTCCATGCACCAACCATTTGGTAATCCAGTCATTCTTCACTTCATCTGAACCAAGAAGCCTCGCTGGATTTATGTATTTATTATATTATAAGGTGCTTACTTCTTGCTACTTACCTGTCCAAGCATACCTGATTAAGCATCAACTTTGTGCAAGGCACTATTTATAGGGGGCTGTGGGATGCAGTTCTGGTGGTGTAGTGCCTAAGGCATTTGTCTGCTAACCTGAAAGTTGGTAGTTCAAACCCAACAGCCACTCTGTGGAAGGAAGACTGGGCAATCTACTTCCATAAAGATTTACTGTCTCAGCAACCCAAAGGGGGATGCTGTGAGTCAGAATCGACTCAATGGCAGTGAGTTTGGTTTGGTTTTGTGGGATTCAGAGAGCTGAGCAAGAAACCAGAACTTCCAGGTGGAGTCAGGAAGACAGTGCATGTAGCTAGTGAGCCCTTCACTAAGTGGCCCATTTACCCAGAACCAAGGGAAGAGCATCCAACATGTGCTCAGTCAGATATATTTTGAAGGTGGTTTCCTGCTGTCTGGTTGACCAAGCCTTGTACTCAAGATGCTTGTTGATGCCAAATAGCCCTCTCACAAATGCCTGCTGGAAAAAGAAGAGAGTACAGGTAAATCAACACATATCTGGGCATTCAGAAAGCTAGTGCCTGAGGTGCATAGTCAGTAACAATATTTATGGATAAAAAGGGTTGGTGTGTTGCAATAGTCTGTGCATTGGTAGGAAAATGTTCTAGAAATCCATCTGGACTCCTTTGTTGGTAATATTGCTGCATTGGGAGGCCACTCAGGGGTTTGGAAGTGTGAGTATGGGGAGTTAAGTGTATTTGAGGCATACTCTGGCCAAGGACGAATCAGAAACTGATGCTGAAAAAATGCTCAAGTCTTCTTTCCCTCCCACTAGCAATCAGATTAACTGAGCCTTAGTGTCCTCATCAGTAAAATGGGGGTAATCATAACCCTTCTCTCACACAACAGAGATATAAGTTTCATAAAATATGTGTGTGGGGGGGAAACCAACCAAACCAAACTCACTGCCATCAAGTTGATTCTGACTCATAGAAACCCTTTGGATTTCTGAGGAGTGGGTTCAATTCCAGACCTGAAGGGCAGCTAGGGGCAATTGTCTCAGAGGTTTCACCAGACTCTATCAGACCAGCAAAATTGGTCCTTTCTTTCTTTCTTTCTTTCTTTAAATGATTTTGAGTTTTGTTCCACATTATTCTCCTACTCTATCCATGATCTCCTACATAGACCCCCCTTTGAGTAGTTGACAATAGTAGCTGGGTGCCATCTACTTTATGAAAGTAGATTGCCCAGTCTTCCTTCTGTGGAGTGGCTGGTGGGTTTGAACCACCAACCTTCTGGTTAGTAGTCAAATGTCTTAGGCATTACACCACCAGAGCTCCTTATATGTGTGAAAGTGTTTTGCAAATGTAATGTATGAATGAAATCATCATAGATGACCCTATAAACAGCAGGCAGTTGAAATCATTGGGGATATATTTTAATTTATAGTCCAAGGGAATATTAACCCAAGCTAATACTAAAAAGGGAGCTCTGGTGGCACAATGGTTAAAGCACTTGGCTGCTAACCAAAAGGTCAGGGGTTTGAATCCATAAAATGCTCCATGAGAGGAAGATGAGGCAATCTGCTTCCATAAAGATTAATAGCCTTGGAAACCCTATGAGGCATTCTACTGTGTTCTATAGGGTTGCTATGAGTTGGAATTGACTTGATGGCAGTGGGTTTATTATGGTTTAAAACCATAAAAAACAAATTCACAGCTGTTGAGTCAATTTGACTCACAGTGATCCTTTCTTGGGTTTCCAAAGCAGTATCTCTATGGAAGTAGATTGCCCAGTCTTCCTTCTAAGGAGTGGCTGGTGGGTTTGAACCACCAGCCTTCTGGTTAGTAGTCAAATGCCTTAGGCACTATGCCACCAGAGCTCCTCACTTTGGGTTTAGTAATAACTGAAAAATATCTTGTGACATCTAAGAACATATTTTACTGATGCCCAGAGTTTCTGAGCTTGCTATTAACACCCTCCAATAGAAATATAATATAAGCCACACATGTAATTTAAAGTTTTCTAATAGCTATTTAAAAATGTAAAAAGAAACAGAATAAATTAATCTTATTTCTATATTTTATTTCACCAAGTATATCCAAAATATTTCAACATTTAGTCAAGGTTGAAAAATATTAATGAGATATTTTATATTCCTTTTCATACTAAATTTTCAAAATGCTGCATGTACTTTTCTCAGTTTGGAAGGTAACTTTTCAATAGTTAAAGGAAAACAAAGTCCTGTTAAAATATTAAAGTTGTGTTTAACAGAAAAATATTTTATGCCATTTAAGTTTCTTAATTGCACTAGCCACATTTCATATACTTAATAGGCACATTGACTTGTGGCTACCATATTATACAGTGCAAAAAAAAAAAAAAAAATCCCAAACCAAACTCACTGCTGTTGAGTCGATTCGACTCATAATGACCCCTCCTTAGGTTTCTGAGGTGGTATCTCTATGGAAGTAGATTGCCGAGTCTTCCTTCTGAGAAGTGGCTTGTGGGTTTGAACTGCAGCTTTCTGTAATCAGACAATCCTGTGGCTCTGGTAGCTTAGTGTCTAAGGCACTTGACTGCTAACCAGAGGGCTGGCAGTTCAAACCCACCAGCCACTCCTTGGAAGGAAGATGGGGCAATCTACTTCTGTAGTGATACTGCCTCGGAAACCCAAGGAGGGGCTCACTATGAGTCGGGTCTGACTCGAAGGCCCATAACAACAACAACAATTTATTTTTATTGCCAGCACATATATCGCCTATAATCAAGCAGGTTCGTGAATTATCCTATGAATACACCACAAGTGAGGCTCAATTTTCTCTTATGTCAAATGGGGATACTAAAAAATGGCTTCATCATTGAGTAGTTGTGAGACTAAATGAGATTATATATGTGAAGTCACAAAGAACAGTGCCTGGTGAGTAATAGGTGTCAGCAAATACTAGTTCTTTTCTCCTGCTTTGTTTATTCTTTGGAAGGTCTCTCCCTTCTTCCATCTACCTCTCCAGATAATATTGTCCATTTTTCAAGGTTTAACTTAATCCCAGCTTTCCATAACACTGTCCATGATTATTCTGAGCCCTCACTCACCTCTAGAGTTTGTTCCTTACAATTTTTCCCTTAGTCATAGCCACACATAAATCATTTGCATTTTGTTACATGTTTGTCTTATTTTTCACCATCATTGTGAACTCCTTCAGGTTGGGAACAGAGCTTTCCATGTTTCCCAAGTGCTTTTCCACAATGCCGACTTCACAGTTCAAAATAAGTGCATATATTCATATTTTTTGGTTGACTGATTAAAGTCTCAGAAGTGGTCATAGTGAGGCAGGGAATTCCATGTGGATTTTACAATGCATCTATAGACAATATGAATTAAATGGCACAGGGATAATTATGAATTGAAATTAATCAGTTCCTAGTTAACTTTATTTAAAATTTTGCAATAAATTAATTTTTCTGTTAAAGTAATTTAATCATATTGTAAAGCTGTAGAGAAAATATCCATCTATAGTCCTGCCAGTCCTTCTTACTATTTTGCTTTTCTGTCTTTCCAATATTTTATTCTTGATACAGATTTTCTAGGTCTGTCTCCATTTTACAAATGGTGAAACTAAGGCTCAGGGAGATTCAAGCAAATGGCTGATTTTATGTAAACAAACAGAGTGAAGACACAGGAGAAAGGTGGGTCTCTTGACAGTATCTGCCCATATGGTACTGGCAGGTTACATTGGAGCAGTTGCCTCCAGGAATCACTGTTTCAGCCTTCAATGACTGATACAAACTACAGCACAAGACGTTACCAAGAAATTGCATCACCTTTATTTTCAATGCATGTTTAGTTGCCTTCTAGGATTATGTCAAAGTTCCTTAACATCAATAGAAAAAGTGGTGTTTGTAAAAGCCCAATAACTATGGTGTTCAGTAGCATCTTTGAAAAGAACCTGGTTTCAGTTAGATCGCTGAGGCTTTGTTAGACCTTAAACAGCTTTGACAGTTTAAACGCAAGATTTTAACCCATCCATAAGGTTGTTAAACCAGCCAGAAAATCTGGAGCATTGGAAAAATTCCACAGATTGCAGGGACATAAATTGACTGGAAGTAGCCCAATGTTGGCATGCAGGGCGCAGGTGTACGTGGAAGCAGGATAGCTGTGCCTGGGGTGCCAAGACAATGGGCTCCCCAAGTGATAGGTCCTCATTCTTCTTCAGCTCTGCCTTTTTCCAGCATGAACTGCCTTTCTGGTCCTATCTATGGAATGGATTGCTAGAATCTTGGCATTTTGAATGAGTAAGGAGAAAAAATAATAGAACTACCTTGCTTTCTCATGTAAAATGCACTGACTCGTCCATTTACTGCCATAGTGTAGATTCCAACTCATAACAACCCCCATTGGGTGTCCGAGGTGGTATATCTTTACAGAAGTAGATTGCCATATCTTTCTGCTGTGGCGAAGCTGGTGGGTTTGAACCACCAACATTCTGGTTAGCAGTCCAGTGCCTTTGGCACTGTGCCACCAGAGACTTCTCCATTTAATGAGAGTTAAAAAGTCTGTGAAGGGGACTGTTTTGGTCACCTAGTACCACTCTGACAAGAATATACCACAAATGGCTTGAACAACAGGAGTTTATTTTCTTACAATCCAGAGGTTTTAAGTCCAAGTTCAAAGTGCCAGGCTCTAGGGGCTGGGTGAAAGCCCCTCAACCTTGGGCTTCAGCTCTGCCTCCTGCTCCAAGCCCACAGAAGCTGGAGGCTTTTCTTCACTTAGTTGGTGACTGCTGAGGCTGACAAGCCCAAGGTTGACAAGTAAAAAACACAGTACCGGTGTTACCAAACCACACAGCAGGCCTTAATTCAAGTCCATTGAAAGTCCCAAGGTCAGTAGAGCATGGCAGGTTGGTGAACAATGACACAACTACAAGCAGAGTTCAAGCATGCCATAAGCTAGTGACCATTCTCCAAGGCTTCTCCTGATATACAGGAAGCAGACTACATCCCTAAGGCTGATACTGATACTCAGCTGCTCACTGTAGATTCCACCATGGAGTTGATTACTGGTCCCATCATGGGGAATACTACATTCAGTTGCCTAGCCACTCAACCAGGCCCAGCCAAGTTGACACACAAACTTAACTACCACAGGGATATTAGCTGTTCAGTGGTCAAATTCTCACCTTCCATGCAGGAGACCTGGGTTCACATCTCGTTCAACTGCCACTTGTTCATCAGTGGTATCCATCAGTTGCTATGATGGCGAACATGTTTCAGTGAAGCTTCCAGACCAAGATGGTCTACGAAGAAAGATCTGGTGATCTACTTCCAAAAATCAATCAATGAAAGCCTATGGATCACAATGGTCCGATGGGCAACTGATCATGGGGATGGCATAGACCAGGAAGCATTTCAGTTCCATTGTGTGCATGGGGTTGCCATGAGTCAGGAGCCTACTTGCTGGCAGATAACAACAACAACAACACAGAGTCTGAGGCATGTGCAAGATGTGCAGTGTTCAGATTTTAGATTCAGTAAACATCAGAGCTGGAAGGCATGTTCAAATCATTTCACTCATTTTGCAGACACACAAATGGGGAGGTTCTGTGTCTTGCTTCCAGTCTCCTAATTAACCAGTCCAGTGCTATTTGAATAAAACCATGTGCTCCATTTCAATAGATTTTGACTTGACACCATCTTTGTCTAAGGGTACTGTGTACTGTTTATAATTATCAAGCAAGAGCACAGGCTTCCTGTCTACAAAGGGGACAGAGGCCAAAAAAGGGTGTTTCCTACCCATTTGGGCCTGCCAAATCTATTTTCATACAAGATCTCTTTCTTGAGCTTTAGACTTGTATGTTTCTTCTATGTCTCTCTGGTCTCCTTGCCAGGTGTCAAGTCACAAGGATTCCAATGTGAGTAGCACAACCTACTTTTTCCAAGTAAAGTTCAAACATTATGACAATGAATGGTCTTTTGCTACCTAAGGAATTCACAATATATGTTTACAGAGAAGCAAGCACTACTGTGGCCACTTTCTGATATGGTGAGAGACCAGAGAGGGAAACTAACCAGCTCAGAGACACCCAGCAAGTGAGGGTTAATTCTACCCAAGTATATTCCCTGGTATACTTGTTTTCATACTGACTGATACTTA
The DNA here is from genome assembly GCF_000298275.1 of Orycteropus afer afer. Classification (NCBI taxonomy): domain Eukaryota; kingdom Metazoa; phylum Chordata; class Mammalia; order Tubulidentata; family Orycteropodidae; genus Orycteropus; species Orycteropus afer. Next base: position 4,763,164 of record NW_006921845.1, on the reverse strand, counting down.
GAACTTTAGAGCTTATGGTATCCAGAGCACTGAACCTGTGTTCTCTCTGTACCTTCCCTCTTAGCCTCTCTTACCCACCAGAAAGTGAAGAAGTCTCCAAAAAGCTAGAGTTTCACTGGGGGATGGAGTGGGAGGTAGGCTAGCCTGGCTGTAGTAGGCCATTTGTCTGGTTAATAAGGTCAGTTTCTTGTCAAGGCCTACTGTGGTTTAAAATTATTGTAGAACTTAGTTTCTTAGTCACAGGAGCCTTATAAACCACAATATGTCTCCTCATAGAAGCAGTGGTAGTTCCGTGGTAGAATGATCACCTTTCATGAAGGAGACCTGGGTTTATTTCCCAGCAACGGACTCATGTGCATCCACCACCTGTCTATCAGCAGAGATTCCAGACTCGTGAGGACGTGAGCACCATATTTTGGTGATTGAGGGAGAGCCAGTGCTGACTGTCCTCAGTTCCTTTTTTTGGGTAAAATGCTTCTACAACATGGTTGCCTTTTGAAGGGAGTTTCACTTGATTTGTAAATGAAATCTATTATCTTATTCTTCCCTTCCTTAGCTATGTCTGTATACTATTATATGATAGTCATCAGTCACACTTGAAATGTGACTAGTCTGAATTCAGATGTCTTGAAAATATAAAATGCACCCTAGATTTTGAAGATTTAATACAAAAAAGAGGGAAAAATAGCTCATTACATTTCAAAATTTGATTACATGCTGAAATAATACTTTTAAAATATATTGTATGAAAGAAAACATTAAAATTAAGTTCACCTTTTTCCATTTACTTTTTGAAATAAAACTCCTGAAAATGTTTAACTTACATATGTGGCTCACTTATATTTCAGTTGTACTGTGCTGATCTACACTAATTTATTTTCTTTAAAATGCTGATTGCTCCTGGTCTTCTGTTACTTCTTAAAAGACCTGGGTTCAACCCTTCACTCTCATGACTAGTGTCGTCATCTCCAGCAAGCTGCATGACTAGACTTAGCTTCAGATTCTTTATCTAATGCTCATTGTGCTGCTTATCTGTGGTTTGAACCTACCAGCCACTCCACAGGAGAAAGATGAGGAAGGCTGCTTCAGTAAAAATTTATATCCTTGAAAACCCTATGGGGCAGTTCCACTTTGTCCTACAGGGTTGTTAGCAGTCGGAATTGACTTGACAGAGTGGTTGGTTGTTACTAATCTCTCAGGAAATTTTATATTTTAAAAGGAAACATTTTGAAACTGTGTGGCACTGGCTATAAAAAAGTGTAATTATTTGAAGGTGGTAAAAAAAAAAAATGTCTTGTTGTCTCCAACTCACGGTGACCCCATATATGTCAGAGTAGAACTGTGCTCCATAAAGTTTTCAGGATATGATTTTTTGGGAGTAGATCATCAGACCTTTCTCTCAAGGTTCCTCTGTGTGGATTTGAACACCCAACCTTTCAGAACCAAGCACAAACTATTTACGCCACCTAGGGACCTCGCTGCCAAAGGCATAATTGAGAATCCCCTATATCTAGGATTATCCCTCATCCTTCACTCTGTGCAAAAAGAAAACTGTGAGTGCCCTTTTCTTCCTGAGAATTAAGAAAAGCAGTTTGAGAGAATCAGATGGTCTTTTTGGTTAACAGTTCCTAGAATAGATTTAGAGAGATGAAAACAAAAAGGCCATCGAATTGGATGAGGAAAGACTGAAAGCTGCTGGCATTTCACTTCTTTTGTTCTCATTTTTGGCTGGCAGGAAGGGAAAGTGATGGGCAATTGGTGGGGTGACCAGTCTCTGCAAAGTGGCCTGATCAGATTCCTGAGCTTCTAGGTCACTGGGCAGGATGGCGCCTGGCTGGAGCCACTGCCACTCCTTCCTGACCTGGAAAGGTGCAAAAAGTGGACCTGCATTCATTCATTGCTCTGTAAGCATCTATTGAGTGTCTGTGATGTGCTGGGCATTGATCTTATCTTTGTAGGGGTTTGGTGAGTCAGCAAAGGAGTAAGGGAAGAAAATGAGGAAAAAATGTATGTTTGGCTGTAGTTACAAACAACAGCAGGGGCAGCAAAAACAACCACACTAGAAACAAAGAAGAAAATAAAATACTCTCCTCTTCCTGTTCTTTGCGTCTCCTTTTATCTGCAGAGTGTGGCACAGTCCTTGGCACTTGTAGTGTGCTGTGAATGAATGAAGGAATCAAAGAGTGAGTTGTTTGTACCAAAACAGATACATTGATTTGTAAAATAAAGCCATTTTTGGATATTATGATTTATCTTTTAGAATTCCCAAGTATGCTGCCAGAAGGCATCAGGTGTCAGTTTGGAGCAACGAGAGGTTTAATAAATACCTGATGTATTAACAGTTAACTGATTGGAAATAGAAATACCCTATGACCTATCAACTCCACTACTAAGGATGCATCTTAGAGAAACAGGAGCCGTGACATGAACCCATGTACATCACAGCATTTTTCACAACAGCAAAAAGATGGAAACAACCTAGGTGCCTATCAATGGATGAATGGATCAACAAACTATGCTATATACACACAATAGAATATTACACAATGGTAAAGAATAACACTGAATCTGCAAAACACCTCATAACACGGAAGAACCTAGAGGACATCATACTGAGTGAAATTAGTTAATCACAAAAGGACAATTATTGTATGAGACCACTACTGTAAAAAGTTAAAAGAAGATTTACACACAAAAGGAATCATTCTTTGAAGGTTCCCAGGGGTGGGAGGGAAAGGGAGAGAAAATTACCCACTAGAGGGTAGACAAGTATTAACTTGGGTGAAGGAAAAAGCAACATACAATAAGAGGGTGCTCAGCTCAAAAGTGTCAAGGCAGTGGAAGATACAGAGAGGACCACAAGAATTAAAGGTAACAAAGATGAATACTATTATAAACACAAACCTGCAATTATGGTAATGACAATATTTTACAAGTAGATACATAGATAGACACTTGTCTTAGGCTTGGTTGTCTAGAGAAGTAAAACCAGCAAGATCACACACACACACACACACACACACATACATATATATGTATGAGAGAGATTTATCTCTAGGAAGTGGCTCACACAGGTATAAAGGCTGTTAAGTCCCATGTCTGTGGATCAACTGTCAAGCTGGAGGCTTCTCCTGACTCACACAGCTGCAGAGGCTGATGAACTCAAGACTAGAGGGCAGTGTAGCAGACTACTGGCTGCTAAGGCTGACAAATCCAAGACTGGTAGGTAAATAGCAGATTATTGGCTCACAGCTGTGAAGGCAAAAATCCCAAGACCAGTAGGCAACATGGCAGGCTACTGGTTCAAGTTCAGGAACTAGAGATGATGATGGCACAAATACAGGAGCAAAAAGCCAGAGATCTTTTCCAAATCTCTTCCATATGTACTGGAAGCAGGCCATATCCCCAAGGCAGCTCCTCTTTGTCAGATTAACTGTGCATCAGATTACACCACTTCTCATCATGGGAAATAGCTACATCACAGCTACCAAGCCACTCAAAATTACAGCCCAGTCAAGTTGGCACACAACCTTAACTACCACAACACTCAATCTGAATAGGGATGAGAAGGCAAATAGGACTACACCCATGAATATGTATAGGTTTGACAAAGGATATCTCTATGAATGTGTTTACATGTGCTGCAAATATATACATGAATGTAGTAGGACACACAAGGGACAAAGTCATGAAAACAACTCAGTCATAATAAAGCACCGTGAGGAAATGAGTTGTCAGGTATCGGGGCTCAGGACCATAGTTTTGGGTGACACTAAGTTCAAATGGCATAACATAATTCACAAAGACATTACTATCCATTCTACTTTGGTGAATATTGACTGGAGTCTTAAAAGCTTGTTAGTGGCCATCTAAGGTGGATCTATTGGTTTCTCTCCATCTGGAGAAAAGAAGAGTGAATACAATCAAAGACAGAAGGAAACAATTAATACAATGGACTAATGGACCACACGAACCCATGCCTCCACAACCCTGAGACCAGAAGGACTTGATGGTGCATAGTTACCACTGCTGACCACTCTGAATGGGATCACAGTAGGAGGCCCCAGATGGAGTGGGGAAAAATGTGGAACAAAATTGAAAATCATAAAAATAAAGACAAGCTTATTGGTCTGATAAAGGCTGGTGGAACCCCCGAGACTATGGCCCTTAGACACCTTTCAAGGTAGGAACTGAACTTAATCCCCATAACTCAACTGTCAGCCAAACGATAGATAGGGCTATAAAGTAAACAATAATACCAGGAGGGTATGCACTCATTATAACAATCAAGCATCTGAGATCAGGAGGACAGCATTTGCCCAGAGGTAGAGCTGGAAAGGTGAGAGGGAGTGTGAAGCTAGGAAAGATGAAGGGATGGGGTGGGCTCAAGGAGGAAGTGGGAAGGATGCTGATACTGTATGGGCATTGCAGTAAATGTTATAAAACAGAATGTGGATGGATGGATTTTTGAATGGAAAAACAATATGCACTGTAAACTTTCACCAAAATCCTAATCAAATAATTAAAAATCAAACAGTTAACTGATAATGCCAGGTCCTAGAGAAGGGGATCTGCCTACTTTCATGTGACATAGATTTTTTCCAAGAGGTGGAGGGAATTATTTATTTTTAAAGTATTTTTTAAACCATACAAATATAATTTTATATAATACAAAATGTGTATTATACACACATTTGTTGTGATGGTTCTTTTATGGTGTGGTCTTTTTTCTTTCCGGTTTTTGTTTGACTCCTCTCTCCCTTCACTCCTTTGCCTCTATACGTCCCTCTCCACAAGCATCACCTCCTCTCATAAAACCCATGTTAACTTCCTAATATGTTTCCTTCCTATCTTTCTCCATGCTCGTATAATCACATGTGTGTAAACATCAAACACATATAGAGGTGCTTTTTGTCAAAGTTTCATTAAAAGGGATGAAAGTGTATTACTTTTCTGGCTCTTTCCATGTTTAATGATACTTCTTGGGAATTCTGCTAAGGGCATCCGGTATAGCTTTAAATCATTCTTTTAAATAACTACATCTTTGGAAGGAAGATGGGGCAATCTACTTCCGTAGTGATACTGCCTCGGAAACCCAAGGAGGGGTCACTATGAGTCGGGTCCAACTCAACGGCACATCACAACAACAACAATGCCATAGTGTGGTTATGTCATCATTTCCCCAAATTCTCTCAGCAATAGGCATTCACTTTTTTCCAGCTTGCTTGTTGTTTTTGAACTATGAGCTCCAGGATGTGACATTTCCTTAGCTTCCTCTGTATAGCTGCAATCCTGATTAAACCAGGAATTGGGACACTATGTTCCCTGGGCCAAATTCAGCTTGGCACTTGTGCTTGTAAATAAAGTTTTATTGGAACACAGTTATGACCATTTGTGCTGATTTTGTGCTCAATGGCAGAGTTGAGTAGTTTCAACAGAGACCCTGGGGGTCGCAAAGCCTAAAATATTTTGTCAGCTGACCCTCTGTAGGACAAATTAGCCAATACTTGGCCTATACCTGCAGGTTATGTGCACTCTCACCTCAACTGTACTTTGATATCTGTTTTTCCAACTGTGGAACTGAGGAGCAAAATAGAGGTCTTGCTTTAAAACCAAACCCACTGCCAGTGAGTCAATTCCAACTCATAGTGACCCCCACTGGGTTTCCAAGGAAGTAGATTTATGGAAGTAGATTGTTCCATCTTCCTTCCACAGGACAGCGTTGGGTTTGAACTGCCAACCTTCTAGTTATCAGTCAAATGCCATAGGCACTGTGCCATTTATATGCTGTTCCCTTTCTCAGGAATGCTGCATCTCTAACCCCCAACTCCTGTGATTTCTCTCTCTAAAGCTATCTCTGATTTGGTTTATGTGTCTCTAATGTGTGCTCTTTTAGTGCCCTGTGCTTCTGTGAATAGTACTTGTTACATTTCACTGCAACAGCACTGCTACTTGTCTTTCATGCTAGAAATAAGCTCCTTGAGGACAGAGATCATGTCTGTCTTGTTCACTGATATATCTTTAGTACTTGTCTCTAAGGAGATGCTTAAAAAATATTTGGTGATTGGATGGATGAATGAGCTAGGTGATATGTATCCTCAATGGCTCCTGCTTCTCCATTCTGTGTCCTTTTGCCTTTCTGTTCATGGGTAACCCATTATCACCCATTCCCTTTTAGATGGTTTCACTATAGTTCCCTTCTTCTATTTAAATCATCTTTCAGGAAATAATTTGAAAAATATGTTTTTAAATGGCTGATATAGCTTAACATAAGTTTCATGAGTGCAGAACCCATAGGTATGTTATTTTTTTCCTCTCTGTCTAATAACCAGCACAGTGCATGGCACAGAGAAGGTGTTCCATTGATATTTGCTGAATTAATGTTTATGGTAACTCAAGCCTGGGTTAAGTCAAAGAAATATATCTGTGATTGTGGAATGCCTGGTGTCAGGAAGCCAACTTGGGAAATAATTTTGGAAATAGAATATTTACTTTTTGTGTTTCTAGAATTGAATTCCAAGACTTTCCCTTTTACTTAACTATGTTAGGGTGGCCCCTGGGGTGGGTGTAGCATCTCAGTGTCCATTGTAGGTGATAGGAAATGTTAGTGCACTATGTATAAAGAGGGGCATGAAAAGCCAGGGAAGGGGGGTATTTTGTGAGTCTGCTCTCTGTATAATTCCCAGATTCTGAAATTCTATCAACTTCTAAAGTAAAGAAGTTTATATTTTAAAATGTTTATGAGTAGCCTTAACAATTCAGCTTCTGAATTCCACATCTAGTAGCTGCAGATGTAGGAACGTGTCCTCAGCATTCACAGGCCAGGCTCCCACCATGACAGTCAGCCTTCACTTTCCTTCACCAGTGCCTCTGGAGGCTCTTGGTTGTAGGGATTTGCACTGGTTCTGGCTCCCAGGAGGTGTCACATACTAGTCTAATATTGCCTTTCCATCCTAGGCTTTGGTCTTTCTCTCATGTTCTACTTCTGTGCTTTCAAGCTGACAACATTGAAGATGGAATCAGTACTGGGAAAGAGACCTTGCTACCTCTCCAAAGTGCCAGAGAAGTTGGAAATCTCTCAGCAGGATTTCTGAAGCATTTGCAGCCTGGTGGCATAGTGCCTAAGGCATTTGATGGCCAACCAGAAGGTTGGCGGTTGAAACCCACAAGCCACTCTGTGGAGGGAAGATTGGACAATCTACTTCCATAAAGATTTACTGCCTCAGAAACCCACAGGGTTTGCTATGTGACGGAATCGACTCGATGGCTGTTGCATTTTTGTTTCTTTGTTTTGAAGAGGGCTGCAGAGCTGATATAGGTACTGCTCTTAGATTTTTCTGGTTACTGGCTCTGAGAGAGCCCGTGGCAGAGAGATATTGTAGGTAAGGAAAATGAGAAAAGTAACAAATGTTTCTTTTCCCATCTATGATGTTTTAGCCTTGCTCTCCCCTTAGGGCCGAGGCTGGGGGAGAAAAGCTGTATTAGCTAATAGTGATGCTCTTCTCCCCATCACTGATACTCAGCTAACTTTTCTTAGAGGGAGAGAATTTGATAGTCTATTAAATTTAAGGCCTTTTGCTCTGTGGGCTCCAATACCAGGACACTTTCTTTCACAGCCTTCTCTCCCTTACCCTCCTGTTTGAGAAAAAATTATTATTGTTGTCAGCTGCTGCTGAGTCATGACTCATAGTGACCTCATGCCCAATGGAAAATAACGCTGCCTGGTCTGTGCCATCCCCTTGGTTGGCTGAGGATTGGATTGTTATGAGCCATAGGGTTTTCACTGGATGATTTTCAGAAGTAGATTGCCAGCCTTTCTTCCTAGTCTGTCTTAGTTTGGAAGCTTTGCTGAAACCTATTGAGTATAACAGCAATACATAAGCCTTCACTGACAGATTGTTCATGAGGATTATTGGCCTGGGATTGAACTAGGGTCTCCCATGTGAGAGGTAAGAATTCTACCACTGAATCACCAAAGCTTCATTAGAAAAATGGTACTTTATTCTTGACTCCCCACATTTCTAGTTCCCTCCTCTGCCCTGGGATCTATGCAGATTATGTGAGGTCACTCAGTCTTGTCCTTCAGTACCTCCCTGGTTGGGCAGCCCACCAGGCCCTGAGTCCATAAGATCTTGACCAAATCACTGGCTGGTCATTCTGTTGGATTACATAAATGGCTTGTGAATTTGGTCCCTTGGCCAAAATAATGCCTGTACCAAGTCAGGGCAGTGAAATCCTGATAGAGTCACTAACTTCCCAGCCACAGGGCAACTATAGATCCCTTCCTTTTTGGAACATACCACCAGCATAGGGATAGACTATGAGGAATATTTGGCCTCGGGCAAAGCTGGAGCCTAAGAGAAAGCTTTAGATGCATGTGTGTTTTCTCACAGAATTATAAAGCCCAGCAGCTCTCAGTGCCAGAGGCTGCGCCGTTTCTGTGTTTTTCAACTATTCATTAGTGATTACATACCCCCCTGAACACCTGCAAGACCAATTCATAAAGCAAGCATTCATGGACTTTGGCAAGGGCTTCATGGGAACTGCAGGGTACAGGGCACAGTCATTGTATCTCCAGATAAAAAACATTCTCTTACCAAGGAGGCCTCTGAAAATAGAAGCAGGCTGCAATTTCAGTTCAACACCACGGGGTATTAAAAAGAAAAGTGTTACTTCACCTCGTCCCTTTATGAAGTCTGTGTGCTGAGGGGCTGTGGCGTTCCTGGACAAATCCTCTTTCAGGACCTTTTCGGGAGTGAGAAGAGGGGAGTGGTGGGTACTGCATTGATTGTGACGGAGGACAGCCCGGCCATCGTGCGTTGTGGCATGCTCTCCTGCAAGTTACACTGATTCACAGCAGGACAACAGGAAATACGGAACTTGGGTGGCCTTCTGTGTAATTCCGGGTGACAGATTGCCCCCGCCACTTACAAAAACGGCACCATAATTAATCCAAAAAGGCCAACAGTAATAGATAACCAACCAAAAATAACATCTTTATACAAAATATGGAACTGACCTTTAACATGATTCTTCACCACCTTTATTTTTCCTTTTAAATGCTCTATTTTCAATGACAAAATGGCAGGGGCTGGAACAATGCGGCTCCAAAGGGTAGTGCTGGTTACAGTGGCTAAGTCGATCTGACTGGCAGAGCCAGTTCTCAGAAGTACTGTGAGGACCCTTTAATAGACTAGGGAAGCTGAGACTCTTCCCTGAGCATCTGAAAGCCCAGGGCCCTGAAAGCATAACCATATTTTGTCTATAAAGGCAAAACGAAGGTTATTTTGATCCATTAACACACTGGCCTGCTTGGATAATTTACAGAATTTTTCTTGGTTGTGCAAATATGTGTGTATAGGGGGTGGGGAGTGAATGGAAGGCTACAACTCTCCCCTTTGCTTTGCCTGCATAGACAGCCTCCAGTGCTCAATTAGCCTCCTGAAGGGCCCCTTTCTCAAGATAGCAGCTTATCCACAAGGAGAGATGGTGTTCACAGTATGCTTTATCCTCATGCGTATAAACACACATAGTCACAAACTCATTTAGGTTAGAAAAGACTTTTAATGGGACATCTGGCTCTCTTCCACTACTTTTTGTCAAGGCAAAGTCAGTTCCCTCATTAATATCCTGTAGCAACCACATGGATGGCTAGAATCTGTGGTTAAGTAGAAATAATTTTTGTCTCTTGTTATTGATTCAATTAGTACAATGGACAAAAAAAAAAAAGGTCATTCCTAAGAATTTTCATATATATGATTAGCCCTTAAGGATGAGGGAAGCTTTAGTGCTGGGTGAATAAAGGAAGCTATGGCTACAACTTATAGCTTGTTGTTGTTGTTATGTGCTGTCGAGTCAGACCCAACTCATAGCGACCCCTCCTTGGGTTGCCGAGGCAGTATCACTATGGAAGTAGATTGCCCCATCTTCCTTCCGAGGAGTGGCCGATGGGTTTGAACCATCAGCCTTCTAGTTAGCAGTCAAGTGCCTTAGGCACTACGCTACCAGAGCTCCCACAACTTACAGTATAGAAAGTGACGATGATGAGTGACGATGATAATGAGACTTGTAACTGTAGTGAAAATCCCACTGTTCATCAGTTGGGGGACGTAGAGTATAGTGCCTAAGATTATCAGTTTGCAGCTAGACCCCTTTGGTTTAAATCACAGTTCTGTTATTGCTAGCTGTGACCTTGACCATTTTTTTTAACCTCTCTGTTTTTCAGAGGTTCTTTAACATTCTCATCTGTAAAATGGCATAATAATAGTCTACAACCTCAAAGTGTTATTGTAAGTATTAAACAAGTTAACACGTGCAAAAAAACATAAGCATTGCCAGCTATATAAATGTTAGCTGTCACCAGTTAAATTATCCAGATCGCTAGCTATTGATGAAGAATTGTTTATATCATCCATTGCATTCCTAGCAGTGATTGATCTGTTGTTGTTACTTGCTATTGATTGTGCTCTGATTTATGGCAACTTTATGTATATTGCCAGAATGAAATGTTGGTTGGTTTTGCACCATCTTCAAGACTGTTGGTATGTTTCAGTCCATTGTAGTGCCTTTCAACCTAGGGGCTCCTCTTCTAGCTCTGTATCAGACAATATTTTGTTATGCTCCATAAGGTTTTCATTGACTCATTTTCAAAAGTACATTGCCAGGGCTGTCTTCCTAGTTTGTTGTAGTCTAGAAAGTCTGCTGAAACCTGTCCACCATGAGTGACCCTGCTTGTATTTGAAATACTGGTGCCATAGCTTCCAATATCATAGCAATACGCAAGCTACCACAGTATGACAGACTGACAGATGGGTGGTGGATGATTGCTTTACTCCATGTTTAATAACAACTAGCAATAATTAATAAGCCATTTAACTAACAACTAACAACAATTAATAATCTACATGCCAGATACTGTGTATGCCTCAACTGTCTTAATGCTTTCAATGGTCTTCCATTTTCCAAAGGGAAGCACTGAGATTAGAAAGAGTAATCTAGTTCAAAATTACACAGCTAAGACGTAGTTGTTGTTGTTATGTGCTGTCGAGTCGGACCGGACTCATAGCGACCCCTCCTTGGGTTTCCGAGGCAGTATCACTACGGAAGTAGATTGCCCCATCTTCCTTCTGAGGAGTGGCTGGTGGGTAAGGAGTGGCTGGTGGGTTTGAATCGTCATCCTTCTGGTTAGCAGTCAAGTGCCTTATCCACTATGCTACCAGAGCTCCCAATAAGTAGTAGAGCTAGAAGTAGTAGAGCTAGAATTCTATCCAGGCTGACTCCAAAGACCCTGATTTTAACTTACAAGTTATCTTTCTTGTGTTTACCTCTGAAGAGATACAAGCCATGACAAATGTTGCTTCCCATCCTTTTTTATGATTCTTCTTAGTGTCCTCATCAATACTTCTGAGAGTCTGATGTAGGCAGTGCTAAAAGCGACCAAAGGTTCATGTTCTCAGAGGCAGTGGTCTCTGTGAGTAGGCTCAGGGCAGGGTGTAGAGAGTGTCTGCTGTCAGTCCAACTTGGGCTCATGGTTCAGCATTGTCATTCATTGTCCCATTACTGCCCAAAATCTCAGTCTCCTCATCAGGAAAATGAAATCTACTTTAAAGGGCCTTTTCCATGTTTAAATGAAGTAATGAATGTTACATATATTTGCTGTTCAGTAAATGATATATTTTATTAGTAGTAAAACAACCACAATGAAAAAAAAACCCAAAAATACTCACTGCCATCAAGTCAATTCGGACTCATAGTGACCCCCATTGGGTTTCTGAGGCAGTAAATCTTTATGGAAGTAGATTGCCCAGTCTTCCTTAGTATTAGCAACAGCCAACTCCTTAAATTTCTCAATTTGCTGTTTTAGGGAAGTAGAAGCTCAGTAAAAGAATGAGAACATTTCATCAGCAACAGTAATAGTCATTCCGACAGATACATAATAATGCTACCGCTATTTCCTAGTGCTAATACATAAGCAAAATAATACAAAGCCAGCTATTATTTAAATAATTCAATCTGTGCAAAAAGCCAATAAAATCAGGTCTCCATCCTATCTAGTTTTTCCAATGGTTGGATTTTTTCTATTTAAGTTTACCAATACATTTTGGATGGAGTAGCCATAATATGTGATACTTGAAAAGAACAATGAGATTTTGTAAGATAAATCCTGGTTCTGCTGTTCATTTCACCTGTAAACCTGAGGCTTGGTTCAGTTCCATCCTGAGTGGACTCTTTATAACAGGAGGTAGAGAAGGTTTTCAGTACCTAATAATAATGAATCTCTGGATAACAGACAGGAGAAAAGAGCTTGTTCTTTTCTGGATGATCTGGTTAATTATCTGGTTAAATTAGGTTAAAACCTTTTTGTCAGGCTCTCTAATTATCTGGAAAAGCAAGTAACTGTGTCCTTTTAAGAGCCTTTAGGCTTGAATTATTCATCTACATAACCCCACACCCCAAGATGGTTTCCCAATCCTTCACCTGCCTGTCTGTGCATAGATTGGACTAAGACTCTTGAGTTGTTCTATTTACAGCTTCTTCTAAATGCAGAATGTTCAAACCATCTCCTCTTTTTTTTTTTTTTTTTTTTCCTCATACAAAAGAGAGATCCAACTTTGAGCTGTAAGGATGCTGGTGCTCACTTGGAAGATCAGTAGCAAATTTTCCCAAGAGACACAAACAAACACATGCATAACTGGAATATCAATGAGGTCTTTTTAGAGGCGAGGCATTAAAATGCAAGGCAGGAGATAATGAGATAAGCAGTAAGTTACAGGTTTCTTAATTTTAGCGTGAAAGGAGAGAGAGAGAAAAAGAGAGAGGGAAAATAGATCAAAACGCCCCCCAAAGTAGCTTAGTACAAGGATCTACTGGACTTGGAATTAAGCTGGCTTGAGGTGGGTTAGGGGGTGTTTTTCCAGTTACATCACTCACACAAATGCAATTGTGAATAATCATCTTAGAGGGAAGAGGGGAGATATCAGAGCAATGCAAAACATTTTTTCTCATCTCCTGCTTTATGCCTGCTTTCACCTCTGCTTGCATATTTCAGAGTTAAATACAGGAAATCTCATCTCATTATGTCTTTATTCTCTCCTGATTGTTCTGGGGTGGGGGAAATAGTTACCATTTCTTGAGAGAAGACTACGTACAGACATTGTACCGAGTGCTTTGATCTCATTGAATCCTCCCAGCAACCTTCTGCATGGTCTTATTACCCTCTTGCTATAGATCAGGAGACTGCAGCTAGAGGATTACATTGTTCAAGGCTGGGGATTAGAACTGTGTTGGTCAGACTCCAAAGCCAGGCACTTAGCCATAGCTGCCTTGTGAGCCACTGAAGTTATGTCCAGACAAATTGTCTCTATGCTATGCTTCATCTAGCATAGGGAAGAAATGAGTCTGGAGCAAGGCAGATTGGGCAATCTACTTCCGTAGTGATACTGCCTCAGAAACCCAAGGAGGGGTTGCTATGAGTCAAATCCAACTCGACGGCAGTGAGACAGTTAAAAGAGCATTTGAGATGGAATAAAAAAATCTGGGTAACAGGCTCTCTGCTGCCTTTTAGCTGTGTAGCTTTGCGTAACTTATTTAATTTCTCTGAGTCAGTTTTTTCATTGGTAAGACTGAGCTATTAATACCTTTTTTTCAGTGTTGTGAGATTTAATTGATATCTACGAAATGAAAATGTGAGAGTATTCAGTACTTTTTTTTTTTTTTTTTAAGCCAACAACTAACTAAAATTTAACTAAGGAAGCTCTGGTGGCCTAGTGCTGAAGGCATTTGACTGCTAACCTGAAGGCTGGTGGTTCAAACCCACCAGCCACTCCTCAGAAGGAAGGTTGGGCAATCTACTTCCGTAGAGATACCACGTTGGAAATCCGAGGAGGGGTCGCTATGAAAGCCAACAACAGCAACACCAAACAACACCCAAATTCTGGGAGGAAATCAGGAAAAGTCTCCACATAATTTAGAGCTTTCTTTCTTTCTAGTCCTACTCTTGCCATCTTCATTCAGACCTCATCTTTTCTCACTGGAACTTTTGCAATATTCTCTGCCCCCAAACTTTGTCTCTTTCATACTGTCATCCAGCTTGCTATCAAAGAGCTAAAATATGATCTAAAACTAAAATATGATCATGTGACTTCCCTACTAAAAATCCTTTGATGCACTTCATGGGCTATGGGACAAAATCTAACTTCCTTACTTCAATGTGGCTCCACGGCTCCTCATGATTTGGCCCCTGCCTGCTTTTTCAATCTCTGGTGCTCATAGTATTTTACTGGGATGTCCACTGTGTTAAGCTACCTGGAATTCTATAATAAGTTGTAATCTTCCCTACCTTTAGGCCTTTGCATCTGCTGTGTCCTCTTTGGGGGATGTCCTTCAACTTAAACACTATCTCTGCTTTGAAAATTTCCCTAATTTTGCTACCCAGGGTTTGCCACATTGATATCTCTTTGATATCATAGCTAAAAACTTAACAAAGTGAGGCAATGAGTAATTATCCTATTTGTATCTCAGCTGCTAGGTTGGGAGCTCCCTGAAGGCAGGACCGGAGTGATTCATCTTTAGTTCTCAAACAAAAATGCAGTACTTAGTATACATCATTTGTTCAAGAAGAACTAGGAATGGTGGTGGGCCATGGCCGATCAGAAGACTGCTGTAATTGTCCTGGGAAGAGGCAGAAAGTCTATACTAAGATGGAAAAGAGTTCCATTTTCCACCTTTCTCACAATCAGCCCCCTCCACTGATAGATTAGCTAGCTAGGTGGGGATCCCCTCCCTTACTCACCTGATCCAGACCTCTCTTCTGAAGCACAACTTTCCCCAGTAGGTGAGGGCCTGAACCAGAGAAGTGGAAATGGGAATGAAAATGAGGAGTGGATTTAAGAGATTATTAAAAAGCAGGATTAAGAGAAACAATTACATGTTATAGTTAAGGTAGAAAGAAGAATCCAGCATGAGTTAGCCAAATAAGTCAGATAGGAAGGCATGAGGTTTTCCGCTCTGACACAGTCTATTTATCATTCAAAAAGGGAAGAGCTGACAAAGTGTGGGTCATGCTCAATCTCTGTGAATGATCAGAACTAACAATACAGCAACATGAGTTAAAAGATGGTCAAGTAGAAACTAGAGGTCTTCTGTAAAGTCACAAGTGACCTCAATCATTTACAAAGGAGGAAAGAGAAGCAGCTCAGAGGGACTTGGGTTCCCTACTAGGGCAAAGGAATCTCTGGGTGATGCAAAAAATTAACACATTTGGCAGCTAATCAAAAGGTTGGTGGTTCAAGCCCAGAATCACCTCAGAGGAAAGGCCTGCCAAAAATCAGCCACTGAAAACCCTACAGAGCAAAGTCCTACTCTTTTGCACATGGGGTTGCCATGAGTCAGAATCAACTTGAAATAACTGGTTAATCAGGGCAGAAAGATTTGTGGCCTTATAATGGCTGTAATGGCAAAGGATGTGGGTTGTTTTATTACTCTATCATCCAATGTCAAGGTAAAGATCCAGTATCTGAATGATTCATCCCAAAGTCCCCCCAAATGTCTCTTCAAATATTTGACAGTTCTGGAAAGGACAGAGTTTTTTAAAATTTATTATTATTATTTTTTTACTTAGGACACTTTTACAGTACCTTAATTGGCAGAGTTTATAAAGTTATCACCTTATATATTTTTGATCAACCTGATGCCCCCAGACTTTTGGTGCAGGAAACCATTTCAATGGCTATAATTTACCAACCTCTACACTCAGTTTACAGATGAGGAACTAAAGCACCAAAAGTTGAATGCATTTTTTTTTTTCCTAATGGCAGTAGTATCAGAAACAGATTTCCCCAGTCCCAGACTATCTGCCATACAGCTCTTGTACACATTTCATTGTCCCCTGCAAACCTCTAGCCCTCACAAGCAAATGCTTCATGGATCAGGAAGCTCCAAAAGTGATAGTAGTTGTGTAAATTTTGGAGGTTTTGGTTATACACCTTGGTTTGGAAGACATGTGTTGGCCTCAGGAATGAAGATTTCTGAAATGACAGCATCAAGAGGGAAGGGTTTTGTACCCATGTTTCCTACATATTGTTTGAAGCTAGGGAAAAAGGCTATTCAGGCTTTAGACATACTTGATTTTAATGCAGTGGTTTCAATGTTGGCTGCACTCTGAAATCACCTGGGTTATTGGAAAATACTGATTCCTTGGTCCCTCTCCCAGAGTTTCCAAACTTAATTGGTCTAGGGTGGGCACTGGGAATTTTGGAAGATCTTCATGTGTTTTAACATACAGCCAATGTTGAGAATCATTCTTTAAAACACCTTGATTTCATTAGCTTTAAATGATTCAGAAGAGCTTTTAGCTTCACCTGGTACAGGTAGCTGTGATAAGGTCTTGAAGAGGAAATGAGAATAAAGTAGAAAGAAGGAAGTTAAGACATAAGAAAATATGCAGAATAAAGATTCATGATTAACCAGACCCAGAAAAGGGGGAAAAGACATTTTCATTTATGCCAAAGGCCATATGTGAGTGCCTGTGGGGAAAAGCATATCCATAGTTTTGTGACTGAACCAATAATTCATATCTGATTCAGAAGCTGACTTTGTTGGATTACTGCTCTACAGCTGTTCTCAGTCTAAGTCCAGCCTCTCCCAGCGGGACTCATTGTAGCAACATGACTCGTTTATGGAACTCATATGCAGGGGCCTGGAGACCCCAAACTGTAAATTAAAACCTTGTGTACATTACTTTGGTGAATTCATTTCAAATGCATTTTGGCTTTTCCAAATAGGCCATTTTCACTAGAAAGGGGAGGAGAAAACACAATGGAAAGGAAACAGATCTTTTACAGTCACCATTCCTATTTCTGGTAGGAGATCTTGACATAAAGGTAAATAATGGAAATAAATTCCAATAAAATGTCAAGGCTTTGCTCAGCCTTGGTGTGGGCATGTTTGGAGGGGTGGAGGGAAGAGGGAAAGTAAGCAGACATGGAAGTGAGAAATATGGAACTCTAGAGGCCAAGTGTTACAGCTAGAAAATTCCTTAGAGGCCATCTTCTGGTAGAAGATCAGCTCAAATTTTATTTACTTTGGAACACTTTTCTGGAAGCTTTTTTCAAGTTAACAGCTGAAAAGGAAACTGAGGCCCGCAGGGGCGTAAAATGTCTGGATCAAAGTCACACCAGTAATTAGTGGCAGAGGTAGATCTAGAAGTGATTTGTCTTGATTCCTAGTCCAGTGTCTCTTTCTTATCATATATCTTGAAGCTACTATGATGAGGTTTACGGAAACCTAACAAGAAAGGAAGTGTTTCAGGTGATGGTTTCTAAAACCAAAGTGATGCGTTGAACTTGAGCAAAGTTTTAGGAGTTTTAGGGCAGGAAAATTCTCCTGGTTTTCCCCAGGTAAGATATGACTAGGCCGGAGGGTGATCTAGAAGTGGGAATACATGTGGGAGACATTTTAGACAAGGAATCATTGTATCAGTTGCTGACAAGTTGAGGAGAAGAGGGGGAGAAAAGGACTGTGAAGCAGGAAACATAGGTTTAATCTAGAAATTCTTTGTTATGATTGTAAAAACTGATCCTCAATTCTCTGTTCATCCCTGTTGTTTAATTTTCTTCAGTTGCTTATTCCTCATTAGTACACCAGGGTATAATAGGAAGAAGACAAATAACACAGTCACAGAGACAAAGTAGAATGAGAAATTGAGCTTGGCATATGGACTTGATGAGAGTGGACAGCCCATCTGGATGATGCCACTCAACACACACCACATATTTGGTGAGCATTTTCTCTGTATAGGCACTGGAGAAACAAAGATGACAGAAATCCAGTTCCCACCTCAGGAGGTACTGTCTAGTGGGATTGCATAGACATGTGAGCAAATAATTGTGGTCATCTTGTGTGTTATCACAGGGATACATGAAGTAGGCTGAAGGAACCAAGAAGGGAGTCTGGGTGCATGGTGGGAGCATGGTTGGAGAAGCTTCCCAGAAGAAGTAACTTTCAGGGTGGTCTTTATGGGATGAGTGGGAGTTTATCAGAGGGAGATAACAAAGCAGATAGAGCACCACAGGCAAAGACAACTAGCCGTGGACTTGGGGCTTGGTAATCAGTTTTATATGTCTAGAGAGTAGGGTGTAAGGGGCCATAGGGAGAAATAAAACTGGAAAGATGGTTTGAGGACAAATTATGAAACCATGCTAATTAATATAGACTTCATCCTGAAGGGAATGAGGAGCATTCATGACTTATAAAGCCAAGGACTGACACGCTCAGATAGGAGTTTTGTAAAGATATTTCCAGACTTGAAAAGTTGCATTAGAGAAGGGAGAGTCTCTGGGTGGTGCAAACAGTTAAACACTTATCTACTGACAGAAAGGCTGGCGGTTTGTATCCACCCAGAGGTGCCTCAGAAGAAAGGCCTGGTGATCCAGCCAAGGTCCAGATCCAGAGTGTCTTTTACCACAACCACCCCAGCTGTCAGAGATTGCTTCCTTCTCTAAATTCATAGACATCACAGTTTGTACCACTCACTTTCAAGTAATTACCTATTATATTGTGAAATTGCTTGTGGAGTTGTCTTTCTATAATTCTTAGCAAAAATTTTTAAATTTCTTTTAACTTGTGATTTGGGTGGGGGTTTACAGAGAACATTAGTTTTCCATTCAACGATTCATACATGTTTTCTTTTGTGGAATTCATCACAATCCTTGCAAGGTAACAGCACCTTTCCCACTCGCTCCCTGTGTTTACCATTTGCTTTGTCTTTCTTTCCTATCCCTTCCTGCCTTCCTAGCTTTATCCCTGGCAAACCTGCACTTTTGATCTCATATGGTTGATTATGTCAAGGAACTCATACCTTCCTGGTATTATCATGCACCTAATAGGCCTGTCTATGGTTTGGCTGAAAGTTGAGCCAAGGGACTTGAGTTCAGTTCCAGGCTTGAAGGATGTCTAAGGACCCTAGTCTCGAGGAGTTCATCAGTCTTCATCAGACCAGTAAGCCTAGTGTTTTTTATGATTTTCAGTTTTGTTCCACATTTTCTCCTTCTCTATGTGGGACTTCTTATTGTGTTCCCTTTTAGAGCAGTCAGCAATGGTAACCAAGCACCATCTAGTTCTTCTGGTCTCAGGGTTGTGGAGGCTGGGATTCATGTGGTCTTTTAGTCCTTTAGATTAATTGCTTCTTTGCATCTTTGATTTTTTTCACTCTTCTTTGCTTCGTGTGGGGAGAGACCAATAGTTGCACCTTACATGGCTGTCAGACAAGGAGGGGAATGGAGGATAAATCACTAACTAGAGAGTAGACATGTTACCTAGTGCCACTCTGACAAGCATATACCATAAATGGGATGTCTTGAACAAACAGGCGTTTATTCTCTTACAGTTTGGAGGCTTTAAGTCTGAGTCCAAAGTGCCATGCTCTACAGGCTGGGTGAAAGCCCCTCAACCTTGGGCTTCAGCTCTTTCTCCTGCTCCTGGCCCTGAAGCTGGAGGCCTTTCTTCACTCAGCTGCTGGCTGCTGAGGCTGACAAGCCCAGGGTTGACAAGTAATAAGGCACAGTCCCGATGTTACCAAACCACACAGGAGTCTATTAATTCAAGTCCATTAAAAGTCCCAAGGTCGGAAGAGCATGACCGGCTGCTGAACAACGCCAGGGTTATACGCAGGGTTCAAGTGTACCATAAGCTAGAGACCATTCCCAAGGCTTATCCTTACATACAGGAAGCAGACCACATCCCTAAGGCAGCTACTCAGTTGCTCACAATAGATTCCACCATGGAGTTGATTACCAGTCTCATCATGGGGAATACTACATCCAGCTGCCCAGCCACTCAATCAGGCCCAGCCAAGTTGACACACAAACTTAACTACCACAACATGTATTAACTTGACTGTGTTGTTGTTGTTATGTGCCCTCGAGTCGGACCCGACTCATAGAGAACCCTCCTTGGGTTGCCGAAGCAGTATCACTATGGAAGTAGATTGCCCAACCTTCCTTCTGAGGTTTGAACCCCCAGCCTTCTGGTTAGCAGTCAAGTGCCTTAGGCATTATGCTACCAGAGATCCCAACTTGCCTGTAGGGGAAGATAATACACAATAAGGGAGAGATCGGCACAAAATGATCAAGGCAGTGACAGACACAGGAGGAACACAAGAGTTAAAGAAACAAAGGTGCATATTATTTTACATACAATCCTGCAATAACAATAATTTTGGAGTGGATACATAGATAGATACCCAAGCTAAACAGAGGTGGAAAGGCAAATCAATTACACCCACCTATATATATATATATATAGTTTTGAAGAGGATATCTCTACCTATGTATCTGTATTTGCTGCAAATATATCCATGAATATAGTAAAGCAGACAGGGAGCAAAATTATGAAAACTTCTTGATCATAATCAACCACCTTGAGGGAATGAGTCACTGGGTTTGTGGACTTAGGGCCATGGTCTCAGGGGAGATTAAGGTCAGTTGGTGTAATAGTCCACAAAGACAATGTTCTATATCCTACTTTGGTGAGTAGTGACTGCGGTCTGTAATTTAATTCTTATGCTATTACCTAAATTTGATATGTATATTTGTTTATTTTTTTTCCCCATTCAACTACATTGTAAACTCCTTGTAAGCAAGGGTCAGATCCAATGCATCCTTGAATAATAATGATATTTTGTGTTTCTCTGGCAGTTTAGATCTTATAAATCCCTTCCACCTTATTTGTGCTGCACAATAATTCTGTCGGTTTGGAAGAGCTGGTATTATTAGTATCCTAATTTCTCAGATGGAGAAGCCTGGAGTAAAAAATATTAAATGATTGTCCCAAAGTTACACTGTACCATGTTTTCCACAGAGCTGAAGACATCAATGGTACTTAATAAGTAATGTTGATTTATCTGTTCATTAAATCCTAGCTTGATTCCATAGCCAGCTTGATGATTTAAGCAATGGGATCTGTGTTTGGGAGAGATGATTGGCTGTACAG
Organism: Orycteropus afer afer; assembly: GCF_000298275.1. Taxonomy (NCBI): domain Eukaryota; kingdom Metazoa; phylum Chordata; class Mammalia; order Tubulidentata; family Orycteropodidae; genus Orycteropus; species Orycteropus afer. The sequence goes on along the minus strand of NW_006921845.1, from coordinate 4,742,176 downwards.
ACATCTTGAACTCACTGGCTTAATATGCAACCTTCTGCTTCCCCATAATTGGACGTGCATTTGGTGAATCAGGAAAATGCAGACAATAATTTTGATTTTTACCATCAACGCCTCCCCACTATTTTCCTCTAAGGAAGGTTTCAGAGAATCCCTTTGCTGCCTCACCTCTCCCTTTCACTCTGCCTATAAAGACACAAGAGGGTGTTATGAAACAGTGAGTTTTAAAATTCTTCTTTCCAGATGTCATCTATTTAGTTTTTGCAATATTAACTGGCAGCCATATCTGATTTTAGGAGCATGAAGATTACTTGAAACCATATGACAGAACTGTTTTACTTATAGAACTAGTGCTGAAAAAGGCTTTGTTAGTAAAAGTTGTGCAACAAAAAATGCAATGTGTAAAGGGAGGTTTTATACTTTTTATATGTCCAGGAGTTGGTCAGCCTGGGAAGGACAAAAGTACATAGTACTTGTGAACATCATCAATGTGTTTGTGGCTCTTTTTTTTTTTTTTTGCCTATGACTGTGACAAAAGTGAGTCAAAAGTGGAGTAGATTAGCTCCTTCCTGCCTCCATCTCTTCTCTCTCAGTGTCCCTACCTCCTCTCTCTTCTATTTCCATCCTCTGTGGATTTAGACTAAAGTTTTCAATTTGTCTGAATTACCTGAGAAGTTATAAGGATAAATGAGGTGTGAAAGCACTTTGAAAGTAAAGAATTGCTTTGATGAATCCAAACCCAATCTAAGCAGAACCCTCTGTACACTATAATCCAAGAGGAAAGAAGAAAATGTCAGTGATGAAAAACAAGCTGAGAATGAGGTAAAATAGAATTGAACTTCTAGGGTGTGCCTCTGGGTCAAAGGCAGCTGTGGTTGAGAAAAACTGCACTGGAGTTGAGTTAGAAGACTGGAAACCTGACTCTCACTTCCTAACAGTGCAACTGGGGATGATTCATTAGATCTCTTTGAAAGTGTTTCCTTATCGGTAAAACGGTGATAATAATGCTTGTCTTGTAGGGTGACCGTGAAGAGCAAATGAGATAAACCACGGGAAAATTTTCGTAAATTGAAAGATGCTATACAAAGTTAAAGGATGACGGTTATTACTTAGAAAATGCCTTTGACACGTGCGTTTCTGGAAGCGTATCATGGTTTTTAGGTCCCTGTGATGCAAATGGTTTGCACTCAACTACTAATCTAAAGGTTGGCCATTCAAACCCACCCAGCAGTGCCACAAAAGAAAGGCCTGGCAAACTGCTTTTATAAAACATTAAAGCTAAGAAAACCATGGTACAATTCTACTCCGTAACACATGGGAGTGCCATGAGTAGGAATCTTCTCAACAGCAACAGGCTTGGCTTTGGTTATCATGTTACTTAGTGTTCCAATGGACAGTCGAGGCACCAAACTATCTACACTAATTGAGCAAAGATTCCATTTTTGCCAATTAATTACTGATTGAGAAAGTGAATTCATAACCTGGAGAAAACTTTCCCCACCACTACCTCAGGGACCCCTTGCTCTGCTAGGATGATCTCTTCTAGACCCCAGGCACATCAGCCCTCAGTCCTGCTTCTGTGCCTTTGTCTATCTTGTTTTGCAACCTGGGTAGGATGGGGAAAGCGGGCCTTCTCTTCATTTTCTATAATAAGCATGTCCATTCAGTAAGGCTCCCTTTTCTCTAGTCTTCTGTCAAGGCTTTCCTTGAGTTGTCCAGGTCAAATGACTACCTTCACAATTAGTGAAGAACTTGATTCCCTCCATTAGTATAATATTTGCACTGATATTTCACACTTAATTTTTATGTATGTTTCTCCTAAATTGTGAGTTAGTTCCACCAGGACAAGGGACAGTGTTTCACCTGGTATCCCCATTGCCTGGCACAGAGGCTGCCTGACACATGTGTATGCCCACTAAATGGTGGTGGTATGCAATCCCTGCAAGGTGCCTGACCTTGATCTGGACAACTGCCTGCAGAAGCTTGAGTGAAATATGTGCCAGGTAAACTGAAAGCAGCAATTGGCTGATTGCTTGATTTTCAGCAGAGATTCGGAAAGAGATTTCTAATTAATCTTTAGTTGGTCTCAACATTGGGGTTGTTAGGTGCCATTGAATTAGTTCTGATTCATAGTGACCCTGTCTGCAGCGGAATGAAATGCTGTCCAGTCCTGTGCTGTCCTCACAATTCTTGCTATGCTTGAGCCCATTGTTGCAGCCACTGTGTCAATCCATCTTGTTGAAGGTCTTCCCCTTTTTCATTGACCCTCTACTTTACCAAGCATGGTATCTGTGGTAGTTATGTTTGTGTGTCAACTTGGCTGGGCCTGGTTGAGTGGCTGGGCAGCTGGTGGTAGTTATTTCCCATGATGAGACTGGCAATCAACTCCATGGTGGAATCTACCACAAGCAGCTGAATAGCTGCCTTTGGGATGTGGCCTGCTTCCTGTATTTAAGGAGAAGCCTTGGGAATGGTCTCTAGCCTATGGCACACTTGGACCCTGTATGTAGCCGTGTCATTGCTCAGCAGCCTGCTATGCTCTGTCGACCTTGGGACTTACAATGGACTTCAGTTAATGGCCTGCTGTGTGGTTTGGCAACATCAGGACTGTGCCTTTTTATTTGTCAACCTTGGGGCTTCTCAGCCTCAGCAGCCAGCAGCTGTCTGAGTGAAGAAATGCCTCTAGCTCCAGTGGACTGGGAGAAAGAGGCAAAGCTGGACCCCAAGGCTGAGGGGTTTTCACCCAGCTCCTAGAGCCTGTCACTTTGAACTTGGACTTAAAGCCTCCAAATTGTAAGAATAAACTCCTGTTTGTTAAGGCCATCCCATTTGTAGTATATTCTTGTCAGAGTGGCATTGGGTAACCAGAACAATATCCTTCTCCAGGGAATGGTCTCTTCTGACAACATGACCAAAGTAGACGAGATGAAATGTGACCATTCTCGCTTCTAAGGAGCATTCTGGCTGCACTTCTTTCAGGACAAATTTAACATGAAATCCACCAAAATATTTCATTCATCTGAATATTATGGTTATTGGAAGTCTCACAATACAAGTAGTCTTTAATTTTAATTTTAAATTTAATTTTTTACTTTGGTGTTTTTTTTCCCCTAATTTTAAAAGTACCCATTGCCATGGAGTCGGTTTCAACTCATAGTGACACCCACTGGGTTTCCAAGGCTGTAAAAAATGTAGATTGCTTCATCTTCCTCCCACAGAGCAGCTTGTGGGTTTGAACTGCTGACCTTCTGGTGAGCAGCCAAATGCCTTTGTTACTACGTTTTTCCTGAGTTTAATTTTAAAAGTAGCAGATCCCAGTTTGGGAAATTTAGAGACAACAAAAAGTTTAAAGAAAAAAAAAAAATACAATATGGAGATATTCTGTTCTATTTTTATTGGGTATATAATTTTGGGGGAGCTCTGGTAGCATAGTGCCTAATGCACTTGACTGCTAACCAGAAGGCTGGCAGTTCAAACCACCAGTCACTCCTTGGAAGGAAGAAGGGGCAATCTGCTTCCATAGTGATACTGCCTCAGAAACCAAGGAGGGGTCTCTATGAGTTGGGTCTGACTCGACGGCATGTAACAACAACAACAACAATATAATTTTTGAGATTAAATTTTAACATAATTTTAGTGTCTAAGGCACTTGATCGCTAACTGGAAGGCTGGCGGTTCAAATCCACCAGCCATTCCTTGGAAGGAAGATGAGGCAATCTACTTCCACAGTGATGCTGCCTCAGAAACCCAAGGAGGGGTCTCTATGAGTCGGGTCCGACTTGATGGCACATAACAACAACAACAATAACAAGAATGACAAAGACATTTTCTGTGTTGTTAAAAATTCTGACAAAATATATTTTTGGTGATTACATAAGGATCCATCATATGGATAGACAATAATTTACTAAACCATTACCTTCAACTGGTCAGTTAGATTAGATCAAATTTTCCTTGAATGTAAATTTTTCATATATGAATATTTTTATTTTTAAAAATCTTCATCTGCATTCCAAATTTTTCCTTAGGACATATGAATAGAAGAGAAATTACTAAGGTACAAACATTTTTAAGCCTCTGGGTACATTTTCCCCAGCTTATTTCCAAAAAAATTGTACCAATTACATGCATTTTCATCAATGGGTACTAAAGTGCCTATTTCATTGCACTCACTCAAGAACCAAATTTTGTAACTTACAATTGTTTTTGCTGACTTGATTTGTTTTTTAAAGATGATGTTTTGGGGCCAATCTCATTTTAACACTTATTAGGAGCTATGGTAGGGTAGTGCCTAAGGCATTTGACTGATAACCAGAAGACTGGTGGTTCAAACCCACTAGCCACTCCTCAGAAGGAAGATGGGGCAATCTACTTCCCTAGTGATACTGCCTCAGAAACCCAAGGAGGGGTCGCTATGAGTCAAAATCGACTTGATGGTATATTACATCAACAACAACAATTATTTAATGTTAATAATTTACTTTTAGAGTTTTGTTGTGAAATTATAGGTGATCTCTTTTGAATTAGTCTTCTGTGCCACAATAAAATTCTGAAGAGCATGGTGTTAGCTGTACATCATATGGACCAGAAGGTGGTATACAAATGCCAGCTATTATTACTGGTATTATTATTTTCTTATTGAAGCAATGGAATTGCAGCAACTGAAATATCTGAGATAGGTCTACTACAGAAATTTAGGAAGGAAAGAGTCTTCTGTAGAGCACTCTAAAGTATGGACATGTATTAAAATTGAAGAATAAGACAAACATATATTAAAAATGGAAGAAGGGAACTAGGTCCGTTATGTTACTAATATTATCAATATTTTTTCCTGAGGCAATATTAGAAACTCATAACCAAATTGTTGTTGTTGTTGTTTGTCGTCGAGTCGGCCCCGACTCATAGTGACCCCTCCTTGGGTTTCCGAGGCAATATCACTACGGAAGTAGGATTGCCCAACCTTCCTTTTGAAGAGTGGCTGGTGGGTTTGAACCGCCAGCCTTCTGGTGAGCAGTCAAGTGCCTTAGGTACTATGCTACCGGAGCTCCTCATAACCAAATTAAAGGTACATATATATATTTTGTAGACTTTCATCCAAAGTTTTATTTCATTATTTTTCTATTTTTCCAGGCTATAACAGGATAAATGCCTTCAGAATGGATATCTACATGGAAACAATAACTATAAAGGGGGAATTACTGAAGTTATTTCACAAAACCCGTTAGAAGGCATTGGAACATCAATGAAGAATCATAGTCATTAAGAACTGGAATGGATTTAGGGATAGCGTTTGTAACCTCTCTTTTTATAGATGGAAAAACTGAGGTCAACTAAATAACATAATTTGTCTAAGGTGAGATATCAGGTTGGTGCAGAAATGGGTCTCAAATCCAAGTCTCCTTGTTGGAGTGCTACTTTTCCTACTAAACCTCTCAGAAACTAATTTTGTTAGACGATGATATCACACAGACCTTTGTGAACTCTACTGTCAATCAGTGACCTTTTGCTGAGGTGTATGTGAAGTGAGACAACCTTTATTCTGTTAGTTGTGGAGACATGACAGTGGGGTCAGTTGTAGCTGACTAAGGAAGCACCAAACCAATATACAGAGGGAAGAATCCTCTGTTAATGCCCAAGGACTTGACGGTGCCCCAACACTTATGTTTTCACCTGTGCTTCTATGTGTTGTCATTTAAAGTGAATCAGAATGAAATCAGTGTGAATCACATAATGCAACTGATACCTTCTCAGCTCCAAATGCATCCTAGGCAAATGTTATAAAGTAGAGCAAAGACCTTGCATGAAAAGTGTATAGAGTCACATGAAAACAACATCAGGCATTCTAGGGCTTGTTTCCAGAAAAGTATTTGAATTGAATGGCTGAGAACCTGTGACTTGATTTGCTGGAGCAAAATAAAGAAGGGAATGAAAACAATTCCCATGATTTGGGGATGAGTGTAGAGGGTGCTGTATTTAAAAAAAAAAAAAAAAAAAAAAACAAAAAAACCTTGAGGGTTTTTGTTTTGTTTTCTTTTCTCATCTACGTTGGTCAATGTCACCAGGTTCTTACTCAGTTTTTATTTTAATTATCTATGTTAAACACTTCCTTGGTAAGGTTAAGTGGATAAAGGTAGACATGCAACATTTACCACTCTGTACCTAGTTCTAGGAGCTCTGGTGAATCAGTGGTTAAGGCAGTCAGTTGCTAACTAAAAGGTCTGCAATTTGAACCCACCAGTCTTTCCATGGGAGAAAGATGAGGCAGACTGCTTCTGTAAAGATTTATAGCCTTGAAAAACTCATGGGGCAGTTCTCCTTGTCCTCTAGGGGCACTATCACTTGGAATCCTCTCAGCAGCAGTGGGATACTCAATTTGGGCCCTCAGATCCATTCTTCTGGTTTATTTGGATAAATAAATATCTCAGACTTTCTTGGAAACCTGGCCTTTGTTGATTTTTCCATCCAAGGAGAGAGAGGGCAAGGACCCTCCAAAAGCTAACATTTCCTTTTTATGTAACTAGTCAAATTTGATTCCTGATGGCCACTCTCATCCATCTCCTTTTACAGGCTAACCAATCAGAACGCTTAACCATCTCCCCCTAGGTTGCCTGCTTATTCAGACACTGGAAGAATTACTCAAGCCCTAACTTTCTTTTTATTACACTTCTAAGAAGTACCAGATAATAAATCAACTGGGAGAGGACAGATATGGAAAAGCAATATTTAAAATGAGTTATGATGTAAAAGAGATGACTTACTATTATGTTTTATCAAAGGCAGCCACTAACAAGCATAATGTAATTCACAATATTTAACCAGGGTGACTTTAATTGCAGCAGTCATTAAGCTCACAGGATCATTAAATGCATTAAAGGAGGGAGCCAATGAGCTATATGAATAAGACCCCCCATTCACCCCACTTCACCTGTTTAACTGGAATTGAACTCAGTCTAGGTCTCTGATATAGTCACAACCCTTTGACTTTCTCTCCTCCTTTCTGTACCAAGTCACTGTGACTATTTCAGAACAGCTCAAAGACAGGCACACTCAAGAGGAAACAAAGGCAAACAGAAGTATTGGCAAACTTCACTAGTAGATTTAATTTTGTCTGATATCACTTTTGATATCAAAGTTTGATAACTAGCACTTGTTATCTATTTTTGGTAAGTTTATAATCTTTAGAAGCATACATAAAAAAAGAACTAGCAGCATACAAAAAGTTGTTTCCTTAGAAATTACAGAAACATAAATCAAAGTGTACTAAATTGGCAAAAAATGGAAGTATAATTTTTTTTCTAATTATGGAAAGTGTATAGTGAAACACATACTCTCTAACATCGCTGATGGCATTCCATACTAATAAAAATTTTCTGGAAAACAATTTGGTACTATGTATTGTTGTTGTTGTTGTTGTTAAGTGCCGTTGAGTCGTTTCCGACTCATAGCGACCCCATGCACAGCAGAACGAAACACTGCCCGATCCCGCACCAGCCCCACAATCCCTGCTATACTCGAGCCCATCATC
>NW_006921845.1:4712474-4730469 GCF_000298275.1 Orycteropus afer afer | reverse complement strand
TTCCGGCCTGCTACTCTGTGCTACGCCTGTGCTTACCTTGCTCCCGAAGACCTGGTCCCTCTCGGTAGGGTAACAAGGGAACGTGTTCAGTGCACTATGTATTAAAAGACTTAAAAAAAATTTCACACATGCTGAACCAGAAAATCTATATATAGTAAGTTGTCAGTGAAGAGTGTTAAGATTTGGCTACAAGAATAATTGCAAAAGGAAATGGAAACACTCTAAATATCCCACAACATGATAGTATAAATAAATGAATGTATACTAAATAAATGAATACTATATATTTAGGGGGAGCTCTGTTAGCATAGTGCCTAAGGCACTTGACAGCTAACCAGAAGGCTGGCGGTTCAAACCCACCAGTCGCTCCTCAGGAGGAAGGTTGGGCAATCTACTTCCATAGTGATACCGCCTCAGAAACCCAAGGAGGGGGTCTCTATGAGTCAGGGCTGACTCCAGGGCACCTAACAACAACAACAACATATATTTAGGAGTTCTGGTGGAGTAGTGCCTAAGCCACTTGACTGCTAACCAATACGCTGGTTAGTGGTTCAAACCCACCAGCCACCCCTCGGAAGGAAGGTTGGACAATCTACTTCCATAGTGATACTGCCTTGGAAACCCAAGGAGGGGTCTCTTTGAGTTGGGTCCAACTCCATGGCACATAACAACAACACACATTCATTTATAATTATGTCTTAGAAATACATTTATCGAGAAAGAAAAGGTGTTAATCTTATGTGATAAAATGTGGATCATAAAACCTTATGAATGGCCTGGACCCATTTTTGTAAAAAAACCATTTTTTGGTGCATGTGTACCTTTATGCAAACATACCAATAATCATGAAGGTGGCACAGGATCAGGCACATTTTCTTCTTTTATGCATAAGGTTGCCATGAGTTAGAAGCTGACTCAATGGCAAGTAACAAAAAAACAACACCTTTACATACAAAAGAGTGGCAAGTTTATGTTCTGACTCCTTCTTCCTGCTTCAGTTCTATTTTTAACATCCATACCCTTTCATTTCATACTGAAATTAATTCTGTGCTTAGTCTGCAAATTAATTCTTTTAATTCTTTTCCTCCTGGGCCTTCTTGGATACATCGTTCCCATTGTTTAGAACACTGTCTTTTCTGTTTTCCTTTCCCAAAACCATGTCAAGCTTGGTCCAGGTCTCACGTATTTCCCACCCTAACAATCCTTTTTGGGTTGAGTTCTCCTTCACTGTGCTCCTATCTCACATAGACTTCTTCTATCTTTGTAATTGCATGTTTATTTGTTTCATTCTATAAGAACAGAGGCAGTATCTAGATTCTTATATCACTGTGTAGAGTAGTAGCTTCTCTCCAAGAAGGCCATCATCAATTCCTTCATTTCCTGTATGTGCATGACACATCCCCCATTGAGGAAAAAAAAAAAAAAATCACTGCTGTGGAGTGGACTCTGACTCATAGTGACCCCTCCTTGGGTTTCTGAGGCAGTATCACTATGGAAGTAGATTGCCCAACCTTCCTTCTGAGGAGTGCCTGGTGGGTTTGAACCACCAGCCTTCTGGATAGTAATCAAATGCCTTAGGCACTATGCTACCAGAGTGCCTCCTCTCATTATTAATGACTCACTTGACCAATAAAATGTGGCAGAAATGAGTGATATTCAGCGACTTCTAAAGCTTCCCCTTGGACTTCTTGGAACACTTGGTAACCTTTGTGTAAGAATTGTGACTTCTTGTTGTTGGTGCTTTGTGCTGTCAAGTCGGACGCGACTCATAGCGACCCCTCCTTGGGTTTCCAAGGCAGTATCACTACGGAAGTAGATTGCCAAATCTTCCTTCTGAAGAGTAAGGTTGGGCAATCTACTATTATAAGACAACTCAGCTATGAGAAATCCATGTTAAATGAGGGAGTCCTGGAGAAGGAGAAACCATGTAGAAAGAGACATATACATATATATTGTGGAGAGAGAGACATGTGTGTGTGTGTGTGTGTGTGTACATACACACACACACACACACACATACCAAAACCAAAATCAAACTCACTGATGTCAAGTTGTTTCCGACTCATACAGACCCCTCCTTGGGTTTTTGAGGCAGTATCTTTACGGAAGTAGATTGTTCAATCTTCCTTCTCAGGAGTTATCTATCTTCTATCTATCTATCTATCTATCTATTTATCTATCCATAGTGTTGTTGTTAGATGCCGTTAAATTGGCACCAACTCGTAGTGACCCTATGTACAACAGAGAGAAACATTTCCTGGTCCTACGCCAGCTTCACAGTCCTTGCTGCACCTGAGCCCAGCGTTGCAGCCACTCTGTCAATCCATCTTCTTGAAGGCCTTCCCCTTTTTTGTTGAGCCTCATGTTACCAAGTATGATATCCTTTTCCAGGGAATTGTCCCTTCTGAAATATGACCGAAGTAGGTGAGATGAATTAAGATCATTCTCACTTCCAAGGAGCATTCCAGCTGCACTTCTTCCAGAATAGATTTGTTAGTTCTTTTGGTGGTGCATGGTACTTTCAGTATTCTTCACCAACACCACAACTCAAAAACATCAACTCTTCTTCCATCTTCCTTATTTGCCCAGCTTTTACATGCATATGAGGCAATTGAAAATATCATGGTTTGGGTTAGGCACACGTTAGTCTTCAAAGAGACATCTTCCTTCTTCAGCACTTTAAAGAGGTCTTTTGCTGCAGATTTGCCCAGTGCAATACATTGTCTGATGTCTTGACTGCTGCATCCTTTGGAATTGATTGTGGAACCAAGTAATATGAAATCTTTGACAACTTCAATCTTTTCTCCATTTATCATGATGCTGTTTATTGGTCCAATTGTGCAGATTTTCATTTTCTTTATGTTGAGGTGTAATCCATAATTCAGACTAGAGTTTTTAATCTTCATCAGCAAGTGCTTCAAGTCATCTTCACTTTCAGCAACAAAATCGTGTCATCCACATATCACAAGTTGTTAATGAGTCTTACTCCAAGGCTGATGCCACACTCTTCTTCATATAATCCACCTTCTCAGATTATTTGCTCAACATATAGATTGAGTAAGTATGGTAAAAGGATACAACCCTATCACACTCCCTTCCTGATTTTAAACAATGCAGTATCTCCTTGTTCTGTTCGAATGAGAGCCTCCTGATCTGTGCACAAGTTCCTCATGAGTACAATTAAGTGTTCTAGAATTCCCATTCTTCTCAATGTTATCCATAATTTATTATGATCCACACAATTGAATGCTTTTGCATAATAAATAAAACACAAGTAAACATCTTCTGGTATATTTGCTTTCAGCCAAAATCCATCTGACATCAGCAATAATATGCCTTCTTCCATGTTGTCTTCTGAATCCAGCTTGCATTTCTAGAAATTCTGTCAATATACAGCTGCAACCGTTTTTGAATTTTCTTCAGTAAGATTTTACTTGCATGTGATATTAATGACATTGTTCAATAATTTCCACATTTTATGGGATCACCTTTCTTTGGAATGGGTACAAATATGGATCTCTTCCAGTCAGTTGACAAGGTATCTTTTCCAAATTTCTTGGCATAGACAAGTGAGTGCCTCTTGTACGGCATTCATTTTTTGAAACATTTCAATGAGTATCCTACCAATTCCTGAAGGCTTGTTCTTTGCCAATTCCTCCACTGCAGATTCAACTTCTTTCTTCCATACCACTAGTTCTTGATCCTATGACACCTCCTGAAATGGATAAATATTGAACAATTCTTTTTGGTACAGTGACTCTGTGTATTCCTTCCATCTTCTCTTGATGTTTCCTGAATCATTCAATATTTTGTCCATAGAATATTTCAATATTGCAACTCAAAGCTTGAATTTTTTCTCCAGTTCTTTGAGCTTGAGAAATGCTGAGCATGCTCTTCTCTTTTGGTTTTCTAACTCCAGGTCTTTGCCCATTTCATTATAATAATTGACTTTGTCTTCTAGAGCTACTCTTTGAAATCTTCTGTTCAGCTCTATTATCTTGCCATTTCTTCCATTTTCTTTAGCTACTCTCTGCTCAAGGGCAAGTTTCAGAGTCTCTTCTGATATCCATTTTGGTCTTTTCTTCCTTTCCTGTCTTTGTAATGACCTTTTGCTTTCTTCATGGATGATGTTCTTGATGTCATCTCACAATTCCTCTGGTGTTGGTCATTGACATTCAATGCATCAAATCTGTTCTTTAAATATCTCTCAATTCAGGAGGGATATAATCAGGGTCATATTTTGGCTCTCGTGTACTTGTTTTAGTAGTCTTCAGCTTCAACTTGAACTTGTGTAGTTTGTTCCACAGTCAGGTCCTGGTCTTCTTTTAGCTGAAGATACTGAATTTCTCCATTGGCTCTTTCCATAAACATAGTCAATCTGACTCCTGTGTATTCCAACTGGTGAAGTCCATGTGTGTAGCTGCTCTTTATGTTGTTGAAAAAGGTATTTGCAACAAATAACTTGTTAGTCTTGCAAAATTCTATCATGTGATCTCCAGCATTATTTCTATTACCAAAGCCATATTTCTAACCACTGATAATTCTCCTTTTTCTTCCAACTTTGGCATTTCAATCCCCCGTAATAACCAATACATCTTAATTGCATGTTTGGTCAATATCAGACTGCAGAAGTTGGTAAAAATCTTCAATTTCTTTGTCTTTGGTTTGGGTGGTTGGTGTGTAAATTTGAATAATAGTAGTACTAACTGGTCTTCCTTGTAGGTGGATGGATATTATCCTATCACTGACAGCATTGTACTTCAGGATAGATCTTGAAACATTCTTTGTGACAATGAATGCCACACCATTCCTCTTCAATTTGTCATTCCTGGCATAGTAGCTATTATGGTTGTCTGATTCAAAGTGGCCAAAACCATCCATTTCAGCTCATTGATGCCTAGGACATCAATCTTTATGCCTTCCATTTCATTTTTGACAACTTCCAATTTTCCTGGATTCATACCTTGTGCTTTCCATGTTCCAATTATGAATGGATGTTTGCATCTATTTCTACTCATTTTGAGTCATGCCACACCAGCAAATTGAGGTCCCAAAAGCTTTATTGCATCCATATCATTAAGATCAGCTCTACTCTGAAGAGGCAGCTCTTCCTCAGTCTCATTTTGAGTGCCTTCCAACCTGAGGAACTCATTACCTGGTACTATATCAGACAATGTTTCAGGGCTATTCATAATATATATCAGGCAATGTTTCACTGCTACTCATAAGGTTTTCACAGCCAATTCTTTCAGAAGACCATGGCCCTATCCTTCTTCTGAGTCAGTCTTAGTCTGGAAGCTCCACTGAAACCTGTCCACCATGATGACCCTGCTGGTATTTCAAATACCAGTGGCATAGTCTCCAGCTTCATAGCAACATGCAAGCCACCACAGTACAACAAACTGACAGAGGAGTAGTAGACAGATCGATCGATTGATCGATCGATCGATCTATCTATCTATAGAGAGGGTAAGAATGGCTAAATATTTATGGATGTTAAATACAGACATGGATACAGATACCACCTCTTCACTTTTGATAGACAGATAGAAGATAAATAGATACATAAGAGTGGTCAAGAGGTACTGATACCTGAAGAATGAGACACCATGTAGAGAGAAAGAAAAATGTGTATATATAGTGACAGAGAAAGAAGAAGCTATCTTGGAAGTGAATCCTCCAGTGAGCTAAACCAGCAGATGCCAAGGTGATCAAGTCCAACTACTCAGATAAGCCCTTCCCAAAGTCTTGACCCACAAAATCATGATCCAAATATAATAGTTTAAATCTCTACGTTTTGAGGTAGTTTGTTACACAGAACAGATAACTGTAACATCAGCATGTCATGTCAATGGGCCCTCAATGAATTCATGAAGAAAGTTTTTACTTTTTTTTTTTTCTTGCTACTATCTGATTTTTGTGTAATGTGTAAATGATTAAAAAAAAAAAAAAAAAAAAAAAAAGTCTTTTTTAAATAGAAGAAAGAGGTTCCTGGAGAGCTAACAATGAAAAGGATGTGAATTCTTGAGCAGACTATCTCTCTGATTGAACTCAATTCTATAGAAATGTTCTGTATTTTTTTCTGGAAGGGTGGTTTCTTCATGAGGACCTCTCTCTCACTAGAGAAATGAACAGTTGTCTCAGCACAATGACCAGGACAGAGGGAAATAGAAGCGTAGCTTTGGATTTTTATCTTCACAGTTTCTAAAAGCCTCAAGTGACCACAGACATCCTCCACTTGTACTGCTTAGCCCTCTCCAAACTTCCCTGCTATTCATCAAGAAAGAAAAAACTTTATCCTTCCTTTTCCTTCTTGCAGAACAGTTCTCCAATTCTTAAGGTAAAGAGCATGTAAAGTTCTTTTTCTCTTCTTTCTTTTGGTAGAGTTTCTATAAGGGGAAAAATGCTTATTGGCTGATGATGTGTAGAAGGTAGGAGGATTATACTAATATCTTTTACATGAGAAATTCTTACCAGTGTTAGCCACACCTAAGTTTTGCTTATGAACCTTGGGGAGGGCAATTACTGTCAGTGTTATTTCTAAACCATTTAAAATATCTGTGTCTAGGATGAATTAGGTGTCCTGGATGGATTGGGTGAAACACTACTTAATGACAAGTGAAGGATTAACCTTCTGATCTGTTCTGACACTTTTAGCCCAGGAATTCTATGGCATCATGAATTTCCGCTTGGAAAGCTGAGTGCATTGAAGATGGTTCCAGCCCTTGCATTTTGAATGTCATGATTCCATTGATGTTGTTTTGTGCCCTTGAGTCCATTCTGCCTCGTAGCAACCCTGTTATGACAGAGTTTCCTAGGCTGTAGTGTTTACGGGTAAAAATTTCCAGATTTTATATGAAGAATGAGGCATCAGTATTGGCGGAAGACTCACTAACAACCTGTGATATGTAGATGATACAACTTTGCTTATTGAAAGTGAAGAAGACTTGAAGTACTTACTGATGAAGATTAAAGACTGTAGCCTTCAGTATGGATTATACCTTAACATAAAGAAAACAAAAATCTTCACAACAAGACCAATAAGCAGCATTGTGATAAACAGAGAAAAGATTGAAGTTGTCAAGGATTCCATTTTACTTGGAGCTGAAATCAATGCCCATGGAAGCAGTGGTTCAGAAATCAAAGGACATATTGCATTTGGCAAATCTGCTGGGAAAAAAAAAAAAAAAAACATTTTTAAAGTGTTTCAAAATAAAGATATCACCTTAAGTACTAAGGTGCAACTGTCCTAAGCCATAGCATTCTCAAGGGCCTCATATGCACATGAAAGCTGGACAATGGATAAGGAATATAGAAGAAAAAATTACACCTTTGAATTATGGTGTTGACAAAGATCATTGAATATATCATGGATTGCCAGAAGAATGAACAAATCTGTCTTGGAAGAAGTAAAGCCAGATGCTCCTTAGAAGTGAGGCTGGCAAGAGTTCATCTCATGTACTTTGGGAATGTTGTCAGGAAGAATCAGTCCCTGGAGAAAGATATCATGCTTGGTAAACTAGAGAGTCAGCAAAAAAGTGGAAGACTGTCAATGAGATGGATTGACACAGTGGCTGCAATAATGAGTTCAACCATAGCAACAATTGTGAGGATGGTACAGGACGAAGCAGTGTTTCATTCTCTTGTACATACAGTTGTTATGGTTCAGAACAAACTCAATGGCATCTAACAACAATCTTCACAGGAGCAGATCTCCAGGTCTTTTCTTCCACAGACCCACTGGGGGATTTGAACTGTCAACCTTTGGATTAGCAGCCAAAGATTTAACCTTCAAGCCACATGTTCATACATTCTAAGTTTTCCTCTAAGACTAAAGTAAAATAAATGGTGAAGGAAGGAGTGCATGATTGGGTAAAACAATTCAATTTATAGCTTGATCTTAAAATCACCTCTTCTACTTCAAAGGCTATTTTCCCTTATTTCTAGGTTCTGAGAGCCTAATGTGACCAAATAAATGACCTTGAGATAAATGCATTATTGCCTGAATCCTCCATTGGTGAAATAACTCTGAAATATGTTCACCAGAGTAGTGAGAGTAGAGCCGGATTTTCAATGTGTCAGTCACTTCAGTGATTTTAAGTTCTCTGAGAAGAGTTGGGATCAAATAGATTGTCTTAGTGACAGCTGCATTTGACCAATCATTCAAACTATTTGTTGTCTGGAGGGTGAGTGTTGCTTATGTCTGCTTGTAGCTATTCTACTGTGTTCTGCTGGTAGACTCCCATGGCTGTAGAGATAACTCAAGGGACCAAGTTGGACAAATCAGTGTACCTAACTTCCAGCCAAAAGCACTGGTCCAAGGGATGGGCATGGATCCAAACTAGGACAATTAATTTTTTGTAGTTGTAAGAATTTTTCAAATTTTCACCAAGAAAAGAGAGTTCTTATTTTCATCTTTGGTTTGGGAGCATTTAGAAGGTTAATTTGCAGTAGCTGGCAACAATGTACCCAATTGTATTTGCTCTGAAAGAACAAATCCAATATTCAGAATGAAACAGAGATGAGAGATGAAGAAAGAAGTCCTTAGAACATTTGAACCTTGTCATCCCTAAGGCCATAGCCACTCATGCTCCTTCTGCTATTATTATTAATCTCCCCTTTTCACTTGAATTGTTTTGAACTGGATTTCTGTCCCTTGTAATTAAGTGTCCTGATCTACAGGTAGGATTTATAATTGGAACCAAGCTACATATTTTGATCAGTAATAAAGATGCCAGCCAGTGTTCCTAACCTGTGATCTTATGGGATAAACTAGAACAGCTATGGAGATAGGACTATAGTGTTTCCAATATCCAGTCATCTACACATACCACCATCTGTCACTCCATACTCCAATCTCAGGTTATCATATATACATGAATATAAAGCAACACCTTATAATTACTATAACCTTTTCTATCCTACTCACTGTTTAAGACTGTCAGCATACAATTGCAGCAAATGGAAACCACTCTATCCATTTTAAGCAGAAAGGAATTTAATACAAGGAATAAGTGCTTCCAAAATTGTTGGCAGTGCTGGTGGAGCAGCTTCTAGGTTGAGCCTCCAGGATTGACTTTTAGAAGAATACCATGGATTTGATCTTCCAGGGATAGCTTCTACGTCTGCTACAACCAGAAAGGAGAGGAATCAGGAGGCTACCACAGGAACTATTGACTTCAAAAGAAGAAACTTGTATTTCCACAGCTGTGTTTAATGAGGATAAATCTGGTGGCTGGACATTTAATGTTGCTACAGAAAACATCAGAGCCTTCATAACTGGGGTTGTCAGTGGCAATAGCAGAATTCATAGAGATAACCTACACCTCACATCCAACTTTCAAATTTTGTGGGCATACCAAACGTCCACTACCCATCTGTCAGTTTGTCGTATTGTTGTGACTTGTGAGTTTTTGTGATGATAGAAATTATGCCACCAGTATTTCAAATACCAGCAGGGTCACCCATGGTAGATGGGTTTCAATAGAGCTTCCAGACTAAGACAGACTAGGAAGAAAGGCCTCGCAATTGCTTCAAAAATTAGCCAGTAAAAATCAACGGATTACCACAGAACATTTTCTGTCTTTCTTGCTTTGAACACTGTTATTAGGAAAGCCCATTCACTGGAGGTGGACATTATGTTTGGTGAAGTAGGGGCCAATGAACGTGACGGAGATGGATTGGTACAATAGCCACAATGAACTCAAACCAGCCAGCAGTTGTGAAGATGATGTAAGATCAAGCAGTGTTTCATTCTGTTGTATGTAAGGTAGCCATGAGCTGGAGTTGATTCGGTGGCAACTAGCAACAAAACAGCAACATCTAAATGTATCCCATGTTGTTGTTGTTGTTATTTGCCATCGAGTCGGATGTGAGTCATAGCGACCCCTCCTTGGGTTTCTGAGGCGGTATCACTATGGAAGTAGATTGCCCAACTTTCCTTCCGAGGAGTGGCTGGTAGGTTTGAACTGGCAGCCTTCTGGTTAGTAGTCAAGTGCCTTAGGCACTATGCTACCAGAGTTAGTTGGATAAAATAAGCAGAATATTTAGAACAAAGGTGGGGTAGACTTGCTATCTGTGTTGGTTAAACTTCACTTTTCCATTTAGGTTTGGGTAGCTCAGTTTAAGAAGCAAAGCAAAGACAGTAATGTTTTTGAGAAGAGGGAATAGGTGGATGAAGAGACCAAAAAACTATGTTATGTAAGGACAAATTGATGGATCTGAGAATATGTAGCAGAGTGTTCTGGTTAACTAGTGCCGCTCTGACAGGAAATATACCACAAATGGAAAGGCCTTAACAAACGGGAGTTTATTCTTACAATTTGGAGGCTTTAAGTCCAAGTTCAAAGTGCCAGGCTCTAGGGGCTGGGTGAAAGTCCCTCAACCTTGAGCTCCAGCTCTGCCTCCTGCTCACGGCCCACTGGAGCTAGAGGCATTTCTTCACTCAGACAGCTGCTGGCTGCTGAGGCTGAGAAGCACGAAGGTTGACAAGTAAAAAGGCACAGTCCCAATGTTACCAATCCACACGGCAGGCCATTAACTTAAGTCCATTTTAAGTCCCAAGGTGGGCAGAGCATAGCAGGCTGCTGAGCAATGACACAGCTACATGCAGGGTCCAAGCGTGTCAAAGGCTAGAGACCATTCCCAAAGCTGTTGCTTATATACGGGAAGCAGACCGCATACCCAAAGGCAGCTACTCAGCTGCTCACAGTAGATTCCACCATGGAATTGATTACCAGTCTCATCATGGGGAGTACTATATCCAGCTGCCCAGCCACTTAACCAGGCCTAGCCAAGTTGACACAAAAACTTAACTACCACACAGAGGGAGTAAAAATTCAAGAAGATACTACCAGTTTTTGTTCAATATTTGAACAGCTAGGTCTTTATGGTCTCTCAGGATAAGATGGGATTTATAGAAGATAGATTTTAACTGATATAACAAAGAAGCTCCTGCTAGTCAGTGCTGTAAATGATTGAGCTGCTCTATAGATAATGAATTCTCCAGCTCTAGAAATGCTCAGACACTTTTTGTGTGACCAGGTGATAGATATACTGTGGATGGTATTATAGGCTTGATTATGCATTTATTACAAAACTGGTTTATTTTGGCAAAGCTCTTCACTTTCCTCAATTTTCTTAGGTAACTCTATCTATGTTAACAATGGATTTAGAAAGAAATGGAGGGGAAATTTGAACACAGAATCTCTTCCAGAATTCCAAATAATATCTTGCAAAGGGGTAGTAGACATGTGGGACCCAGAGAATGGGGAGCATGGTTGAAATAATACTCTTAAGAAGTTTATAAAGAGGTATGAAAAACAGCAATAGGGTTTCAGGAATCTATGGGAACTTTGGGTAGAATTGGAATTTGAGGACTGCAATGGAGTTTGGTATAAATAATATCAGTTGCTGATTGCTGAGCATACTGATATTATATCATTGATTACTCACAACATCCTTGTGAAAGTTCCTTGATTTACACTTGGGGACAATTAAGCAAATGACTTGTCTAAGGCCACAAAGTAACTAAGAGGCAGAGAAAGGATTTGAATCTTGGTCTTTTTGGCCCCAAAGCTCATGCAGACATGTTTTACTACACCATGCTCCATGTCTGAGTTGGGAAAGAATGAAAATTCAGCTGACAATGGAGTCCAGGGTATTAATAACCTGATCTGCACAGCAGGACCAAGAGGGTAAGGTAAGGCAAATATCTGGATCATTTGGGCAATACATCACTCATTTTTCTTTTAATGGAGTAACAGACCAAATCTATATACAGTCAGAACTGTTACTTTTGAGATATTTTAATAACTGATTTGACACCATCACTTTTCCAGTCACAGTTTCTTATCTACAATGTAGAAAAGAAAGTAATTGACTCAAAAAGTTCATGTGAACTCAGAGGGAGCGAGTAGTAGGACCTGTGGGCTTGGGATCATGGTTTCAGGGTATATCAAGCTCAATTGGCATAGTGTTGTTGTTGTTGTTAGGTGCCATCAAGTCATCTCTGACTCATAGAGACCCTATGCACAGCAGAATGAAACACCACCTGATCCTGAGCCAGCTCCATGATTCTTGCTATACTTGAGCCCATCGCCACTGCCACCATGTCAGTCCATCTCGTTGAGAGCCTTCCCCTCTTTTGTCGACCCTCCACCTTACCAAGCATGACATCCTTCTCCAGGGAATGGTCCCTTCTGACAACATGACCAAAGTAGGTGAGACGAAATCTGGCCATTCTCGCTTCCAAGGAGCATTCTGGCTGCACTTCCTCCAGGACAGACCTGTTAGTTCTTTTAGCAGTCCACGATACTTTCAGCATTCTTTGCCAACACCACAGCTCAAAAGCATCAATTCTTCTTTGGTCTTCCTTATTCCTTGTCCAGCTCTCACATGCATATGAGGCGATTGAAAATACCATGGCTTATGTCAGGCGCCCCTTAGTTCTCAAGGAGACATCTTTACTCTTCAGCACTTGAAAGAGGTCCTTTGCAGTCGATTTGCCCAGTGCTTTACATCGTCTGATGTCCTGATTGCTGCTTCCATTGGCGTCAACTGTAGAACTAAGTAATGTGAAGTCTTTGACAATTTCAATCTTTTCTCCATTTATTGCAATGTTGCTTATGGGACCAGTTGTGAGGAATTTTGTTTTCTTTATATTGAGGTGTAATCCATATTGCAGATTGTATTCTTCAATCTTCATCAGTAAGTGCTTCAAGTCATCCTCACTTTCATCAAGCAAAGTTGTGTCATCAGCGTATCACAGGTTGTTCATGATTCTTCTCCCAATCCTAATGTTACGTTCTTCTTCATATAGTCCAGCTTCTCAGATTATTTGCTCAGCATACAGCTTGAATAAGTATGGTGAAAGGATGCAACCCTGATGCCCTCCCTTCTTGATTTTAAACCATGTAGTGTTCCCCTTTTCTGTTCGAACAACAGCCTCCTGGTCTATGTACAGGTTCTTCAAGAGTATAATGAAGTGTTCTGGAATTTCCATTCTTCTCAATGTTATCCACATTTGTTATGATCCACACAATCAAATGCTTTTGCATAGTCAATAACACACAAGTAAACAACTTTCTGGTATTCTTTGCTTTGAGCCAAGATCCATCTGACATCAGCAAAGATATCTCTTATTCCATGTCCTCTTCTGAATCCAGCTTGCATTTCTGGAAGTTCTCTGTCAATATACTGCTGCAACGGTTTTTCAATTATCTTCAATAAGGTTTTACTTGACATAATATACTACACAAAAACATTGTTCCACATCCTGCTTTGGCAAGTAGTGACTGGGATCTTAAAAGCTTGAAAGCAGCCATCTAGATGCAATGATGGGTCTCTTCTTGTCCAGAGCAAAGAAGAATGAAGAAAACCAAAGATGCATGGAAACAATTAGTCCAAGGGATGGGTACACCATGCAATCCTCAGCCTATATGACTATGAGACCAGAAGAATTAGTTGCTGCCAGGCTACCACTGTCAATCACTCAGAGGGGGATCTATGTAGGAGATCATGGATAGAGTGGGACAACAATGTGGAACCAAACTCAAAATCATAAAAAAAAAAAAGGACCAGGTTTGCTGGTCTGATAGAACCTGGTGGAACCCCTGAGACTATGGCCACTAGCTGCTCTTTAGGTCTAGAACTGAATCCACTCCTTTGGCTGCCAGCCAAGCAAAAGACAGGCATATGAGCTGAACATCTGCATTAGGTAGATACACTCCCAGGAGGGACCAATCATGGGAGAATAGAAGGGCAGTGTATGCACAGGGAGACAGCAGGGGGTAGGAATGCATGGGAGAGAAGGAAACAGGGAAGAGGTAACTATGAGGAGGAAATGGGAAGAGAGCTGTTGCATTGTGGGAAATTGCAGTCAATGCCATGAGACAGTGTGTGAACTGCTATATGGAAAATGAATTTGCTCTGTAAACTTTTACCCAAATCACAATAAAAATGAAAAAAATAAAAGTTCATGTGAGAATTAATTGAGATAATGTATTTAGAAGTACATGTTTTGCTAATAATAAGAAGAGTTGAATCTGAGTTCCCAAAACAGGAGTTGTTTTGCCTTTAAGGATATGGTCTCAGTCACTTATAATAACAACAGAAGAGATATATTTGAATTCTTGGGGGGATTTTATTCCCAAAAAAAAGGTGTACTTGTGCAATATTATTTGAGTCTACCTGTGGTTGTATCCAAATAAGCAGGGCAAGTAGGGAGTTCAGCTCATAGTCAGTGAATCCAATTTGTGTTTAGGTCAAACACTTGCATATGACGTATTCTGGTGTATTCTGCTGCACAGTCATGATTTTCATCAAAGAGTAGGCAGTTGCTCATGTGATATGATCTGAAAGGCATTACTAGACCTTCTGCTCTCAAATCTTCCTTCTTTCAATCAGCCATGGAATCTGAATTTCCATTCAGAAAACTCTATCTGTGGGTTAAAGCAGGGATACTTAAACTTGGCTTGGCAAGAGTCACCTGAAGAACTTATTTAAATACAAACCCAAAACTACTGAGTCAGCCTCTCTAGGGCTGGGGTCCAGGCAACAGTATTTTTAACCAGATGAGTCTAATGCACATCAAAGTTTGAGAAACACTAGATTAAGCCATACTAACTAAAGAAGTCCTCATTAAATTCCAAGTTTTCTCTCAGGGAGGTTGCCAGTTGTTCTCACATTGCAGCTTCTGTCTTCTCATTTCACGAAAACTTCTCTTGTCAAGATCATTAGTGAGCTCCATATTGTCAAAACTAATGGAATTTTTTTTTTTGTTCTCATATTATGGGACTTCTCAGCAGCATGTGATGCCATTTACCCTTTCCCTTTGAAGTATTCTTCTCTCTTAACCTCTGAGATACCACTCTCTCCTAGTTTTCCTCCTTGTCTCATTGACTGTTCTTCTCAGTGTCCTTGCTGGCTTCTGCTCCTCCACTGAACTCCAAATGTGCAAGCTCCTCAGGACATGTAACCAGGCCCTCTACTCTGTTTACTCTTATCCTGGACTTAAACATCTAATGGCCAGCAATAGCTAAATTTTTACTCCCTACCTAGTATTCTCCTCTGAGCATCAGTTTTACATAGTTAATCACCTACTTGATAGCTCACGATTATTTCAAACTCAACATGTAAATAACTGGCCCCTAGGCCTACTTCCCCATATATCACTTTACTCTCTAATCTACGTTTCTCAGGAAATGGTATCACTCACTACTCATTTAGTAACTAAAACTGGAAATTATGTTTGACTCCCACTTCATCACTCATATCCATTTCATCAGCAAGTCAGGCTAATTTCATCCCAAATGATTCTTTAGTCTTTGCATCTCTCTTTCTCTCTATCTTCCATGACCACCATGCTATTAGTTACCATCCTTTCTTTCCTAGAATCCTGACTTGTCTGTGGTGCAGTGAACTATTTGGATAGCTTTTCTAGCCATGGTCTTTGTGACTCTCACCAGGTTGCTGGGTGAAACTATGTGAATGTAAGACCTTCCAAGGGGCTTGGATAGCTTGTGAGTAATATAAATAAGGTACATGGCACCTTTGTGGGGGTAAGACCATGCAAATAAGGTCTATGGAACTCTAATGTGGGAATTAGTAAGTTTTGTAATTCTGCTAAGCTTAAAATGAGCCTGCCTAGAGACAGAAAGGGGATCTCACTGCCATCAAGAGAGAAGAGCCAGAGGTGGAGTGGAGGAGGTGGAGTGAAGTGAATCATTGGACCAGAGATCTCTGTGCTAGACCGCCTTGGCAGAGAGATGGCCGGCAGAGATGACCAAGAGGTTTGGGACAGAATAATGGGTTTGCCAGTCCACAGGGCAAGAAAGTTGAGTGTCTGTGGGCAGGAGGGTTGCTGGTAGAGTGGGGTGCATGTAGGTGTACCTATTGGCAGAGCTAAAAGAGCTTTGTAACACTTGCCTGAGCAGGTCAGAGGCCAGGCCAAAAGGCCAAGGGCCAGAGAGGCCAAGGGCCAGAGAGGCATGCCTGAGGCCATAGCAGAGGGGCGACTATCCTGATCGAAGGATTGTATACTAAGAGTGTTCCTGAACCTGAATTGTTGCTTGCTACTTCTCCAATAAATCCCATAATTATGAGTATTGCCTGTGAGTTCTGTGTGGCCATTGCAATGAATTATCAAACCCAGCAGAGAAGCAGTGAGTGTTATGGGAGGGACAGCTGGTGTCAGAGTTGGTAAAAAGGCTGGAGGGTGCTACCATGTCTAGCTTCATGGAAATAAGCCTTGGACTGTTGATGGTGACTGTTTTCTCCTCATGGGGTTGGAGGCGGTTAGAGGATGTCACCTCTATGTCCTTTTCACAGTGTCCCTACTTCATCTCTTACCCCGTTGCATCATTCCCCTCACAGAAGCCAGATAATTCTTTTAACTAACATATAATGTAAAAGCATAAATAAAATTGTTAACTTCCCTCTTTAAATCTCTTCAGTGGCTTCCTATTGCATTTATAATAAAATTGATTTGTTTCATGGGTCTGTAAGGCACACACTAACTTCTTCCTCATCTTGGTCTATAAGGCTTCTCATACCAACTCTCCTTTTTTCATCATGTTCTAGTTGAACTGGCGTTTTCTAGTTCCTCAAGTACTCTACATTATTTTTCCTCCTCAGGGTCTTTGCATATACTGTTCCTTCTGCCTGGAAGGATCTTTATCTCTATGGGTGGCTATTTCTTATTCTTCAGAGCTTAGTTTAAATATCACCTTCCCTGGCTACTTTCCCTAAATAGGTATTCCCTGTTATTCTCTTTTATTCCTGACAGTGCTTTGAATTTAATAATTAGTTATTAATTAGTTAATTCACTTTTTTATTTTCTATCTCCCCCTGTAGAACATAATAAGCTCCATGAATCCAGGAGCTATGTGCATATACCCAGCTTTTAAAATAGAAACTGGCATATGTTACTTGCTCAATAAAAAACCGCTAAAAAAATGAAAAATCATTCACTAAAGTCTACTTCCATAGTGATACTGCCTCGGAAACCCAAGGAGGGGTCGCTATGAGTCGGGTCTGACTCGATGGCACATAACAACAACAAAACAACAAAGTGCCCAAGAAAATATAGCACAATATTTTAATTTTATGAAAGTTTGAGAAAGTTTTTCTAAGCATGACATGAAACCTAGAAATTAAAGATAAACAGATCTGACTACATTAAATATTTGATATTTCTGTATTCCAAAATTGAAAATAAAAGACAAGTGAAAATATATTTGCAACATATGCAAAGGAATTTCTTCAATCAATCAGAAAACATGAGAAACAATAGAAAAATGAGTATAAACACAAACAACTTAAAGAAAAAAAATAGCAAGTAAAAATATCATGAGAAATATGCTCATCATCACTCTTAAAAATATTACATTTTTATTCTGTTCAATTAGTAAGAATTGACAAGATTTACAAATAACTTATTAAGTGTGTGTAGAAACATTAACTTGCTTTCACAGATGCAAATTAGTGTAACATTTTTGTTGAACAATTTGGGCTTGAACAAACCAAAAACCAAAGCCACTACCATCGAGTTGATTCTGACTAACAGCAAACCTATAGGACAGAGTAGATCTGGCCATAATGTTTCCAAGGTTGTCCATCTTTATGGGAACAGATTGCTTTATCTTTCTCTGGAAGAGTAGCTGGTGGGTTGGAATTGCCAACGTTTTGGTTAGCAGCCACATACTTTAACCATTGTGCCACCAGAGTTCCCTCAATTTGGGCATACCTATTGAATTTTTTTGTTTTTTAATTTTATTGTGGTGAAAACTCGCACAACAAGACATTTGCCAACATAACAACTTCAACATTTATAGCTCAGGGACATTGATTATGGTTTTCATGTTGTGCCACCATTATTGCTATCCTTTTCCAAAATATTCCACAAATTATTAGCATAAATTCAATACCCTCCAAGCAAAAGTTTCCCCTTTCCCCCTCCCTTGCACCACTGATAACCACTAATAATTTTTGGTAT
>NW_006921845.1:4706634-4712374 GCF_000298275.1 Orycteropus afer afer | reverse complement strand
ATTCCCCCACACACACTTCCATCCCTGGTAACAAAGAAAGAAATTTTCCTTCTGTGTATAAACCTTTCCTTGACTTTTTTACAATACTGGACTAATAGAATATTTGTCTTCCTGTGATTGACTTCTTTCACTCAGCATAATGTCCTCCAAGTTCATCCATGTTGTGTGGTGTTTGGCACATTCCACGTTATTTTTTAGAGTTGCATAGTATTCCATTGTGTGTATGTACCACAGTTTGTTTAGCCATTTCTTGGTTGATAGGCACTTTGGTTGATAGGCTTCTATCTCTTTGATACTGTGAATAGTGCTGCGATGAACATGGATGTGCATATATCTGTTCGTCTCCTGGCTCTCATTTCTTTAGAATGTATACCTAGCAATATGATTGCTGGATCAAGTGGTATTTCTATTTCCATCTTTTTCAAGAATCGCCACACCAATTTCCACAATGGTTGTGTCATTCTATAGTCCTATCAACAGTGTATAAGAGTCCCAACCTCTCCACATTCTTGCATTTGTTATTTTCTGTCCTGTTGAACTTTGCTATTCATTCTGGGGGGAGATGCTATCTCATGGTTGTTTCCTTTGATGTATAAACCTTTCTTTGACTTTTTTACATAAGTGGGCTAATGCAATATTTTTCCATCTGTGATTGACTTCTTTCACATCTCTCTAATGGCTAATAATTGCCATTTCTTCATGTGTTTGTTGGCTGCCTGAAGATCTTCTTTTGTGAAGTTGAAGTATCTGTTCATATCTTCTGTCCATTTTTTAGTTGGCTTGTTTGTCATTTTGATGTTGGGGTGTTGGAGTTTTTTTTTTTATAAACTTTAGAGATAAGTTATTTTTCTGATATGTCATTCCTGAATATTTTTTCCCTTTCTGTAGGTTCTCTTTTTGCTCTTTTGGAGAAGTCTCTTGATGATGTTATTGTTAGATGCTGTCGAGTTGGCTCTGACTCACAGTGACCCTATGTGGAACAGAACAAAATACTGACTGGTACTGTGCCAGCCCCACAATCCTTGCTATGCCTAAGCCCATTGTGGCAGCCACTGTATCGATCCATCTCAATGAGGGCCTTCCCCTTTTTCACTGACCCTCCACTTTACCAGGCTTGATATCTTTCTCCAGGGAATGGTAAGTTCTGACAACATGACCAAAGCTGCTGTTGTTGTTAGGTGCTATCAAGTCAGCTCTGACTCATAGCAATCTTATGTACAACAGAACGAAACACTGCCCAGTTCTGTGCCAGACTCACAGTCCTTGCTATACCTGAGCCCATTGTTGCAGCCACTGTCAATCCATTTCATTGAGGGGCTTCTCCCTTTTCGTTGACTCACCACTTTACCAAGCATGGTATCCTTCTTCAGGGAATGATCCCTTCTGACAACATGACCAAAGTAGGTGAAACAAAGTCTGGCCATTCTCACTTCCAAGGAGCATTCTGGCTGCATTTCCTCCAGGATAGATTTGTTAGTTCTCCTGGCAGTCCATGTTATTTTCAGTATTCTTTGTTGACACCATAAGTCAAAAACATCAACTCTTCTTTAGTCTTCCTTATTCACTGTCCAGCTTTCACAGGCATATGAGGTGATTGAAGATACCATGGCTTGGATTAGGCCCACTTAAGTCTTCAAAGAGACAGCTTTGTTCTTCAGAACTTTAAGGAAGTCATTTGCAGTGGATTTTCCCAAGACAATACGTCATCTGATTTCTTGACTGCTGCTTCCACTGGTGTTGATTGTGGAACCAAGTAATATGAAATATTTGACAACTTCAGTCTTC
Organism: Orycteropus afer afer; assembly: GCF_000298275.1. Taxonomy (NCBI): domain Eukaryota; kingdom Metazoa; phylum Chordata; class Mammalia; order Tubulidentata; family Orycteropodidae; genus Orycteropus; species Orycteropus afer. The sequence goes on along the minus strand of NW_006921845.1, from coordinate 4,710,589 downwards.
TCTTCATTTATCATGATGCTGCTAATCGGTCCAGTTGTGAGAATTTTCGTTTTCTTCATATTGAGGTGTAATATATTCTGCAGACTGTAGTCTTTAATCTTCATCAGTAAGTGCTTCAAATCTTCACTTTCAGCAAACTAAATCTTGCAGTAAGTTCCAGTAATTTTCTTTCAGAGTCTCTTGGATTTTCTATGTATAGGCTCACATCATCTGCAAATAGAGATAGTTTTTACTTCTTTCTTACTAATTTGGATGCCTTTGATTTCCCTTTCTTGCCTTAATGCCCTGGCTAGGACTTTGAAAGGAAATAGAGATAGAGGGCATCCTTGTCTGGTTCTTATTCACAAAAGAAGTGGAGTGGTTTCAGTCTCTCTCCATTGACAATAATGTTGGTTGTTGTTTTTGCATATGTTCCCTTTATTATGTTGAGAAATTACCCTTGTATTCCTATTTTTCTGAGAGTTTTTATCAGGAGTGAATGTTGGATTTTATCAAATGACTTTTCTACATTGATTGATATGATCATGTGATTTTTTCCCTTTATTTTACTTATGTGGTGATTATGTTGATTGTTTTTCTAATGTTGAACCATCCCTGCATATCTAGTATGAATCTCACTTGGTCATGATATATTATTATTATTATTATTATATTGTTGGAGTCTATGGGCTAGGATTTTGCTGAAGTTTTTGCATCTATATTCATGAGGGATATTGGTCTGTAGTTTTCTTTTTGAGTGGTGTCTTTGCCTGGTTTTGGTATCAAGATTATGCTTGCTTCATAATATGAATTAGAGAAGAGTCCATCCTTTTCTATGTTCTGGAATAATTTGAGTTGGATTGGTGTCAACTCTTTTCTGAGTGACTGGTAGAATTCTCCAGTGACACTGTCTGGGCCAGGACTTTTTTTTGTTGATAATTTTTTTATGACCGATTCAATTTCTTCTTTTGTTATGGGTCTGTTCAGATTTTCTACCTCAGTCTGTGTAAGTTTAGGTAAGTAGTACATTTCTAGAAATTTGTCCATTTCTTCTAGGTCTTCAAATTTGTTAGAGTACAGTTCTTCTTAGTATCCTGATATTATCTTTTTATATTATTTTATCTTTTTGTTTCTGTTGGTTCTGTTGTGATTTCACTCTTTTCATTTCTTATTTGTGGTATTTGCATCTTCTCTTTCTTTTCCTTTTTTAACTTTGCCAGTGGTTTGTCAATTCTATTAATCTTTCCAAAGAACCAACTTGTAGTCTTGTTGATTTTTTTTCTATTATCTTTCTATTTTCTGTTTCATTTGTTTCTGCTCAAATCTTTATTATTTCTTTTCTTCTGGTGACTATAGGCTTTTTTTTTTTTTTTTTTTTGCTGCTCTTTTTCTAATTTTTGGAGATATTGGGTTAAGGTGTTGATTTTGGCTCTTTCTTCTTTTTTGATGTGCACTTCTATTGCTATAAACTGGCCTCTGATCACTGCTTTTGTTGTATCCCAGAGATTTTGGCATGTTGCATTTTCATTCACATTCGATTCAAGGAATTTTTTAATTTAATTTTTTTATTTTTTCTATTACCCAATCATTTTTAAGGATGGTATTATTCAGTTTCCATGCATTTGCTCCTTTTCTGTTGGTCTTCCCAGTGTTGATTTCTAATTTTATAGCATTGTGATCTGAGAAGATGCTTTGCAGCATTTCAACGTTTTTAAATTTATTAAGGCTTGCTTTATGGTCTAACATATGGTCTCTCCTGGAGAATGTTCCTTGTGTGCTGGTAAAGAATGTATATTTTGCTGTTGTTGGGTGGAGTGCTCTTTAGATGCCTATAAGGTCAAGTTGGTTGATCGTATTGTTTAGTTTTTCTACATCTTTGTTGAGTTTCCTTCCAGTTCTCTCTTATTGAAAATGGTGTATTAAAGTCTCCTACTATTACTGTGGAGTCATCTACTTGTCTTTTCAATTCTATTAAGGTCTGACTTATGTATTCTGGGACTCTTTCATTGGGTATGTAAATATTTATTATGGTTATGTCCTCTTCAATTGATCCTTTAATTATTATGTAATGTCCCTCCTTGTCTCTTATGGTTATTTTTTTCTTAAAGTCTAATTTATCAGAAATTTATATTGCCACATCTTCCCTTTTTTGATTGCCATTTGCTTGGAATATCTTTTTCCAACCTTTGATTTTTATTTTATTTTTTTTCTTTTGTCTAAATGAGTCTCTTGTAGATAGCATATTAATGGGTCATGTTTTCCTATCCAGTCTGCAATTCTCTTGAGTGGTGTATTTAATCCATTGACATTCAGTGTAATTATTGACAAGTATGAATTTATTGATGTCATTTTGTTATGTGTTTTTTTAATGGTGTTGCTGATTTCTTTGTTCCATATAATTTTCTGTGCTGAGCTCATTTTGTTTACAAATCATGTTATCATCTCTTTCATTGCTATTGTTATAGTATTTGCAAAATATTTGTGCTTGTCCTCTTTCTTATTTTAATACAAAGGTTTATTATTTTTCTTTGAGGTTACCTTGTGATTTATTATTTTCCAAGTTTAATACAGTGTATTCTATCTTGCAATTGTCTTGACTTCCTCATCTTTTTAGAAGTTCCAAAACTATGCTATTTTTCCCCTCTCTTTGGTTTGTACTTTTCCTCATTTACTAACTGATGTCTCTAGTTCCATGTTTAGTCTTGTAAGCTTATTTTACTCTGGATACTTCTACTACAGGGTTGATTTCTGGTTTATGTCATCATGTTTGTTAATCATCAGTTGTTTGCTGTTGTAGGTTCTCTATCGGACGTACTCACTTTAAGATCTTTTGTAAGGTTAGTCTAGTTTCACAAATTCCCTCAATCTCTGCTTATCTGAAAATCTCCTAATTTCACCCCAATATTTGAGGGACAATTTGCTGGCTATGTAATTCTTGGTTGGAGATATTTTTCTTTCAGGGTTTTATATATATCATCCCATTGTCTTCTCTCCTGCATGGTTTCTGCCAAGAAATCAAAGCTTAGTCTTACTGGTTGCCCTTTGTAGGTAACTTTTTGTTTTCCCCATACTGCTTTCAGGATTCTTTCTTTGTCTTTGGTTTTGGTGAGCTTGATTATGACATGGAGATTTTCTTTTGAGGTCTATCTTGTTTGGGGTTTGTTGAATGTTTTCAAGGGTTAAGTTCTTGTCTTTCATTATATTAGGGAAATTCTCTTCCAACAAATCTTTGACCATTTTCTCTAGTTATATTTATCTCTTCCTGTTCAGGAATTCTGATAACACGTAGGTTATTTCTTTTGATGGTGTCCCACATGTTCCTTAGGTTTTCTACAATTTGTTTTGATTTTTTTTTTTTTTTGTCTGATTGATCCCTTAACAAAATAATATTGAGATTTTTGTCTTCAGTCTCATTAATTCTGTCTCCTGTTGATTTGATTCTACTCTTTTGCCCATTCAATCTGCTCTCTATTTCCGAAATCTTAGTTTTAAACTTCTGGATTTCTATTTGTTGTTTTTGTATCATATCTATTTTTTAGTTTATTATGTCACTTTGCTTTTGTATTGTTTCCCTAAATTATTTTAGGGTTTTGTCTGTGTTTTTCTTAATTTTGTCAATGTTTTCCTTGATCTGTCTCTCAATCTGTTGAAGGTACCAAATATAATTCTTTAGAATTCCTTATCATGAAATTCCAATGCTGCTTCTTTCTCAGAGATATTTTCTGGGTTTGTATCCTGGTCCCTTGCTTTTACTACTTTATCTTACTCCCTTGTGTGGACTGTGATGGTCTGTTGTTTTTGCAACACTGCAGTGTTGTTATATCTATGTTTAATGTGTGAAAGAGAATGAGAGTGTGTGCACAGTTCTCTATTATCTGTTTGTAAGGAGCAGTTGAGGGTGAGTTCAGCTGTTATTGACTACTATCTATTGTTGGTCAGTTGATGTAAAAGAAAGTTGTGGCCCTCACTCAGTGGG
>NW_006921845.1:4677473-4703059 GCF_000298275.1 Orycteropus afer afer | reverse complement strand
AGATGGATTGACATGGTGGCTGCGATGATGGGCTCAAATATAGCAGGGATCATGGAGCTGGCGTGGGATCGGGCAGTGTTTCGTTCTGCTGTGCATGGGGTCGCTATGAGTTGGAAATGACTCGACAGCACCTAACAACAACAACAAGGAAAGGGAATAGCAAAAAAGAAAGAAAACAAGAACCAGGGATGGGAATCACGGGGGTGGGGGGGCGGAGAAGAAGAAATAAAGAAGGAAGATAAAAAGAGTAATTTAAAAACAAACAATCAAAACCAAAACTGCAGGGGGCATGACATGGCACCCAGGCTCTGTCAGGGCACAGACAGGGATAGAATTCCTGCTGGTCAAGAAAGAGTATGGATGTGGAGGTGGGGAATGGTCACACCTCATTTCGCCAGAAGTATGTGGGTTATAAGAGTAACAAGGGAAATATCACAGGGAAATATCACATCTCTCCAGTCATTAGTCACCTGGATATCCAGGTAAAAAGGGGTGGGAGGCAAGGCTAGCCCCCAAGCCCTATAGAGCCAGGAAAGGGAGAGAGTGGCCAGGGACCACAAAGTGCCAAGTTCTAGGTAGGAATTAGGTAAGGGGAGGTCACAGAGTTTTCCAACAGCTAAGGAAGACAAACTTGTCTGTCAATTTGTCATCCTGTGGGGCTTATATGTTGCTGTGAGGCTTGAGGCTGTGCAACTGGTGTTTCAGATGCCAGCAATGTTGCACATGTTGCACAGGTTTCAATGCAGCTTACAGGCTAAGACAGACTAGGAAAAGGAGGAGGCCATCCACTTCTCAAAAATTGGCCAGGTAAAACCTGATGAATAGCAGAGAAACACTCTGATATATTACTGGGCAACTTTACGAATATGTCAGAAACATTGTCTGACACAGTGCAGGAAGACAAGCCCCTTGAGTTGGAAGGCACTCAAAATAAGACTGGGAAAGACCTGCCTCATCAGAGTAGAACCAATCTTAATGATATGAATACAGTAAGTCTTTCAGGACCTGCATGTGCTGACATGGCATGACTCAAACTGAGGAGAAACAGCTGCAAATATTCATTAGTAATCGGAACATGGAATGTACAACGTATGAATCTAGGAAAATTGGAAGTTGTTTAAGAATGAAATGGAACACATAAAGATTGATATTCTAGGCATTACCAAGCTGAAATGGACTGGTTTTGGCCATTTTGAATCAGATAACCATAGGATCTACTGTGCCAGGAAAGACACATTGAAGAGGAATGGTGTGGCATTCATCATCACAAAGGATGATTCAAGATCTGTCCTCAAGTACAATGATATCAGTGATAGGATAATATCAATATGCCTACAAGGACGACCTGTTAATACTACTATTATTCAAATTTACACACCAACCACCAAAGCCAAAGATGAGAAAATTGAAGATTTTTACCAACTTTTGCAGTCTGAAATTGACCGAACATGCAATCAAGATGTGTTGCTTATCACTAGTGATTGGAATGCAGAAGTTGGAAACAAAGAAGAATCACCAGTAGTTGGAAAATTTGGCCTCAGTGATAGAAATAACACTGGAGATCTCATGATAGAATTTTGCAAGACCAACAACTTATTCATTATGTACACAAAAGGTGGATGTACATGTGGACTCAGCCAGATGAAGTACACAGGAATCAGATTGACTACATCTGTGGTAACAGATGATGGAAAAGTTCAATATTTCTAACCAAAACAAGGCCAGGAGCTTATTGTGGAACAAACTATCAACTGTTCATATGCAAGTTCAACTTGAAGTTGAAGACAATTAAAACAAGTCCACAAGAGCCAAAATATGACCTTGATATATCCCTCCAGAATTTAGAGACTAAAATTGATTTGATACATTGAATACCAATGCCCGAAAACCAGAAGAATTGTGGGATGGCATCAAGAGCATCATCCATGAAGGAAGCAAGAGGTCATTAACAACACAAGAAAGAAGGAAAAGACCAAAATGGATGTCAGGAGAGACTCTGAAACTTGCCCTTCAGTGACAAGTAGCTAAAGCAAATGGAAGAAATTACAAGATAAAACTGCTGAACAGAAAATTTCAAAGAGCAGCTCGAGTAGACAAAGCCAATTACTATAATCAAATGTGCAAAGACTTGGAGTTAGAAAACCAAAAGGGAAGAACATGCTCAGCATTTCTCAAGCTGAATGAATTGAGGAAAAAATTAAGCCTAGAGTTGCAATATTGAAAGATTATATGGGCAAAATAGTAAATGACACAGGAAGCATCTAAAGAAGATGGCAGGAATACACAGAGTCACTGTACCAAAAAGAACTGGTCAATCTTCACCCATTTCAGGAGGTGGCATATGTTCAAGAACCAATGATATTGAAGGGAGAAGTTGAAGTTGCACTGAAAGAATTGGCAAAGAACAAGGCTTCAGGAATTGACAGAATATCCACTGAGATGTTTCAACAAAATGATGCCCTGCTGGAGGCACTCACTCGGTGAGATGCAGGAAGCATCAAAAGAAAATGGAAGGATGTTCTGGTTACCTAGTGGCCATCTGACAAGAATATACCACAAATGAGATGGCCATAACAAACAGGAGCTTATTCTCTTACAGTTTGGAGGCTTTAAGTCCAAATTCAAAGTGCCAGGCTCTAGTGTTTGGGTGAAAGCCCCTCAACCTTGGGATCCAGCTTTGCCTCCTGCTCCTGGCCCAATAAAGCTAGAGGCTTTTCTTCACTCAGCTGCTGGCTGCTGAGGCTGACAAACCCAAGGTTGACAAGTAAAAAGGAACAGTCCTAATGTTATCAAACCACACAGCAGGTCATTAATTCAAGTCCATTATAAGTCCCAAAGTCATCAGAACATGGCAGGATGCTGAAGAACAACACAGCTACATGCAGGGTCCAAGTGTGCTATAAGCTTGAGACCATTCTCAAAGCTGCTGCTTATATGCGGGAAGCAGACCACACACCCAAAGGCAGCTAGCTACTCAGCTGCTCCCAGTAGATTCCACCATGGAGTTGATTACCAGTCTTATCATGGGTAATACTACATCCAGCTGCCCAGCCACTCAACTAGGCTTAGCCAAGTTGACATAAAAACATAACCACCACAAAGGAATATACAGAGTCACTGTACCAAAAAGAACTGGTCGATCTTCATCCATTTCATGGGGTGGCATATGTTCAAGAACCAATGGTATTGAAAGAAGAAGTCAAAGCTGCAATGAAAGAATTGGCAAAGAACAAGGCTCCAGGAATTGACAGAATACCCATTGAGATGTTTCAACAAATGGATGCCCCGCTGGAGGCACTCGCTCGATTATGCTAAGAGATTTGGAAGACAGCTACCTGGCTAACTGAATGGAAGAGATCCATATTTGTACCCATTCCAAAGAAAGGTGATCCCACAGAATGTGGAAATTACTGAACAATATCATTAATATCACATGTAAGTAAAATCTTATTGAAGATAATTCAAAAATGGTTGCAGCAGTATATTGACAGAGAACTTCCAGAAATGCAAGCTGGATTCAAAGATGTGGAATGAGGGATATCATTGCTGATGTCAGATGGATCTTGGCTCAAAGCAAAGAATACCAGAAGGATGTTTACTTGTGTTTTATTGACTATGCAAAAGCATGTGATTGTGTGGATCATAACAAATTGTGGATAACATTGAGAAGAATGGCAATTCCAGAACACTTCATTGTACTCATGAGGAACCTGTACATGGACCAGGAGGCTGTCATTCGAACAGAAAAGGGGAACACTGCATGGTTTAAAATCAAGAAGGAAGTGCGTCAGGGTTGTATCCTTTCACCATACTTATTCAATCTGTATGCTGAGTAAATAATCTGAGAAGCTGGACTATATGAAGAAGAACGTGGCATTAGGATTGGAGGAAGAATCATTAACAACCTGTGATATGCTGATGACACAACTTTCCTTGCTGAAAGTGAGGATGACTTGAAGCACTTACTGATGAAGACTGAAGAATACAGTCTGCAGTATGGATTATATCTCAATAAAAAGAAAACAAAAATCCTCACAACTGGTCCTATAAGCAACATTGCAATAAATGGAGAAAAGATTGAAATTGTCAAGGACTTCACATTACTTTGTTCTACAATTAACGCCAATGGAAGCAGCAGTCATACATCAGGCAGTATCACTACGGAAGTAGATTGTTCAACCTTCCTTTGGAGGAGTGGCTGGTGGGTTTGAATCCCCAGCCTTCTGGTTAGCAGTCAAGTGCCTTAGGCACTACACCACGAGAGTTCCTACTAGTTGATATTTAATCCACTTCTTTATCAATGCCTTCAAAGCTCTGGGTTCCAGGATCATCTTCTGTACCTGTTTCAATTGGTTTCTCATTGCTTTGTTGAAGAGGGTCTGCATAGCTTTTCTGCCTATTCTGCCATCTTGCTGGCATCTCCCATACCTACTGAAATTTAAAATGTGCCTTTCCTTTGATGGAACATTTTTGTGAATAAGCAATTTTAGGAATTCATCCTAAAATAATACTTTGACAGTGTGTAATACATATAGGCTGTTTACTTCAGCATTATTTTAATAAACAAAACCTGGAAGCCATTTAATTATTCAATTAAATTATGGTATATTCAGACAAAGAAATACTATGTAGCTGTTAAAAAAAATGGTACAGATTTATGTATTCTGATTTGGAAAGATGCCTTCTGCTATGTGGCTAAATTGTGTAGTAAAATCCCATTTTTTAAATAAAGATATTTCATGTACTTATAAATTGTATAAATATGATCAAGTATGCATGGGCATATAAAGAAAGGAGTGAAACTCTTCGAAACTCACAAACCAGACCTGTTGTCATCCAAGTCCATTCCAACTCATAGTGAAACTCTTACCCATGGCTATATTTGAGAAATTGGATTTTGGAACACTGTCACTTTTTACATCATACATTGATGTACCATTCATTTCTGTATTGTGTGAATTTTCTTTCTTTTTTTTTTTAACCACAAGTATGTACTGTTCTGTTATTAAAAAAAATAAAAGCAAAATAATGAGGGAGGGAGGGAGAGAGAGAGAGGCTGAGGAATATGCAGAAGACAAAAGATTACTGTTGCATACATTTTGCATCAGCATAGCTGGAGCTGCTCCATTGGGCCTCCTGGAAGGTCAGCCCACTCGCTTGGTCAAGGGTTCAGGAGCCTAGCCTTTCCCCTCTCCCTTTTTACCCCAATGCGGAGAAACACTTCAGCATCCACATGCTTTTGTAAGGATTAAATGAGATAAAGGTTGTGAGAAGGCTTTATCAACCATAAAACTCTTTCAAATACAATCAAATTCCACTTTCCATCCCAGGCAGGGTTGGCTGCTTGAGGTAGAAAATGTCAGAAACCTGCAGTCCCCCTTCATCCAAAATAGCTTTCTCCTCAATGTGCCCCACCCCGTGCTTCTCGGAGGAGGGCCTCCCGCTGCCTCCTGCTTCCTCACTGCACTCAGGCTCTGGCCCAGCCGCTTCCCAGCAGAGCTTGGCTATTCCTTGAACTTTCAGCGCTGGTTCGATTTCCCCCTGTGGTACCACATGCTGCTGTGCAAACAGAGCACGTGGTCCGCCAAACAAAGGAACATGTGTGCTGCAAACCATCCCCCCTATCACGGGAGCACCGCGCTCTGCCAGGAGAGGGCCCGGCCTGCGCGCTCGAATTTTTCACTGCAGTGGAAACACCCAGGAAGGCTCACTTGCAGCAAGCGATGGGGGTGGGGAGTGGCTAGAGGGAAGGATCTGGCGTCTCGGATCCTTCCAACACCGCCCTGGAAATAGCATCTGAATGCGCGCGGCCCAAGCAGGCTTCTCTCCAGCTGCTAAGATTTCATTTCACCTCCGGCAGGCTTCATGGGGACTTGCTGTTAAAAGATCACTCTCCCGGGATGCTGTCACGGGGAGGGGGCCAGGGACTGCATACAGCTGTCAAAACGTCTCAGACAGGAGGCTCAGGCACATCTGCACAAGCCTGTCTCAGGCTGTGGGGCACATAGGGAGCGTCTCAAACCTATCAGTGTAATGCCGAGCGGTAATTGCATTAGGATTAGTTATCTCCTGCGCTCTGCTCATTAGCCTGGAGGATGGCTCGCATCCAGCGAGAGGCTGGCACAGGGAGAGAGCGAGGATGTGCGTCTACCAGGTCCTGATAATTAAAGACTGGATCGCCTGTAGTTTGCTCCCTCCTCCCCAGCCCCCTGCTGTCCTCCTCCCTCTTCCTCTAAACCTCACTTCCTGACTTCTTCCTAAAGGTCTTATGAAAAGTGCAATTTAGGATGATTACAATAAAAGAAATGTAGACTGGCAGGAGGTGAGGAGGGTAGGGATTGGGGCGCTGGTCCCTTAGTCAAAGGAAGGAAAGAAAGCATTCCGCCCACCTACTCAGGTATTCTCTAATGCCAAACCCAGTCGTCTGAGAATGCCTGGGTTCTTTTTCTGACCAGCTGGTTCCTGGTATGTTTTAACTTCCCTTCCTGGCTAGACTAAAATGGAGAGGTGGCTGTTTCCAGAGGATTTGGATCAGCAGAGACCCATCTTAAAAATGTGTGCATTCTAATGGGCACAACCACCCCACAAGTTGAGGGTATGGTTTAGCTTCCTAGGGCTACCACAACAGTTCCACAAAGTGGTGGCTTAAAAGGATGGAAATTTGTTGTCTCACAGATCTGTAGCCTAGACGTCCAAATTCAGGTGTCAGCAGAGCCATGTTCTCTAGAAAGCTCCAGGAGAAGGTCCTTTCTTGTCTCACCCAGTTTCTGGTAGTCCCAGGTGTTCCATGGTCTATGGTAGATTATCTGTAATCTCTGCCTGCATTTTCACTGGGATTTTTCTCTGTGTATGTTTCTCCTCTTTCATAAAAGCACCACTTACATTGGACTAAGATCCATGTATGACCTCGTGTTAACTTAGTCAATAATATCCTGAAAGACTCTATTTCCAAACAAGGTCAGGTTCACAAGTACTGGGTTAGGACATCAACATGGCTTTTTGGAACAACACACTTCAATCCATCCAATGAGCTGGTTGCTCCTTGCCCTGGACTCCTACAACTCTCACTTGCTTCTATTATGCTTCTCTCTTAATCTGAGTGCCTCAAGGCCTAGGGCCAAGTCATTTTATTCTTTACGTAGTGACTGTCCAGCATGCAGAAGTTGCTCAAAATGTGTGATGAGGAAAAGGAAAAAAAAAAAAAGTCAGGAGAAGTCATCACCACCCTCTCTCAGGAAGCAGTATCGTACAAATCTCTGCTTCCAGGCACACAGAATTACTAACAATATAACCAATACCAGGTAATCTACTGAACTTCGCATCTGCAAAACTGGATTAATAATTTATCCATAGGATTAATTACACACGTGTAAGTCACTGAAAATAGGGTTTAACACACACTAGGTGATCAATAGACATCCTTCTCTCTGTCTTGCTCTATTCATCCCTAAAATGGGGATAAAAAAAAAAAATCGTTTGATGTCTCGGGAGGAGGTAATTAACGTTCTCTTAACCCATCGGAAAGGGCCAACAGAGTACAAAGTTGTTTTATAATTAAGAAATGTATCAAACCCTGTGCAGGACTAATTGCTGTGCAAATTTGATTGAGGCCTGTGAGGACAAGATTTCCCTTAATGGGTTGCAGCATAGGGGACTACTTAATATTCTTCAGGGAAGTTCCAATACCCACACCTCAGCACTGGAGACTGCATCACCAACCATTAGGGACAGTACTCAATGGTTTAGAGTGAATGCACCAGGGCTTTGCTTAAATAATTATTTTGAAACTGGAAGGTTAATTGAGAGTTCAGGGTTCACATTTAGAAATGTCAGAAATAGAGTTTTATTTGTTTCCATTGTACATAATGAATCGCCCTTTAAATAATGAAGCAATGAAAATGCCAAATACCACATACTCCAATGGATTGCCAAATGTTGAATTAGGCCCCTGTGAGAATAAGGCTTCAAAGCCACATATGTCAGAGAATTGGGGCATTTAAAATCTCCACAGACATCATCTATCCAGAGAGAGCTTGGTGAGAAGTATACCCTTAATCAAGTCTGAAACATAAATTTTTCAATTTCTACTTCAGTATTATGGGAACACTGGTGATTCTTGTCATTGGGCAGCTGGGACAAATCTTTGGAGAGAGGGCAAGTGAGAGAAGCTCCTAGAATAGTCTGTGTGGATTTCATTTATTTGTGTGAAACAAAAATAATGCCTTCTGTACATGCTGAGGTATACATACATGTTCAAGGTGATTGTATTCAAGTTGGAGACAAGTGGGAAGGAGGGGTTCCATGGGGTCCTTTCCTCTTGGGCGTGGCCACTGGTTTTGCTCCTTGTAGGTGAATTCTAAGGAATTTATCTCAAAGATCAGAATGTCTGAGCCTTGGGGTCAAATTTTCCTCCACCATCCACAGAGCCTCGGAATACCACAGCCATTTTTACACCTTGTTCTCTCTCTTCTTCATCTTCTCCCTTTATTTCTCTGGCTAATTCATTCATGTTTTCCCTTGAATTCATTGTTCTCGTCCTCTTTCTGGAGTTTTATCCCTCAATTATCAGTTTTATCCTAAGTATATTTTACATTTTTCAGTAACTGGTTCTTCACATTGTTTACTTTTTCTTTCAACTGTAGTTCAATCTTATTGATATTGAAAACAGGTCTTCATTTGAATTTTCTCTTTTTCTTCGTAACTCTTCTAGGTCTCTCTTTTTACTGGCCGACTTATCTGTGGTCTTTATTGTGACATTATCCATTATCCTTTCAATCTCCTAAAATCTGGTCTTGCCTACTTCAGTGTGACCAGTTGCCATCAAGTCAACTCCCAACTCATGGCAACCCCTTATGCAGCAGAGTAGAATTGTGCTCCATAGGGTTTTCAATGGCTGATTTTTCTGAAATAGATTGCCAGGCCTTTCTTCTAAGGTCCCTCGGGGTAGACTCAAGCCTCCAACTTTACCATTAGCAGCCAAGGGCTGTTTGTACCATCCAGAGACTCCTACTTTCATCTACTTATTGCCAAGTTTCAGTGACTTTTCTGGCTCCATCCTCCTTTGTTTATCAATTTCTCCTTCAGACCCTCTGCACATATGCTATGTGGCATTTTTCAAAGACTTTTCCAAATATTTCTGATTGTTTCTCATCTGGGTCTCTCAGGGCCCCCTTTCTCTTTCTTTTCCCAAAATATACACCTGCTACAATAATCAGAGCTGACATTTACTGACTACTTGCTGTGCATTTTAATCCTCTCATCAACCTTGTAAACTAGATACATTAATTATTTCATTTTATAGAGGAAGAATAGGAGGCTAAGATAGTTGGTAGATGTTCAAACCCAGGCCCACTATGTCTTACTCCAGAATCCAAATGCTCAGTCCGCCTGCTGCATTGCCCAAAGTTTAGTTCTCTGATCTCAATCCCCTGTTTTTCTCCATACAGATTATCTGACCATCCTCTTCCCCTTCCAGCTCTCCTTCCTGACTTGTGAATCAGAACTATCCTTATCCCCAAGACCAAGGCTTGGCCCCTTGAACTTTTCTCTCATTCGCTACCACATCATGCTCAACACCATCCCGTTAAATACTACCAAAAACCAAAACCAAAACCATTGCCACTGAGTTGATTCTGACTCGTAGTGACCCCCATTGGGTTCCCGAGGCAATAAATCTTTACGGAAGTAGATTGCCCAGTCTTGCTTCTGTGGAGTCCTAAGTATATTTCCTTCATATTTTTTCTTGAATGTATATCTATATATTTTATTTCATTTTCACTGCTGTGCCCTTAATTTAGATACTTAAATGGTGCTTTGTTGAACTAACACACTATTCTAAAATCCTCTTCTTTGCTATTCCTGTTGTTGGTTACCGCCTAGCTCACCTCATTCACCGCAGCCAGTGCAATCTTAACACATTTCTTTCATAAGCATGTGGCTGTGCTCTAAAAACTTTAATGATTACTCTTTGCCTGCAATAAAGGTGATACCCTTTAATTTGTTATTCAAGGTCCTCTATATTCTGGTCTCCCAACTTTTTATTCTACGTATCCATAATTTTTCTCAACATTCTTTGCTCTGTTTTAATTAGTTAGTTAATTAATTAATCAATTGACATCCTGTCTTGTGCTATAAAGGTCTTAAAACCCCTATCAAATTTCACCTACAGGTTCCCCAAGGCAATGGTATTATGCTGTAGTTTGCAAGTGTGTGAGCTATGGACTTGGATTCAAAAGCCCAGCTTAGCTTTTTTCTTAACTGGGAGACCTAATCTCCTTATGTCTTTATTTTCTTATATGTTTAAAGAAGAGATGCCCTGAAATTTAAATAGAGATTTATGGTATAGTGGTTAGGTGCTCCGCTGCTAAACAAAAGGTTAGCAGTTCAAACCTATCAGGTGCTCCGCTGCTAAACAAAAGGTTAGCAGTTCAAACCTATCAGCTGCTCCATGGGCAAAAGGTGTGGCAGTCTGCTTCCATAAAGATTTAGGAGCTCTGATAGCATAGTGGCTAAAGCACTTGCCTGCTAACCAGACAGCTGGCGGTTCAAACCCACCAGCCACTCCTCGGAAGGAAGGTTGGGCAATCCTACTTTCTGAGTCAGGGCCAACTTGACGGCACATAACAACAACAACAACATATATACATAAGTTTGTGGCAAAGAGAAGATACTCAATAAATGGTAGCTATAATTAGTACTTTTTATTTCCCCAACATGCTTGGTGCTTTTCTGTTTCTATGTGTTTGGTTATGATATTCCTTTATGGAATCTTCCTCTTTGTGCTGGAGTCTCTGAGTGGTGCAAACTGTTAACATGCTCTTTGCTTTCTGAAAGATTGGAGGTTCAAGACCACCCAAAGACACCTCGGAAGTAAGGCCTGGCTATTCACTTCTGAAAAACCAGCCTTTGAAAATCTGTTCCTACTCTGACACACATGAGGTTGTCAAAAGTTGCAGTCGACTTGAAGGTTAACTGGTCTTTTATTTCTCCACTGATAAAAATTCTCCCAGTTCCTCAAAGTATACTCATTCCCTGGCCTCAGTGAAACTTCCCCCCAAGCTTCCTTCAGAAAAAAAGTTACTCTGTAAAGTAATTTTGGCACTTAGAGCAGATAGTATGCAAATCAACCCTTAATTATTTACTGCTGTATCATTCTCTACTTGTTCCAGGCATATATCTCCACTTTCCCAAATCTCTTCAGGGCTGCCCATGAGGGCTTCAAGGACCTGGGCTGCAGGAAGATGTGGAACCTCTATGGAAATGCTTAGTGGGTGGAACAGTGAGGTTGAGGGGGAAGCAAGTAAGTGTATTAGTAGTAGGAAGAGTCAGGGAGGGTGTCAGACATCCTCTTTCTTCCTTCTTTTCTACTTTTCTTGGACAAAAGAAGTAGTGCATTTAACTGATACCCTGAACAAGCACAATCATTGGATGTTTTCAAAATAAAACTCTATTTTTGTTTCCCACTGCCCATTCAGGATTTAGTTAATGACAATGAAGTTTTCCTGCTCTGGATAGAAAGGTGAGTAAGTTCCACAGCTTAAAAAACAAACAAAACAACCATCATTTACTAAGATATTTATATACAATAATATGCATAGATCTAAAGTGTTTGTCTAGATGAGGTTGACAACTGTATATGCCTGTGAAACCACCATCCACAATAAGATATTGTGCATTTCTTTTACCTCAGAGTATCCTCAGTCCTTGTTCCAGTTCTTTACCTTCTCACCAACTCCAGCAACCACTATTCTGATTTTATCACAATAGATTAGGTTTAACTGTTCTTGAATTATATAAATGGAAACATGAAGTATGTATTATTTTGAGTGTGGCTTCTTTTGTTCTATGTAATGTTTTTTATATCCACTCTATCATTGTGTGTATCTATAGCTTATTCCTTTCCATTGCTAAACAGTGTTCTGTTATATGCAGATCCCACAATCTATCTATCCATTCACCTGTTGATTGATATTTAGGTTGTTTAGAGATTTTGGTTACTATAAATAAGGCTGTTATAAATATATGCTTATGCAAGTCTGTTTGTGCACATGTTTTCACTTCTTTGAGGTGAGTACCTAGAAAGAGAATTACTACATCATGAAGTAAATATCTATTAACCTTTATGAGAAACTGACAAAAACTCTCCAGAACTGTGTTATTTTTCTCCAACCAGTAATGCATGAGAGTTCCAGTTGTTTCACATTCTCATCAACATTTGGAATTTTCCATCTTTGATTTTAGCCATTCTAATGGCTATAAAATGATATATCATTGAATTTCTACTTTGAATTTTCCTAATGACTAATGATATTGATTACCTATTCAGATGCTTGTAGGCCATTTGTATACTTCTTTTGTGAAGTCTTTTTAAGTTTTGTGATAAGATTTTTTAAAATCATTTATCTATTTTGTTATTGAGAATATATACAGCAAAATGTACATTAATTCAAAGATTTCTACATGTGCCATTTAGTGACATTGATTACATTCTTTGAGTTGTGCACCCATTCTCACTCTCCTTTTCTGAGTTGTTCCTCCCCTCCCCCATTAACATAAATTCTCTGCCCCCTAAGGTTTCTATCTAATCTTCAGGGTTGGCATTATTAATTTGATCCCATATAGATTTTTTTAAAAAATACCATAAAGCTCAAGGCAGACTATTTTTTTTTTTTTACTAGTTACTGTAAGCTATTATTTGGTAATAATAATAATAAGCTACTAATTGATAATATCTGTAATACCTAACAGAAGACCAGTTACTACTACAGATTTACACACCAAACGCCAAAGCCAAAGACAAGGAAATTTAAGATTTTTACCAACTTCTGGAGTCTGAAATTGACCAAACATGCAATCAAGATGTGTTGATTATTACTGGTGATTGGAATGCAAAAGTTGGAAACAAAGAAGAATCACCAGTAGTTGGAAAATATGGTCTTGGTTTTAGATATGATGCTGGAGATGGCATGATAGAATTCTGCAAGAAGAACAAATTATTCATTGCAAATACCTTTTTTCAACAACATAAATGGTGGCTATACATGTGGACTTCACCAGATGGAATACACACAAATCATATGAACTACATCTATGCAAAGAGGTGATAGAGAACCTCAATATCTTCAGCCAAAACAAGTCCAGGAGCTGACTATGAAACAGACCATCAACTATTCATATGCAAGTTCAGTTTGAAGCTGAAGACAATTAAAAGAAGGCCACGAGAGCCAAAATATGACCTTGATTATATCTCTCCTGAATTTATTGACATTCTAGAGAATAGATTTGATGTATTGAACACCAGTGACCCAAAACCAGAGGAATTGTGAGATGACATCAAGAACATCATACATGAAGAAAGCAAAAGCAAATTAAAAACACAAGAAAGGAAGGAAAGACCAAAATGGATGCCAGAAGAGACTCTGAAATTTGCCCTTGAGTGAAGATTAGCTAATGCAAATGGAAGAAATGGCAAGATAAAAGAGCTGAACAGAAGATTTCAAAGGAAGGGCTCGAGAAGACAAAGTCAATTATTATGATGAAATGTGCAAAGACCTGGAGTTAGAAAACCAAAGGGGAAGAAACACTCAGCATTTCTTAAGCTGAAAGAACTGAAGAAAAAAATCAATAGTCTAGTGGCAATATTGAAAGATTCTATTGGCAAAATATTGAATGATGCAGCAAACATCAAAAGAAGATGCATAGAATACATAGAGTCACTGTATCAAAAAGAATTGATCGATGTTCATCCATTTCAGGAGGTGGCATATGATCAAGAACTGATGGTATTAAAGAAAGACGTTGAAGCTTCACTGAATGAATTGGTGAAAACAAGTCTCCAGCAATTGACAGGATACCCATTGAAATGTTTCAACAAATATAAAGAAAACAAAAATCCTCACAACTGGACCAATAAGTAGCATCATGATAAATGGAGAGAAGACTGAAGTTGTCACAGATGTCATATTACTTGGTCCCACAATCAACACCAGTAGAAGCAGCAGTCTAGAAATCAGACGACACATTGCACTGGGCAAATCTGCTGCAAATGAGCTCCTTAAAGTGCTGAAGAGGAAAGATGTCTCTTTGAAGACTAAGGTGCACATAAACCAAGCCATGGAGTTTTCAATCACCTCATATGTCTGGGAAAGCTGGACAATGAGTAAGGAAGACTGAAGAAGAGTTGATGCTTTTGAGTTGTGGTATTGGTGAAGAATGCTGAAAGTACCATGAACTGCCAGGAGAACTAACAAATCTGTATTTGAAGAGGTTCACCTGGAACGCTCCTTGGAAGTGAGAATGGCCAGACTCTGCCTGACCTACTTTCGTCATGTTGCCAGAAGGGACCATTCCTTGGAAAAGAATATCATGCTTGGTAAAGTGGAGGGTCAGTGAAAAGGGGGAAAGCCCTCAACAAGATGGGTTGATACAGTGGCTGCCACGATGGACTCAGGCATAGCAGGGATTGTGAGGCTGGTGCAAGACTGGGCAGTGTTTCATTCTGTTGTACACAGGGTTGCTATGAGTTGGAGCCAACTCTATGGCACCTAACAACAACAACAACAACAATGTTATTTGGTGTTAAGAAGACTTCAGGGGGATATTCTTGGTTAAGGTTGAAAGATTATCTCAGGGCAATACTTTTAGGGATTCATCTAACCATCATGGATCCAGGAAGTCTGGAGTCCATGAGAAATTGCAATTCTGTTTCACATTTTCTCCCTTTTGATCAGGATTCTTCTCTAGAATATTTGATCAATTATTCAGTAATGGTAGCTAGGCCCAATCCAGTTCTTATAGTCTCATGGTAATGGCGGCAGTTGTTCATGGAGGCCACTAGTCCCACATTTCATATCTCTTTCTATTGCTGCCTCTCCTTCTTCCTTTGTTGTTCTAGGTGAATAGAGACCAATTATTGCACCTTGAATTGCTGTTTGCAAACTTTTAAGACTCCAGGAATTGTACAATGAACTAGGAGGTAGAACAGAAGCACTAAACATATTATTAGGTCAATTAACTTGGATATCCCATGCAACCATGGCCCTAAACCTCCAAATCAAGAAGCCAAGTCCCATGAGGTTTCTGGTTGTACATAAGTTGCCTCAGCTGTTACTCTTGTTGTTATATCCATTACTCAACCTTTGCCACTGGACTTTTTACTTTAATAAGGCGTACAACTTATTGACAGCAATTAAACAATTGGCTGTGCAACCCTACCCTTAATTGATGAAATATTTCCATCACCATTAACCTCTACTTTCCCCCTCCTTCCCACCCCTCGTAACTACTAATAAACTTTGTTCTCTATACATTTGCCTTCTCTTGTCTTTTTATATAAATGAGTTTATACAATATTTCTTCTTTGATGATTGACTTATTTCACTCACCATAATGTCGTCAAGCTCCATCTATATTGTAGCACGTATCAAGACCTCACTTCTCCTCCTGGCTGAAATGAAAAGTATTCCATTGAATATATGCACCACATTTGTTTATTCATTTATCTATTGATGGGCATTTAGTTTGTTTCCACCTTTTGCCTATTGTGAATAGTACTGCAATGAACATCAGTCTCTGCTTTCAAGTTTTCTGGAAATATACCCAGGAGTGGAATTGCTGGGTCATATGGTTCTATTTTTAGTTTCTTGAAGAACCATCATAGTGTTTTGCATAGTTGATGTACCATTTTGTATTCCCATCAATAATGGATAAGGGTTCCAATTTCTCTATATCCTTGCCAATAGTTGTTATTTTCTGTTATTTATTTATTTTTATCTTATCCATCCTAGTGGGAGTGAAATGCTATCTCATTGTGGTTTAGATTTGCATTTCTCTCATGGCTAATGATGCTGAGCATCTTCTCATGTATTTGGTGGCCATTTGAATGTCTTCTTTGGGGAAATGTTTATTCAAGTCTGTTGGCCATTTTATGACTGGGTTGTTAAGTTGTCAAAGTTTTGTATATATTTTTTGTTATTAGATTCTTGTCAGCTATATGGTTTCTGAAGATATTCTCCCATTTGGCAGCTTTCTTTTCACATTTTTTTTTTTTTTTTTGGTAAAGTTTTTTGATGATCAAAATATTTTAATTTTCGTGAGGTACCATTTATTTGTCTTTTGCTCATTGTGCTTTTGTTATTATATCAGGTAATCTGTTGTTAAAGGCTAGGCCTAGCAGTGTTGCCCTTGCTTTTTCTTTGATGAATTTTATGGTTTTAGTTTGCACATTTAGATCCTTAGCCTATTTTGAATTTGCTTTTGTGGATAGTATGTAGCATGGATCCTATTTCATTTTTCTGTACATGGAAATTCAATTTTCCCAGCATCATTTATTGCAGAGACCCTTCTTTCCCAACTGAACGGGGTTTAGCACGCTTGTAAAAAATCAGTTGCCCATAGGTGGAACTCTCAATTCTATTTTATTGGTCTATGTGTCTGTTGTTACCAGTACCAGGTTGTTTTGATTACTGTGGCTGTATATTGTTCTAAAATCAGAAAGTGTGAGTCTTCTTCTTTTTTTTTTTTTTTATTCTCTTTCAACATTGTTTTTAACTATTTAGGACCTCTTGCCATTCCTTATAAAGTAGAAGATTGGTTTTCTATTTCTGTAAAGAATGGTGTTGGAATTTTGATTGGGGTTGTGTTAAATCTATAGATTGCTTTGGGTAATATGTCACCTTAATAATATTAAGTCTTCCAATCTGTGAATGTGGAGCATATTTCCATTTATCTAAGTCTTCTCTAATTTCTTTTAGCAGTGTTTTATAGTTTTCATTGTACAAGTCCTTCAGGTCGGATTTATTTCTAGATATTTTATTCTGTTAGATGCAATTATAAATGGAATCGTTCCCTTAATTTCTCTTTCAGATTTCTCATTGCTGTTGTATGCAAACAAAACTGATTTTTTAATTGTTGACTTTGTACCCTGCAACTTTGTTAAATTCCTGTATTCGCACTAGAAGTTTATTTTAATAGATTCTTTGGAATTGTCTTATATAGGATTATATCATCCATGAATAGAGATAATTTTACTTCTTCTTTTCCAATCTGTATACCTTTCGTTTTTTTCCTTGTCTTATTGTTCTGGCTAGGCCTTCTAATGCAATATTGAATGAAAATGGTGAGAGTGAGCACCCTTATCTTATTCCTGATTTCAAGGGTAAAGGTTCTAGTTTTCCTTCATTAAGTATAACGTTGGCCATTGGCATTTCATGTATGCCTTGAATTATATTGAGAAATTTCCCTTCTATTCCAATCATCTTTAGGATTTTCATCAAGAAAAGGTGTTGCATTTTATCAAATGCTTTTTCTGCATCCATAGAGATGATCTTGGGGTTGTTTTCCTTTGTTCTACTCATGTAGTGTATTATGTTAATTGATTTTCTAATGTTGAAGCATGCCTGCATTCCTTGAATAAATCCTTCTTGGTTATGGGGTATGTCTTTTTTAACATTTTGTTAGATTTTTTTCACTAGTATTTTTTTGAGGATTTTTGCATCTATGTTCAAAAGAGATATTGGCCTATAGTTTTCTTTTCTTGTGGTGTCTTTGGTCTTGATATCAAGATTACATTTGCTTCATGGAATGAATTAGGGAAAATTCCTTCCTTCTTTGTCTTTTTGAAGAGTTTAAACAGTACTGGGGTCAATTTTTCTCTAAGTGTTTGGTAGAATTCCCCAGTGAACCCATTTAGTCTAGGACTTTGTGTTGTTGTTGTTGGCATATCTTTGATCATTGATTTGATCTTGTCCCTTATTATGAGTCTGGTAAGATTTTTATTTCCTCATTTTGGGTAGGTTGTGTGTTTCTAAGAATTTGTCCATCTCATCTAGGTCATCTAGTTGGTTGCTGTACAGTTGTCTATAATATTCTGTCATAATTCTCTTTATTTCTATTGGGTCAGTTGTAATACCCTGTTTTTCATTTCTTATTTTGGTTATTTGCATATTTTCTCTTCTTTTCTTTGCACTGTAACTAAAGATTTGTCAATTTTGTTGTTCTTTTTGAAGAACTAATTTCTAGTTTTATTGATTCTCTTGTTTTTCTGCTTTCAATTTTATTTATTTATTTATGCTCTGTTGTTGTTGTTATGTGCCATCAGGTCAGACCTGACTCATAGCACCCCCTCCTTGGGTTTCCAAGGCAGTATAACTACGGAAGTAGATTGCCTCATCTTCCTTCCGAGGAGTGGTTATTTCCTTTTTTTCTAGTAGAGTTAGGCTTAGCTTGATTTTCTCTTTTTAGTTCCTGGAGTTGTTGAGTTAGGCTGTTAATTTGAGGTCTTTCTTCGTTCATCATGTAGGCCTTTATTGAAATAAGTTTCTCTCTGAGTACTACCTTTGCTGCATCCCATTAGTTTTGGCATATTGTGCTTTCATTTTCCTTTGATGCTATGAAATTTTTTATTCATATTTTGGTTTCTTCATTGACTCATTGGTAGTTTAATAGTGTGTTGTTTAATTTCCATATGTTTATGTATTTCCCAAGTGTTGTTTTTCTTTTTTCTGTTAATTGGTTTCTAGTTTTATTCCACTGTGATCAGAGAAAATACTTTGTATGATTTCAATCTTTTAAAATTTATCAAGGCTTGCTTTGTGACCTAAAAGGTAGTCTATCCTGGAGAAGGACCCATGTGCACTGGAGTAGAATGTATATCATGCCATTTAGGCATGAGGTGTTGTATACAAGTCTGTTAAGTCTAGCTGGTTTATACTGTCATTCAGGTCCTCTGTTTCTTTGTAGGTCTCCTTCCTACATGTTCTGTCAAATATTGAAAGCAGTGTATTGAAACTTCCAACTATTATTGTAGTGCTATCTACTTCTCCCCTCAATTTTATCAGTGCTTGCTTTATAATTCAGGTGCTCCAATATCAAACATATATTTGTAATGCTAAATACTGGGGATAACTGTGAAAGTTAACATCCTTGAAAATTCCAATGTCCAACCAAAAAAATCACAAGGCACACAAAGAACAAAGAAACAATGACCTATCCAAATGAACATGACAGAAGAAGTGAAAGTGCACCCTGTTCCTGTTATTAGGGGCCATCAAGTCATCTCCGACTCATAGTGACCCTATGCACAGCAGAACAAAACTCTGCCTAGTCCCGTGCCAGCTCCATGATCCTTGCTATAGTTGAGCCCATTGTTGCAGCCACTGTGTCAATCCATCTCATTGAAGGCCTTCCCCTCTTTCATTCACCCTCACCTTACCAAGAATGATATCCTTCTCTAGGGAATGGTTCCTTCTTACAACATAACCAAAGTAAGTGAGATGAAGTCTGGCCATTCTCACTTTCAAAGAGCATTCTGGTTTCACTTCTTCCAGGTCAAATGTGTTAGTTCTTTCAGTAGTCCATGGTACTTTCAGCATTCTTCACCAACACCACAACTCAAAAGCATTGGCTCTTCTTCAGTCTTCTTTATTCATTGTCCAGCTCTCATATGCTTATGAAGCAATTGAAAATACCATGGCTTGTGTCAGGTGCACCTTAGTCCTCAAGGAGATATCTGTGCTCTTCAGCACTTGAAAGAGGTCTTTTGCAGCCAATTGGCCCAGTGCTATACATCATCTGATGTCATGACTGCTGCTTCCATTGGTGTTGATTGTAGAACCAAGTAATATGAAGTCTTTGATAACATCTTTTTTTTTTCCTCCATTTGTCACTATGCTGCTTATAGGTCTTGTGAAGATTTTTGCTTTCTTTATATTGAGGTGTAATCAATACTGCAGACTGTAGTCTTCAGTCTTCATCAGTAAATGCTTCAAGTCATCCTCACTTTCAGCAAGCAAAGTTGTGTTGTCAGCATATCGCAGGTTACTAATGAGTCTTCCTCCAGTCCTGATGCCACATTCTTCTTCATATAGTCCAGTTTCTTGGATTATTTGCTCAGCATACAGATTGAATAAGTATGATCAAAGGATATAACACTGACACCTTTCTTCTTGATTTTAAACCTTGCAGTGCCCCTTGTTCTGTTTGAACGACAGCCTCCTGGTCTGTGTACAAGTTCCTCATGAGTACAATTAAGTGTTCTGGAATTCCCATCCTTCGCAATGTTACCCATAATTTGTTATGATGTACACAATCAAATGCTTTTGCATGGTCAATAAAACACAAGTAAACATCTTTCTGGTATTTGCTTTGAGCTAAGATCCATTTGACATCAGCAATGATATTCCTTGTTCCACATCCTGTTCTGAATCCAGCTTGCATTTCTGGAAGTTCTCTGGCAATAAACTGTTGCAACTCTTGTTTGAGTTATCTTCAGTAAGATTTTACTTGTGTGTGGTATTAATGATATTGTTTGATAATTTCCACATTCTGTGGGATCACCTTTTTTTGGAATGGGTACAAATATGGATATCTTCCAGTCAGTTGGCCAGGTAGCTGTCTTCCAAATCTCTTGGCATAGCCGAGTGAGTGCCTCCAGCAGGGCATCCATTCTTGAAACATCTCAATGGGTATTCTGTCAATTCCTGGAGCCTTGTTCTTTACGAATTCCTTCAGTGCAGCTTTGACTTCTTCCTGAAATGGATGAATATTGACCAATTCTTTTTTGTATAGTGACTCTGTGTATTCCTTCCATCTTCTTTCAATGTTTCCTGCATCATTCAATATTTTGCCCTTAGAGTCTTTCAATATTGCAACTCAGGGTTAATTTTTTTCCTCAGTTCTTTCAGCTTGAGAAATGCTGAGGATGTTCTTCCCTTTTGGTTTTCTAACTCCAGGTCTTCACACATTTCATTATAGTATTTGGCTTTGTCTGCATGAGCTGCTCTTTGAAATCTTCTGTTCAGGTCTTTTATCTTGTCATTTCTTTCATTTGCTTCAGCTACTCTCCACTCAAGTGTAAATTTCAGAGTCTCTTCTGACATCCATTTTGGTCTTTTCTTCCTTTCTTGTCTTTTTAACAGCCTTTTATTTTCTTCATGGATTATGTTCTTGATGTCATCCCACAATTCTTCTGGTTTTTGGTCATTGGTGTTCAGTGCATCAAATCTATTCTTTAGATGGTCTATAAATTCAGGAGGGCTATATTCAAGGTCATATTTTGGCTCTCATGAACTTGTTTTAATTGTTTTCAACTTCAAGTTGAACTTGCCTGTGAGAAGTTGATGGTCTGCTCCACAATCAGCTCCTGGCCTTGTTTTGGCTAAAGATACTGAACTTTTCTATCACCTCTTGACACAGATGTAGTCAATCTGATTCCTGTGTACTCCATCCGGTGAAGTCCATATGTATAGTTGCTGTTTGTGTTGTTGAAAAAAGGTATTTGCAATGAGTAAGTTGTTGGTCTTGCAAAATTCTATCATGTGATTTCCAGTGTTATTTCCATCACCAATGCCAGATTTTCCAGCTACTGGTGATTCTTCTTTGTTTCCAACTTCTGCATTCTAGTCACCAGTGATAATGAACACATCTTGATTGAATGTCAGTCAATTTCAGACTGCAGAAGTTGATAAAAATCTTCAATTTCCTCATCTTTGGCTTTGGTGATTGGTGCGCAAATTTGAATGATAATAGTAGTAACCTGTCTTCCTTGTAGGCATATGGATATTATCCTATCACTGACAGCATTTTGCACTTGAGGACATATCTTGAAACATCCTTTGTGATGATGAATGCCATGCCATGCCTCTTTAATTAGTCATTCCTGGCATAGTAGAGTATATGATTGTCTGATTCAAAATGGCCAAAATTGGTCCGCTTTAACTCATTAATGCCTAGGATATCAGTCTTCATGTGTTCCTTTTCATTTTTTACACTTTCCAATTTTCCAAATTCATACTTCGTACATTCCATGTTCTGATTATGAATGGATGTTTGCAGCTATTTCCCCTCAGTTTGAGTCATGCCACTTCAGCAAAAGGAGAAAGCTTTAATTTATCCATACCATTAAGGCTGGTTCTACTCTGATGAGGCAGCTCTTTCCTACTCATATTTTGGGTGTCTTCCGACCTAAGGGGCTCATCTTCTGGCACTGTGTTGGACTATGTTTTCAGGCTATTCATAAAGTTGTCCAGTAATGTATCAGACAGTGCTTCTCTGCTATTCATAAGATTTCCCCTGGCCAATTCTTTGAGAAGTGGATGGCCTCTTTCTTCTTCTAAGTCTGCCTCAGTCTGTAAGCTGCATTGAAACCTGTGCACCATGTGCAACCCTGTTGGCATTTAAAACACTGGTGGCACAGCCTCCAGACTCACAGCAGCACAGCAGCCATGACAGTATGACAAACTGACAGATAAGTTCATCTCCCTTAGCTATTTGAAACCTCTCTGCCCTCCCCTTACCTGGATCC
Organism: Orycteropus afer afer; assembly: GCF_000298275.1. Classification (NCBI taxonomy): domain Eukaryota; kingdom Metazoa; phylum Chordata; class Mammalia; order Tubulidentata; family Orycteropodidae; genus Orycteropus; species Orycteropus afer. The sequence goes on along the minus strand of NW_006921845.1, from coordinate 4,680,759 downwards.
TGTTGTTGTCGGCCCTGGCTTTCCCTCCTTCCTGCTGAAAGTGCACCAAGGAGTGGCCAAATAATGAAACACACAAGCCACCATAGTACGACAAACTGACAGACAAGTTCATCTCCCTTAGCTGTTCAAATCCTCTCCGCTCTCCCCTTACCTGGATCCTGCCACTGTCAGCCCTGGCTTTCCCTCCTTCCTGTCTTGGGTTGGGGCTCTCTCCCTCACCTTACTTAATTATCTTAACTATCATTCTCTAATTCACTGATTCTTTCTTTTTCCTGATTAAATCTTTGGTAAGTCCTTCTATTGTGTTTCTCATTTCAGTTATTATTCCTTTCAGTTGTAATATCTCTTTTTTTTCCAGATCTTTTTGTTCTTATTTTCCTCATTTCTTTTACCTCTTTATCTAAAAGACAAAGATTTTGCCTTAGTTCTTTAATTATGTTTAATGTTGTTTTATTACATTCCTCCCTTTTTTCATTATTTGGCCATCCCGAAAGTGCACCTAGGGATGGCCAAATAAAGGGGGAAAAAAAAAAAAAAAAAAAATGGAGGAGCAGGATGCAGAGCTGAAGCCCCAGGTTGAGGGCCTTTCACCTAGAGCCTGGCACTTTGAACTCAGACTCAAAGCCTCCAAATCATAAGAATAAACTTCTGTTTGTTTAAGTTATCCCATTTGTGGTATATTACTGTCAGAGTGGTACCAGGTAACCAGAGCAGTTGGTTTGGTGGATGAGAACTCTCTCAACTTCTGCTTGTCTGAGAATGTTTTAATTTCTCCCTCATTCTTGGATGTTAGTTTTGGTGAGTATAGTATTCTTTGTTGACACTTTTGTTTTGTTTCTTTCAACACTTTAAATATCCTTCCATAGCTTTCTGGCCTTCAATGTTTCTAAGGAAAAACTGATACGGAATGTTATTGGAGATCATTTTTATGTAACTGTTTGCTTCTCCCTCATTGCTTTCAGGATTCTCTCTTCATTTTTAATTTTTGAGAACCTAACTATGATTTGTCTTAGTTTATATCTCTTTGAGCTTATCCTGCTTGGATTCTTTCAGTTTCTTGAATTTGTAGATTCATGTTCTTCTTTAGATTGGGGAAATTTTCTGTCATTATTTCTTCAAATGTTCTTTCAGACCTTTCTCTCTTTCGTCTCCTTCTGGGATCCCCATGATACCTGTATTTGGCCTCTTGTTGCTCCATAATTCCATTAAGCTGTGGTGAGCCTTCTTGAGTCTACATTCCAGTTGCTCTTCACCATCTGTAATTCTTAACTAGCATTCTGTAATTCACTGATTCTTTCTTTTGCCTGACTAAATCTTTTGGTAAGTCTAGAGGTTTTCTGTTGGAAGCTAGAGGCTTTTTTTCACTCAGACAGCTGGTGGTTGCTGAAACTGTCAAGCCCAAGGTTGACAAGTAAAAAGACACAGTTCCAATGTTACCAAACCACATGGCAGGCCATTAACATTAACTCAAGTCCATTGAAAGTCCTAAGGTTGACAGAGCATGGCAGGCTGCTGAACAATGACATGGCTTCATGCAGGGTTCAAGCATGCTATAAGCTAAAGACCATTTCCCAAGGTTTCTCCTTATGTACAGGAATCAGACCACATCCCTAAGGCAGCTACTCATCTGCTCATAGTAGATTCCACCATGGAGTTGATTACCAGTCTCATCATGGGGAATACTACATCCAGCTGCCGAGCTACTCAGCCAGACCCAGCTAGGTTGACACAAGCTTAACTACCACACCAACCCAACAAAAAATACTATTGAATTCTGGAGATAGAAGGGAAAAAACACTAGAAAGTAATTCAAAGCTATATATAAAAAGAAAGATCCTTAATAAAGGGAAATGCATAGTAAAGTATAAGGGCTAGCAATAAGGCATACATATCTAATGCTAAATGTTTGTTCTTCATGTTTTTAAATACAAAATATATTAAGACAAAGACAAAATTATATTACAGGGCACATGAAATATAAAGATGTAATTAGTGATAACAAGGTTAAAAAGGGGGAGAGGAATGGTACAGATACTAATTTTGATGATTTTTTAATGGGATTTCATTCTTTTTATTGTTGATCTGTTGGAGTTCTTTCTCTCTTTGGGATACAAGTCCTTCATCAGAAAAATGTATTATGAATATTTTCTCTCTGTCTCTGGCTTGTCTTTTTTTTTTTTTTTTAATTGTGATTTGGGTGAAAGTCTACAGAGCAAATTAATTTTCTATACAACAGTTCATACACATTTTGTTTCATGACATTGATTGCAATCCTTGTAATTTAACAGCTCTTTTCCCACTTCCTCCCTGTGCTTACATTTTCCCTGTGTCCTTCTTTCTTATCCATTCCTACCCTCCCAGCTATCTCCCTGTGCATATAATGCACATGCTTCTAAGGAGAGTATCGACTTGGTGTAAATGATTACCTTATACACCTATTGTTTGGCTGGAAGCCATGGGAATGAGTTCAATTCCAGGTACTAGGGCTTATTTTATTTTATTTTTTAAAAGTAATATCTTTTGCTGAGAACAATTAAAAATTTTTGATGACACCCAATGTACTAATTAATTTTATAATTAGTGATTTCTGAGTGTTGTCTGAAAAATCTTTGCCTACCACAAAGTCATGAAGATATTCTGTATTCTTTCTTCCAGGAGGTTTTTATTTTTTTTCTTTTTCCCCCCTAGCTTTTATATTTTGGTCTATGATCGATGTTGATTAATTTCTTTCTAAGGAGTGAGGTAAGGATCAGATTCATTCATGTTTTCCCAGAAGGATACAGAGTTGTTTCAGCAACATTTCAGCACTTTACTTGAAAATATTTTCCTTTTCTTGTCAATTAGCTTGATGCTTTGGTAAAGAATCAATTTACCATATTTTTTTGGGTCTATTTCTGAACTCTATTCTGTTCTATTGTCCTATTTGTCTTCACACTAATTCTGCATTTTCCTGGTAACTCTAGCTTTGTAGTAGGTTTTGACAGGTAGTGTAATTCTTCCAACTTTTTTGTTGTTTTATAATTGATTTTGCTGTTCTATTCACTTGAATTTCCATATAAATTTTAGTTGTTTTGTCAATTTCATCAAAATAGACTGTTGTGATTTTGACTAAGGTTTTTTTGTTGTTGGTGTTCCCATTTGTAAATTAATTTTAGGGAAAATGGACAATTACCAATATTGTTAGCAATATTTAACCTTTGAGGGAGCTCTGGTAGCATAGTGGCTAAGACACTTGCCTGCTAACCAGACGGCTGGCGGTTCAAACCCACCAGCCACTCCTTGGAAG
>NW_006921845.1:4674767-4677299 GCF_000298275.1 Orycteropus afer afer | reverse complement strand
CAATCCTACTTCCATAGTGATACTGCCTCGGAAACCCAAGGAGGGGTCGCTATGAGTCAGGTTTGACTCGACGGCACATAACAACAACAACATTAGTGTGGTAGTTAACGTTGTGTGTCAATTTGGCCAGGCTGTGATTTTCAGTGCTTGGCAGCTCAATGTATTTATATTGGATGCGGTGTAATCACCTCCATGGTGGAATCTACTGTGAGCACTCAGTTGAAAGTCAGTTGCTTTCAGAGGTGTGGCCTGCTTCCAGTATATATGGAAAGATCTTGCATTTGGCTCATGATTCATCATCTCCAGTTCCTGGAATTGAACCAGTGGCCTGCCAGGTTGCCTGCCAATCTTGAGATTTTTGCCTAGATAGCCTGTGAGCCAAATATCTGCATCAGTCTCAGCAGCTAGCAGCTGTGTAAGTCAGGAGACACCTCCTGCATGTTCCAGTGGGCCTGGAATGAGAAGCAGAGCTGAAATGCAAGATTGAAGGGCCTCCACTCAGTTCCTAAAGCTGACACTCTGAGCTTGGACTTCTAGTCTAGTCTTCCCCTAGAGGCAGCACTCTGAATTCAGACTTCTAGCCTCCTGGACTGTAATAGAATAAATTTCTGTTTGTTGAAGCCATGCACTTGTAGTAATTCTATTATAGCAGCACTATAGAACTAAGAGAGAGCTCTGGTAGCGTAGTGCCTAAGGCACTTGACTGCTAACCAGAAGGCTGGCAGTTCAAACCCACCAGCCACTCCTTGGAAGGAAGATGGGACAATCTACTTCCATACTGATACTGCCTTGGAAACCCGAGGAGGGGTCGCTGAGTTGGGTCCGACTCCACGGCGTATAACAACAACATAGAACTAAGAGAGTCAGTGAACATGGTATACCTCTCCTTTCATTTAGGTCTTCTTTAATTAATCTCAGTAATATTTTATGAAAGTATATGATCAAGAACTGGTGGTATTGAAGGAAGAAATACAAGCTGCATTGAAGGCACTGTTGAAAAATGAGGCTCCCAGAATTGACAGAATATCAATTGAGATGTTTCAACAAATGGATGCAACACCAGAAGTGCTCACTCATCTATGCCAAGAAATTTGGAATATAGCTACCTGGCCAACTGACTAGAAGAAATCCGTATCATAGTCCAAAGAAAGGTGATCTGGTAGAATGCTGGAATTATCAAACAATATCATTAACATCATTCTCAAATTAAATTTTACTGAAGATAATTAAAAAACAGTTGGCAGCAGTACATCAACAGGGAATGACCTGTTCAAATTGGATTCAGAATAGGATACAGAATAAAGGAAAGCATTTCTGAAGTCAGATGTAGCTCAGCTGAAAGAGAATACCAGAAAGATGTTTACCTGTGTTTATTAACTGATTAGAGACATTCAGCTGTGTGGATTATAACACATTATGAATAACATTGTGAAGAATGTGAATTACAGAACACTTAATTGTGCTCATGTGGAACCCGTAAATAGACCAAGAGTCAGTTATTTGAACAGAACAAGGGAACAATGTGGGCTTTAAAATCAGGAAAGTTGTGCATCAGGGTTGCATTATTTAACCATACTCATTGAATCTATATGCTGAGCAAATAATCTGAGAAACTGGACTGTATGAAGGAGAACTTGGCATCTAGATTGAAGGAAGACTCACTAACAACCTACAATATGCAGATTATACAACCTTGCTTGCTGAAAGTGAAGTGGGCTTGACACACTTACTGATGAAGATCAAAGGCTACAGTCTGCAGTATGGATTACACCTGAACATAAAGAAAACAAAATCCTCACAACTGGACCAATAAGCAACTTCACGATAAATGGAGAAAAGACTGAAATTGTCAAGGATTTTATTTTCCTTGGATCCACAATCAATGTCCACAGAGGCAACAATCAAGAAATCAAATGATATATTGTATTGGGCAAATCTGCTGTGAAATACCTTTTTAAAATGTTTAGAAAACAAAGATGTCACTTTGAGGACCAAGTTGTGCCTGAGCTAAGCCATGGTATTTTCAATTGCATCATATGCATACAAAAGCTGGACAGTGAATAAGGAAGATTGAAGAATTGCTGCCTTTGATTTATGGTTTTGGTGAAGAAAATAGAATATCCCATGGACTGCCAAAAGAACAAAGAAATCTATCTTGGAAGAAGTACAGCCAGAATATTCCTGAGAAGCGAGGATGGTGAGACATTGTCTCATGTACTTTGGACATATTATCAGGAGGGACCAGTCCCTAAACAAGGACATCATACTTGGCAAAGTCAAGGGTCAGCAAAAAAGAGGAAGACCCAATGAGATGGACTGACACCGTAACTGCAACAAGGGGCTCAAACATATCAATGATTGTCAGGATGGCACAGGACTGGGCAGTGTTTTGTTCTGTTGTACATAAAGTTGCTATGAGTCAGAACTGATTTGACGGCACCTAACAACTGGTAGCATAGTGCCTAAGGCACTTGACTGCTAACCAGGAGGCTGGCAGTTCAAACCCACCAGCCACTCCTCAGAAGGAAGGTT
>NW_006921845.1:4650487-4673702 GCF_000298275.1 Orycteropus afer afer | reverse complement strand
CCAGTGGTTCTCTCTCCCAAGGTGTTTGGCTGTCTCTGAGGGATTACTCCAAATCTGTCTTCTGTTGCTTCTGTAATGATTGTGGTTATTTTGTATCACTAGTATCTGTGCAAGATTATTCTCAGCTGAATCTTTCATTGGTCAAGATTATATTCCTGTTGCTGACCGCCATCTATTCTTCTCAGTTGTCTATACATTTATCTGTAGCCTGGTGTTTGGTGTTAGTGGTAATGCACTATTGTGCATATACTGGTATTAGCCTATGTCGTCTATATCTTATGTGTACAATTCGGTGTCATCCCTTTCCCCAATGTTATGCTGGTCACAGACTCTTTCCATACCATCCCTCCCCTTACCCAACTCAGCATGTGGCCCCCAACTAGTCCGAAATTTTCCCTTCCCCTTCCCTCCCATCCCTGGTAACCTACATAGTGAGTTCCCTTTCCTAAGCAAACCCTTCCTTGATTTTTTACAGTAATGGGCTCATATAATATTTGTCCTTCTTCAATTGACTTATTTCATTCAGCATAATGTCCTCCAGATTCATCCACATTGTGAGATGATTCATGTATTCTTCATTGTTCTTTAATGTAGCATAGTATTTCATTATGTGAATGTACCATAATTTGATTATCCATTCATCTTTTGATGGGCATTTAGGTTGTTTCCATCTCTTTGCTATCGTGAATTGTGCTGCAACGAACATGGGTGTGCATATGTCTGTTTGTGTCCTGACTCTACCTCTTTAGGATATATTCCTAGCAGTGGAATTTTTAGTTTTTTAAGGAAAAGGAATACCATTTTCCATAATCGTTATATCATTTTACAGTCTCACAAGCAATGCATGAGTTCCAATCTCTCTGCAACCTCACCAGCATTTGTTATTTTCTGTCTTGTTGAACTTTGCTATTATTGCTGGGGTGAGATGATATCTCATTGCTATTTTGATTTGCATCTCTCTAATGGCTAATGATTGTGAGCAATTCCTCATGTGTTTGTTGGCCACCAGTATACCATCTTTAGTGAAGTGTCTGTTCATGTCACTTGCCCATTTTTGAATTGGATTGTTTATCTTTTTGGCATTGAGGTGTTGAAGTTTTCTATGAATTTTGGAGATAAATCCTTTGTCAGATATGTCATAGGCAAATATTTTCTCCCAATCTGTAGCTTCTCTTTTTACCTTTTGAAGAAGTCTTTCAATGTGCATAAGAGTTTAATTTTTAAAAGGCCTCAGTCATCTAGCTTCTCTTCCACCTGTGCATTCCGAGTTATGCTTGATAGTCTATTTATGCTGTGAATTAGGGTCCCTAGATTTGCCCCTACTCTATCCTTGATGAGCTTTATAGTTTTGGATTTTACATTTAAGTCTTTGATCCAACTTAAGTTTGTTTTTGTGAATGGGGTCTTGTTTCATTTTTCTGTAAGTGGCTATCCAATTTTGCCAGTATCATTTGTTAAAGAGGCTATCTCTTTCCCATTTAATGGGTTTTGGTCCTTTGTCAAAGATCAGGTGTCCATAGATGGATGAGTCTATTTCTGGGTTCTTGATTCTGTTCCATTGGTCTATCTGTCTGTCATTGTACCAATACCAAACTGTTTTGACTATTGTGGCTGTATAGTAGGTTTTGAGATCCAGGAGTGTAAGACCTCCCAATTTGTTTTCCTTCTTCAGAAGTGCTTTGCTTATCTGAGGTCTCTTTCCTTTCCATATGAAGTTAGTAATTGATTTTTCCATAGCCTTAAAAAATATTAATGGTATCTGGATTGGGATTGCATTAAATGTGTAGATTGCTTTGCATAGTATTGACATTTTCACAATATTCAGTCTTCCTATCCATGAACAAGTCATGTTCTTCCATTTATGTAGATCCCTTGTAGTTTCTTGTAGTAGTGTTTTTTTTTTTTTTTTTTTTGTATGTCTCAGGTAAGATTTTTTTTGGTGTGTGTCTCTGGTAAGATTTATTCCTAGGTATTTTATCTTTTTAGTATCTATTGTAAATGGTGGGAGCTCTGGTAGTGTAGTTCCTAAGGCACTTGACTGCTAACCAGAAGGCTGGAGGTTCAAACCCACCAGCCACTCGTCAGAAGGAAGGTTGGGCAACTTACTCCCATAATGATACTGCCTTGGAAACCCAAGGAGTGGTCACTATGAGTCAGGTCTAACTCGATGGCACATAACAACAACAACAATTGAAAATAGTATTGTTTTCCTTATTTCTTTTTCAGAGGACTCTTTTTTGATGTAGAGGAATCCAACTGATTTTTGTATGTTGACCTTGCATCCTGCCACTTTGGTGACCCTCTCTATTAGTTCTAGTAGTTTTCTTGCTGAATCTCTTGGGTTTTCTATATATAAGATCACATCATCTACAAATAGAGATAGCTTTACTTCCTCTTTGCCAATTTGGATGCCTTTTATTTCTCTTTCTTGCCTTATTGCCCTGGCCAGGACTTCCAATACAATATGAAATAGAAGCAGTGATAGAGAGTATCCTTGTCTGGTTCTCGTTCATAAGGGAAATGCTTTGAGTCTTTCTCCATTAACAATAATCTGGGCCGTTGGCTTTGCATATATGCTTTTTATTATGTTAAGGAATTTTCCTTCTATCCCTATTATTCTGAGAGTTCTGAACAGGAACGGGTGTTGGATTTTATCAAATGCCTTTTCTGCGTTGATTGATATGATCTTATGATTCTTTTATTTTGTTTATGTGATGTATTACATTGATTGTTTTTCTGATGTTGAACCATCCTTGCATACCAGGTGTGGTAGTTATGTTTGTGTGTCAACTTGGCTGGGCCTGGCTGAGTGTCTGGGCAGCTGGTGGTAGTTATTCCCCATGATGAGTCTGGCAATCAGCTCCATGGGATTGCATTAAATGTGTAGATTGCATGGTGGGATCTATCACAAGCAGCTGAGTAGCTGCCTTTGGGATATGGTCTGCTTCTTGTATATAAGGTGAAGCCTTGGGAATGGTCTCTAGCTTATGGCACCTTGAACCCTGCATGTAGCCATGTCATTGTTCAGTAGCCTGCCATGCTCTGCAGACCTTGGGACTTACAATGGACTTAAATTAATGGCCTGCCATGTGGTTTGCTAGCATAGGGACTGTGCCTTTTTACTTGTCAACATTGGGCTGCTCACCCTCACCAGCCAGCAGCTATCTGAGTGAAGAAATGCCTCTAGCTTCAGTGGGCCAGGAGCTGGAGGCAGAGCTGAAGCCCAAGGCTGAGTGGCTTTCACCCAGGCCCTAGAGCCTGGCACTTTGAACTTGGACTTCTAGCCTCCTGAACTGTAAGAGAATAAACCTGTTTGTTAAGGCCATCCCATTTGTGGTATATTCTTGTCAGAGTAGCACTAGGTCACCAGAATACCAGGTATGAATCCAACTTGTTCAGGATGTATTAGTTTTTTTTGATATGTTGTTGGATTCTGTTGGCTAAGATTTTGTTGAAGGTTCTGCATCTATATTCATGAAGGATATTTGTCTGTACTTTTCCTTTTTTTTTGTTGTTGTTATGTGCTGTCGAGTTGGACGTGACTCATAGCGACCCCTCCTTGGGTTTCCGAGACAGTATCACTACAGAAGTAGGTTGCCTCATCTTCCTTCCAAGGAACAGCTGGTGGGTTTGAACTGCCAGCCTTCTGGTTAGCAGTCAAGTGCCTTAGGCACTACTCCTTTTTTTTCTGGTTTATGATACAGCTTGCTTCATAAAATGAGTTTGGAAGTATTCCATCTTTTTCTATGTTATGGAATAGCTTGAGTAGTATAGATGTCAACTCTTCCCTGAATGTTTGGTAAGATTCTCCAGTGAAGCCTTCAGGGCCAGGATCTTTTCTTATGGGAAGTTTTTATGATCTGTTCAATTTCTTCCTTTGTTATGGGTCTGTTCAAGTATTCTGTTTCTGAGTGGGATAGTTTAGATAGGTTACCTAGTGCCACTCTGATGAGAAATACACCACAAATGGGATGGCCCTAACAAACAGGAGTTTATTCTTATAATTTGGAGGCTTTAAGTCCAAGTTCAAAGTACCAGGCTCTACAGGCTAGGTGGAAGCTCCTCAACCTTGGGGTCTAGCTTTGCCTCCTGCTCCCAGCCCACTGGAGCTAGAGACATTTCTTCACTCAGACAGCTGTTGGCTGCTGAGGCTGAGAAGCTCCAAGGTTGACAAGTAAGAAGGCACAGTCCCAATGTTACCAATCCACATGGCAGGCCATTAACTTAAGTTCACTGTAAGTCCCAAGATCTGCAGAGCATAGCAGGCTGCTGAGCAATGACATGGCTACATGTAGGGTTCAAGTGTGCCAAAGGCTAGAGACCATTCTCAAAGCTTCTCCTTATATACAGGAAGCAGACCACATGCCCAAAGCAGCTACTCAGCTGCTCCCAGTAGATTCCACCATGGAGTTGATTACCAGTCTCATCATGGGGAATACTACATCTAGCTGCTCAACCACTCAACCAGGCCTAGCCAAGTTGACATACAAACATAACCATCACAGTAAGTCTTGTGATTCTAGAAACTTGTCCATCTTTTCTAGGTTCTTGAATCTGTTGGAGTACAGTTCTTCATAATATTGTCAATATCTTTTTTATTTCACTTGGTTCTGTTGTGATGTCACCCTTTTTGTTTATTATCATTATTATTTTCATCTTCTCTTTCTTTTGTTAGATTTGCTAGTGGTTTGTCAGTTTTGTTAATCTTTTTGAAGAACCAGCTTCTTGTTTTGTTGATTTTCTCTAATATTTTTTGTTTGTTTTCTGTTTCGTTTATTTCTGCTCTGATCTTTATTATTTCCTTACTTCTGGATACCGTAGGTTTCTTCTGTTGCTCTTTTTTTTTAATTGTTGGAATTGATGAGTTAGAATGTTGATTTTGTTTCTTTCCTCTTTTTTAATGTGTGCATTAATTGCTATAAATTGCCTCTAAGTACTGCTTTTGCTGTGTCCCATAGGTTTTGGTAAGATGTATCTCCATTCTTGTTTGTTTCTAAGATTTTCTTTTTATTTCACACTTTGTTTCTTCTATTACCCAGTACTTTTTGAGCAGTGTATTATTCAGCTCCACCTGTTTTATATTTTTTCCTTGATCTTCCTATTATTGATTTCTAATTTTATAGCATTGTGGTCTGAGAAGATGCTTTGTAGTATTTCAATGTTTTTGAATTTACTGAGGCTTGTTTTATGTCCCAACATATGATCTATTCTGGAGAATGATCCATGTGCACTGGAAAAGAATGTGAATTTTGCATTTGTTGGTTGGAGTGCTCTGTATTATAAAACCCAGGTTTTGTTGGTTGATTGTGTTGCTGAGTTCTTCTGTATCTTTGTTGAGATTTTTTTCTAGTTGATCTGTCCCTCCCTGAAAGTGGTGTATTAAAATTTCCTACTACTATTTTAGAGTTGTGTATTTTCCCTTCAATTCAGTTAATATTTGTTTCACGTATTTTGGAACACTTTCATTGGGTGTATAGACATATATTATGGTAATTACTTCTTGTTCAATTGACCCTTTTATCATCATATAGAGTCCTTCTTTGTCCCTTATGCTGTTTTTCCTTGAAGTCTATTTTATCAGAAATTAATATTGCCACTCCTGGTCTTTTTTGGTTACCATTGGTTTGGTATTTTTCTTTCCTACCCTTTAACTTTTAATTTGTTTTTATCTTTGTGTCTAAGGTGGGTCTCTTGTAAGCAGCATATCGATGGGTCTTCTTTTCTTATCCAAACTGCCACTCTCTTTCTCTTGACTTTGCATTTAGTCCATTCACATTGGGTGTAATTAGTGATAGGTATGAATTGATTGCTATCATTCTATTGTGTTTTTTGTCATGTTGTTGGAGATTTCTTTGGTCTAAATACTTTTCTGTGCTGAGTTCATTTTGTTATCAAGTGTTTCCTCTCTTTTCTTCTTTATTGTTGGTTTTGTGCTTACTAAGCCTACATGTTTTCCTTCTTTCTGGGTTTGCTTAGGGGGATTGTTAATTTTCTCTGTGGTTACCTTGGAGTGAATTCTTGTCTCTTTAATTTTGGAGTAGTCTATTCTATAAGGACATTGTCCTGTCTTCCTCTCCATTTGGAAGTTTTGTACTTAGAACATTTATTCTCTCTAAATATTTTATTTTTGATGATGTTGCAATTGTTACTGTTGTGGTTCTGTGCCACCGAGTCGGCTCTGACTCATAGTGATCCTATGTACAACAAAATGAAACACTGTCTGATCCTGTGCCAGCCTCAAAATTCTTGCTATAACTGAGCCTATTATGGCAGCCACCATGTCAATCCATCTCATTGAGGGCCTTCCCCATTTTAATTGACTTTCCACTTTACCAGACATGATAGCATTCTCCAGGAATGGTCTCTTCTGACAACATTACCAAAGTAGGTGAGACGAAGTCTGGCCATTCTCACTTCCAAGGAGTATGCCAGCTGCACTTCTTCCAAGACAGGTTTGTTCATTCTTCTGGCAGTCTACTGTACTTCCAGTATTCTTTACTAACACAAGAACTCAAAAGAATGAACTCTTCTTCAGTCTTCCTTATTCATTGTGCAGCTTTTACATGCATATGAGGCTACTGAAAACACCTTAGTCTTTAAAGGGACATTTTTGCTGTGCTCTTCAGCACTTTAGAGGTCTTTGCCCATTGCAATATGCCATTTGATTTCTGGACTGCTGCTTCCATTGGTGTGGATTGTGGACCCAAGCAATTTGAAATATTTGACAACTTCATTCTTCTCTCCATTTAGGGTGATGCAGCTTATAGTCTGGTTGTGAGGAGTTTGGTTTTCTTTATGTTGAGGTGAAATCTATACTGCAGAGCATAGTTTTTAATTTTCATCAGTAATTGCTTCAAGTCATCTTTACGTTCAACAAGCAAGGTTGTGTCATCTGCATATTTCAGATGGTTAATGGCTTTTCCTTCAATCTTGTTGCTGTGTTTCTCTTCATATAGTCCAGCTTCTTGGATGAGTTGCTCAGCATACAGGTTGAATGGTATCTTTATGGATGATGTTCTTGATGTCATTCTACAGTTCCTCTGATTTTCAGTCATTGGTGTTCAATGCATCAAATCCAATCTTTAGATGGTCTCTAAATTCAGTTGGGATATAATCAAGGTTATATTTTGTCTCCCATGGACTTATTTTAATCATATTCAGCTTCGATTTGAAGTTGCATATGAACAATTAGTGGTCTGTTCCATAGTCAGCTCCTAGCCTTTTTTTTTTTTTTTTGGCTAAAGATATTGAGCTTCTCTATTAACTCTTTGCACAGATGTAGTAAATCTGATTCCTGTGTATTACATCTGGTGAAGTTCACATGTATAACTGCCATTTATGTTGTTGAAAAAAGGAATTTGCAAGTCGTTGGTCTTGGAAAATTCTTTCATGCCATCTCCAGCATCACTTCTATCACCACAGCCATATTTCCCAACTATTGGTGATTCCTCTTTGTCTCCAACTGTTCTCGTTACCTAGTGCCACTCTGAAAAGAATATACCACAAATGGGATGGCTTGAACAAACAGGAGTTTATTGTCTTACAGTTCAGGAGGCTAGAAGTCCAAGTTCAAAGTGCCAGGCTCTAGGCGCTAGGTAAAAGCCCCTTGATCTTGGACTTCAGCTCTGCCTCTTGCTCCCAGCCCACTGAAGCTAGAGGCATCTCTTCACTCAGGCAGCTACTGGCTGCTGAGGCTAACAAGCCCAAGGTCAACAAATAAAATGGCACAGTTCCAATGTTACCAAACCACACAGCAGGCCATTAATTCAAGGCCATTGTAAATCCCAAGGTTGGCAGAGCATGGCAGGCTGCTGAACAACAACATGGCTACATGCATAGTTCAAGTGTGCCATAAGTTAGAGACCATTCCCAAAGCTGTTTCTTACATATGGGAAGCAGACCACATACCTAAAGCAGTTAGTCAGCTGCTCCAATAGATTCCACCATAGAGTTAATTCCAGTCTCATCATGGGGAATAACTACATTCAGCTGCTCAGCCATTCAGCCAGCCCCAGGGAAGTTGACACACAAATTTAACCACCACACCAACATTTGCATTCCAATCACCAGTAATAATCAACATATCTTGATTGTATATTTGGTCAATTCCAGACTGCAGAAGTTGGTAAAAATCTTCAATTTTCTTGTCTTTGGCTTCGGTAGTTGGTGCATAAATTTGAGTAATAGTAGTAGGGTTATGGAGATTATCCTATCACTGACAACACTGTACTTCAGGATAGATTTTGAAATATTCTTTGTGATGATAAATGCCTCACCATTCCTCTTCAATTTTTCATCCCAGCATAGTAGATCATATGGCTGTCTGATTCAAAATGCCCAAAACCAATCCATTTTACCTAACTAATGCCTAGCATATCTTTATGAGTTCCATTTCATTTTTGACAACATCCAATTTTTCTAGATTCATACGTCATACATTCCATGTTCTAATTATTAATGGATGTTTACAGCTGTTTCTTCTCATTTTGAGTCATGACTCATCAGCAAATGGAGGTCTGGAAAGCTTTACTCCATCCATATCATTAAGGTTGACTCTATTCTGAGGAGGCAGCTCTTTCCTCATATTTTGAGTGTCTTCTGACTTCAGGGGCTTAACATCCAGCACTACATTGGACAATGTTTCAGGTCTATTCATAATGTTTTCTAGTAATATATCAGATAGTGTTTCACTGCTATTCATAAGGTTTTCACTCGCTAATTCTTTGAGAAGTGGATGGCCCCTTCCTTCTTCTGAGTCTGTCAGTCTGGAAGCTCCACTGAAACACATCCACCACGGGTGACCCTGCTGGTATTTGAAATACCAGTGGCATTGCCTCCAGCCTCACAGCAACACACAAACTACCGTAGTATGACAAACTGACAAACGAGTGGTGGATGTTGCAATAGCATTTCGAAATTTTGTTTTATAATTATGTTCTGCTAATATGCATCCACTGTTCATTTATTGACATGATTAGGTTCCAAAGACTAGGTTGTTAAGTGAAATCAGTGTTATGTGAGTCAGTGGCTGCATCTCATCTTCAGTGCTGATGTTTCTCCTGGTTGCTCACTGACTATCAAGTGTACGTGGCACTTTTTCAGGATGCACATGGTACAGTGGGTTCCCTTCCCCATCACTAATTCCCCACCACTGCATAGGCCATAGGGGCTGAGTGTGGCAGTTTTGGTAATTTCTTGTTCCCTGCCATCCTCCACCTGACCTGGGGAAGATTTCACTAGTCCCCCACTCACTGCCTCCTGCTGCCCATCCTGAGTGGGAACTCCACTCATTGTTTCTTCCTCCCTCCCTGTCCTTCTTCTCTTCTCCTTTCTGTCTTTTCTTTTGGTATCAGAGTAATATTGCTTCATAAAATGAATTGGGAGATGTTACCTCCTGTTATGGATTGAATTGTGTCTCTCCAAATTATGTGTTAAAATCCTAAACTCTTTACCTGTGAATATAACACAATTTGGAAATGGAGGCTGTCTTTTGTTATGTTAATGAGACCATACCAGAGTAGCATGGGCCCTTAAGCTAATCAGTTCTAAGGGGTATCTTGTAAAAGAGCAGAATAGAGACAGAAGCACAGAAAAAGGGAAGACAGATACACCAGAAACTAAAAGGGAGGCCTACAGGAGTAATCGACATATCAAGACACTAACTTGGACTTTTAGCCTCCAGAACATGAGAAAATAATTTTTCACACTGCGTGTAGTATTTTTGTTATGGCAGCACCAGGGCAACTATACCATCTTCTCTTCTAGCTTATGGAAGAGATTCAGTATAATTGGCTTTAATTCTACCTTAAACAGCCAGTGAAACTATCTGGGCCTGTAGAGTTTCTAAATTATAAATTCAATTTCCTCAATTGTTTCAGGGCTATTCTAATAATTTATTTCGTATTTCGTGAGCTACGGTAGTTTGTGTTTTTTAAAAAATTATCCTTTTCATTTAAGTTGTTCAATTTATATGTGAATAGTCATTCACAATATTCCCTTACTATCCTTTTGATGTCTACAGGGACAAAAATGATACTCTTCTTCCTTTCCCCGTATTGGTCATTTGTGTCTTCTCTCGGTTTCTTTAGTGTTGCTAATGGCTTATCCATTTTATTGATCTTTTGAAAGAAACAGCTCTTTGTTTCACTGATTTCCTTTATTGTGTTTCTGTTTTAATTTCGTTCATTTCTACTCTTATCATTTTTAATTCTTTCTGCATGCATTGAGTTTATTTTGTTATTCTTTTTATATGATCTTCAGGTAAAAGTTTAGATTATCAATTTACAGTTTTTCCTCTTTCTAATGCATTCATTTAGTGCTATAAATTTCTCTCTCAACACAGCTTTAGTTGTGTCCCAAAAAGTTTGATATGTTTTATTTTAATTTTCCTTCAGGTTAATGTATTTTTTTTATTTCCCTCAAGATTTCCTCTTTGCTCTATGGATTTGTTTTGGAAGTATGTTATTTTATTTTGAAGTGTTTGAAGATTTTCTTGTTATCTATTACTGATGTTTAGTTTGATTCTATTGTGGTTTCAAAACACATTCTGTATGCTGGAAACAAATAATTTTAGTTTTGCTTCACTTGAAAATATTTTGATTTCCTCAGCTTCCGAGGAATATTTTCACTGAGTATAAGGTGGTGGGATGACAGTTCTTTTTCTTTTAGTACTTTAAAAATGCTGCATCAGTTCTCGCTTCCATGGTTTCTGATGAGAAATCTGCTGTCCTTCAAATGATTTTTCCTCTATTGTTATGATGTCATTTCTCTGTTAATTCTTTCAAGATTTTTTCTTTGTCTTCAATTTTCAGAAGTTTGACTATAATGTGTCTTGGTGTGGATTTTTTTGGGCTAATCTTGTCTGGGGTTCACTTAGCTTCTTGAATCTGTATGTTTATCTTTCTTGCAAATTTGGGAAGTTTTCTGTCATTATTTCTTTGATCACTTTTTCAATCCTGCCTCTCCTCCTAAGATGCTGATGCACAGAAGTCACATCAACTGCTATTGCCCAGATGTCTCTGAGACTTTGTTAGTATTTCTTTTCAGCCTATTTTCTCTCTGTTGTTAGGGTTGAGTATTCTATTGTACTATTCTCCAGTTCATTGATTCTTTCTTCTGTTCCCTCTATTGTGTTGCTGAGTCCACGCACAGTACTTTTCATTTCAGTTGTTTTATTTTCAATTAAAAAATTTCCACTAGTAAAATTATGTCTTGTATTGGTGGTATAGTGCCTAAGGCATTTGACTGCTAACCAGAAGGCTAGCAGTTCAAACCCACCAGCCACTCCTCAGAAGGAAGATTGGGCAATCTACTTCTGTAGTGATACTCCCTTAGAAACCCAAGGAGGGGTTGCTATGAGTTGGATCTGACTCGAGGACTGTGAGTTTGGTTTTTTTGGTTTATTTATTTGCCAAGACTTTCTATTTTTTGCTGATGTGTTCTATTTTTTTTTCATTGTCTTAGAATGTTCATAATTTCTCATTGAAACATTTTTATCATGGCTTCTTTAAGATCTTTTTCACATGATTCTAATATCTCTGTCATCTTGGTGTTGACATGTATATCTATTGATTAATTTTTTTTCTCCATCATTCATTTTAAGATTTTTCTGGTTCTGGTTATGAGTGATTTTCAATTGAAACCTGTACTTTATTATTATTATTAATATTATGTTAGGAGACTGTGGATCTCATTTAAACTTTCTGTTTTAGCTGGCTTCCTCTGACACCATTCCAGCAGGAGAAGGGAGGGGACTCTCTTGATATTGCTAGGTGGGGTAAATTTCCAGTTCTACATTCAGTTTCTCAAGGTGGAAGACTCTTTGTTACTGATGGGTGAAGATGGGAGTTCTAGATCCCCACTACACATCCAATGTTACCTCCCTAACTGGAAGGGGCAAGATGCTTCATTACCCCTCTCCTCATGGCCAACAGTGACACCACAGAGTAGGAGGTCCTTGTTATAGCTTAGTGACAGTGAAAGTTATGACTCTCACCACCCTTGTGGTGAGGAAGTGTTTGGCTTCCTTTGACACTACCTCAGTGATGTAGGTGCCTTGATGCTGCTGGGTAGGGTTGGAATTCCAGACTCCTCATGTGATCAACCAACACTATAGGGTGGAGGGTTGTTACTGTGTGGTGGTGATGAAAATTGTGGCTTCTTACTTAACCTTCACTGACACCATCAGGCAGGTGTGTTGGGGTGTCTGTCTCATTTTAAAGCCCAGTTAGGGTACAATTCTAGGCTCCCCACTTGGCCTTTGCTGGCATGGGTAGAGATGGGACTACAGTGTTTTCTGTGTGTTTTGGCTGGAGTAGAACAATTATTGTCTAAAAGTTTCCTATCTTTCTAAACTGTCCTTTTCCTGGTCCTTTGGCTAGAGAGAGCAAGCTTTTGTTCAGGCTTTTTTTAGTCTCCGCCTGTTGACATTTCTAGGTTGCTGGCTTGTTCATCTCTAAGTGTGGGATATATGAGGCAAAAAGAAAACCCAAGGTTTTGAGTTATGCTTAGTGGGAAGAATAAGGAAAAATATGCCTACTTCATTTTCCTGGAAGTGGAAGTATATCCATGTATTGCTTTTAAAATAAGAAAAATACTTATTTTTAATAAAATTAAACAAACAAACAAAAATACTTAAATTTCAGTTAGAGATGTTTGAGTAAACTAAAGGGATGTTGCCTGATTTAATCCAGAGACAGTGATATAGGCAACCAGGGTACTGGGCAATTATTTAAAATAATAGCCACTATATATAGGAGCTCTGGTAGCATAGTGGCTAAGATACTTGCCTGCTAACCAGATGGCTGGCGGTTCAAACCCACCAGCCACTCCTCGGAAGGAAGGTTGGGCAATCCTACTTCCGTAGTGATACTGCCTCGGAAACCCAAGGAGGGGTTGCTATGAGTCGGGGCCGACTCGACGGCACATAACAACAACAACAACATATATGAGTCGGGGACGACTCAACGGCAAATAACAACAACAACAACATTTATTGAGCACATGCTATGTAGTTTGCATACATTGTTTCATTTATATTAATCCTCACAGAAAAGTTGTGAGAACAAAATAATTCCTATTTTACAGTGAACTAAACTGAGATACAAACTGTGTAAGAAAAATTTCCATTGTTATACAGCTAATGAATTGAGCAATAGGGGTTTGAATCCCTAGTCAGTCTTAATCCAAAACCCATGTTCTTAATTCCTGTGTTTTACTACCTCTGTGAACTTCTTTTTTGAAGAGGAAAGACGGGGAGTATTGAGGTGACATCCTGTGGAAAATGGGAAATGTATACTATGACTGAGCAGCCTCTGTTAACTGTGGGTCTGTAGAAAGCACTTACTGTCCCCTTGAAAGGAACTTTTTCTGCCTAGACCAATAATAACAATTCTTGGCATTGATACAGAACTTGTATTTTATATTACTTCCTTAAAACAACCCTGAGGTGTAGGTGGAAGCCAGTTTCCCTGTATAACAGATGGGGAATCTGTAGCTCAAAGAGGTGGAATGATTTGCCTAAGGCCTTATAGCTGGAAGCAGAAGTTGGAAGCAGGTCCTGAGTCAGAAATCAGGGTGCTTTCCACCAGACCCCAGTGCTGCTTTGAGTCTGGTCTCTGCACAATCTTTTTGTTCTGACCAAGCAGAGTTTTCCTTTAAGAAGGGCCTGATGAAGTTAAATCAGGGCCTCTCCAGTTTTCAGACTGTATCTGATGGAAACCTTATGCGGAACAAAAAACAAACCTGAAAACCAGGCCCATCTCAATATCTCCATCCGCTGGATAAACATCTCCAAGACAGACGCCCAGGGAGGCCAGACTCCCTTTGCCAAGTTTTTAACCTAAAGTTTGGAAGCAGCTTGCATTTTCCATAGAGCAATAAACTATTTTCATTCCTTTTATAGTGAATGACTCCTTATGGGGTGATAATTTAGTTTTAACCTCTTTTTCAGGAACTGACGACTTTGCCTTCTTTACTGAAAGAAGTTGTAGATTAAAAGAACAAGCCTAATTCTTGAAGTTCTCTTCTTTCTCATGTTTTCTTTTTTCCTCTTTCGAAAGGCTGCTGTTTGTTTCAGGACTTTGGGAGTCTTTGGAGCCTTGCTTCTTTATTCGGAGAGGACTTGGCTCCTTCGTGGTGCCCCCATTCCTTTGCCGAATCTAATCTGACTGTTCTATTTATAATTCTTGAAGAAGATGAATCTCGTCTTTGTGTTTCTTTCTGAGCTATAGCGTCCCCTCCCTAGGACTTGAGCCATTTAACCTTTGCAGGAATCTCTTTAATTTCTCTGCAAAATTGCCAGAAAGCAGGCAGCTGAAACTCTATCAGGTCCTGGATCATATCAAACCTGCTTTAAACTGGCACCCTGCTCTATCCCCCCAATCTCCCCGGAGCTGATTCAGGAACAGGACTGTGCGTAGCAATTCCCAGCAGCACTTTGGTGACGCCAGAGCTGTCGGAGAAGTCTGACAGGGAGGAGCGCACTCCCTGGAGAATGAAGAGCCTCTAAAATGGAAACCTTGTCTAAGCGTAATCAGGCCTTGGTTCCTCCCATCTCCCTCAAGGCTTACATATACATTACAGCACCAGGAGGATTGGGCAATCTACTTCCGCAGAGATTAAAACAAAACAAAACTAAACTAAAACCAAACTCACTGCTGTGGGGTTGGATCGGACTCATTGCGACCCCTCCTTGGGTTTCGGAGGAGGTATCACTACGGAAGTAGATATTACCTCGAAAACCCCAGGAGCTGTCGCTATGAGTTGGAACCGACTCCACCGCAGTGAGTTTAGTTTTTGGTTTTGACCCTTAAATTTATCAAAAAGTCCAAACTAACTGCCATCTAGTCGATTCCTCCTTATAGCGACCGTCATAGGGTTTCCAAGGCTGTAAATCTTTACTGAAGCAGAGTACCTCATCTTATCCCAATAGAGGGTCTGGTGGGTTTGAAACTCCCACCTTTTGGTTAGCAACCCAGTACCATAACCACACCACCACCAGAGCTCCTACCCTTAAACTTAGATTCTTCAAATTATTTTTGAAGAATAAGCATTTTTGGCATACAAACCATCTAGCTCAAACCTCTTGTTTAAGAGAAGAAAATGGAGACTAAAAGAAGGGAGTTGAGTAGGCCAGAGTGACTCAACAGTTAATTCCAGAGTTAAGACTATATTGTATACCACCGTGACCTTGCAAAGGCATTGTTTTAATTTCATGCATCCACTTTAAGTAAATGTAGCCTTTTTATGTGTTCTCTTCTTCTCCCCTCTACCTCATTTCTGCCCACATCTGTTCCCTATGCTCTGCACAGATCTCTCTGTTCTCTAGAGGTCTTATCCCAGAGAACTATAACTTCCTACCAAAGTTTGAGAAATAGGTGATGGACTTCAGAACACAAGATCTAGAGCTGTCAGATTGTTGAGTCTACAATGACCTCTAGAATTCTGAAAGGGCTTTCTCATGTTCTAAAGCAAGTTAGCCACCAAGTCAGGATTAAAGACTGAAACTCTCCTCTTCCAGTACAGTGCATTCTAAACTACTCACAGTTCCTGCTGGTTTTGTTTGGTTCCTGATTCTGACCTGGGTCTGGAATGTGCATTTACACAATTCTTTTTAATTGCAGTTCATCCTGACAAATCTGACTTCTAATCTCACATTTCATTTGTAATAGGGAGATGTTCCATCATATCCTTAAATAGGACTATATTTTAATGTCATTGCCCAAGATCTCCCCTGTACAATGAAAAAAGAAAAGGCTAAGATAGTTACTTTGACCTCCATAACATACTTAGCAAGATAAACTAAGATGTTCTTCAAAGTTCTTAAGGACCAGGAATCAATGTGTCCCATCGAACATATATAAGCACTTCTGTCCTTTAAATCTCTGAGACTCATTTAATTATGACACTGATGCTACTTTAAAACAAATATGATTATACGTAATTTACACTGAGATCCAGGTGGAGGGAAAGCTGTAATAAATGACTTCCTAAGCTTATGACTTGCTCAGTTTTTCTCTTTCCAGAACACACTTTTTGCTTCTGGTTCTAAGTTCTTTGTGGGTATATGTGGCCTAGCAGATCTCTTAGAAAGCATCAGATGAGAGAAAATAAAGTTTAAATGTTTTGAAATGATCTA
Source organism: Orycteropus afer afer (assembly GCF_000298275.1). Classification (NCBI taxonomy): domain Eukaryota; kingdom Metazoa; phylum Chordata; class Mammalia; order Tubulidentata; family Orycteropodidae; genus Orycteropus; species Orycteropus afer. The sequence continues at coordinate 4,657,564 of NW_006921845.1, read as the reverse complement.
CTTATCCTCACTGTAGCCTCCTGCCTTATTTACAATCAAGGAATTCCTTCCAGTCAATTATGGACATGAGTATTCATTTAGTTCACAGAGAGAAGAATAGCATCTATTGAAGTTTTAGTGTATGTCAGACATTGTGCTACATTCTTCATAAACGTTTCCTCTTCCAGTTCACACTGTATCACTGGTGGGCAGGTATGTTGTTGTTGTTGTTCTTGGGTGCCTTTGAGTTGTCTCTGAATCATAGTGACTCTATGCACAGCAGAACAAAACACTGCTCAGTCTTGGGCCAGAACTCACGATCCTTGCTATACCTGAGCCCATTGTTGCAGCCACTGTGTCTATCCATCTCATTGAGGGCCTTCCCCTCTTCGCTGACCCTCTACTTTACCAACTGTGATATCCCTCTCCAGGGAATGGTTGCTTCTGTCAACATGACCAAAGTAGGTGAGACAAAGTCTGGCCATTCCTGCCTCCAAGGAGCATTCCAGATGCACTTCCTCCAGAACAGATTTGTTAGTCCTTTTAGCGGTCCATGGTGTTCTCAGCATTCTTCTCCAACACCACAACTCAAAAGCATCAACTCTTCATTGGTCTTCTTTATTCATCGTCCAGCTCTCACATGTATAAGATGTGATTGAAAATACCATGGCTTGGGTTAGGCATACCTTTAGTCTTCAAGGAGACATCCTTGCTCTTCAGCACTTGAAAGAGGTCTTTTGCAGCAGATTTGCCCAATGCAATACATTGTCTGATGTCTCGACTGCTGTTTCCACTGGTGTTGATTGTAGAGCCAACTAATATGAAATCCTTGACAACTTCAATCTTTTCTCCATCCACTGTGAAACTGTTTATTAGACCAGTTGTGAGGATTTTTGTTTTCTTTATGTTGAGGCGTAACCCATACTGCAGACTGTAGTCTTTAATCTTCATCAGTAAGTGCTTCAAGTCATCTTCACTTTTAGGAAGCAAAGTTGTGTTATCTACGTATTGCAGGTTGTTAATGAGTCTTCTTCCCATCCTGATGCTATGTTCTTCATATAATCTAGCTTCTCGGATTATTTTCTCAGCATACAAGGTGAATAAGTATGGTGAAAGGATACAACCTTTATGCACTCCCTTCTTGATTTTGAACCATGCAGTATCCCCTTGTTCTGTTTGAATGACAGCCTCTTGATCTATGGACAGGTTCGTTATGAGTACAATCAAGTGTTCTAGAATTACCATTCTCAATGTTATCCATAATTTGTTATGATCCACACAATCGAATGCTTTTGCATAGTCAATAAAACATAAGAAAACATCTTTCTGGAATTCTTTGTTTTCAGCTAAGATCCATCTGACATCAGCAATGATATCCCTTGTTCTACATCCTCTTCTGAATCCAGGTTGCGTTTCTGGAAGCTCTCTGTTAATATACTGCTGCAACCTTTTTTGAATTATCTTCAGTAAGATTTTACTTGGGAGCTCTGGTGGTGTAGTGCCTAAAGCATTTGACTGCTAACCAGAAAGCTGGAGGTTCAAACCCACCAGCCACTCTTTGGAAGGAAGGAAGACTGGACAATCTACTTTTGTAGAGATACTGCCTTGGAAACCTCTTGGAAACCCAAAAAGAGGTCTCTATGAGTCAGAACTGACTTGACTGCAGTGAGTTTGTTTTTTTTAAAGATCTTACTTTCTTTGGAATGGGTACAAATATGGATCTCTTCCAGTCAGTTGGCCAGGTAGCTGTCTTCCAAATCTCTTGCCATAACTGAGCGAGTGCTTCCAGTGGGGCATCCATTTGTTGAAACATCTCAATGGGTAGTCCCTCAATTCCCGGACCCTTGTTCTTCACCAATTCCTTCAGTGCAGCTTCGACTTTGTCCTTCAGTACCATTGGTTCTTGATCATATGGCACCTCCTTAAATGGATGAAGATCTACCAGTTCTTTTTGGTACAGTGACTCTGTATATTCCTTCCATCTTCTTTTGATGCTTCCTATGTCATTCACTATTTTACCCTTAGAATCTTTCAATATTGCAACTCGAAGCTTAATTTTTTTTCCTCAGTTCTTTCAGCTTGAGAAATGCTGAGCATTTTCTTCTGTTTTGGTTTTCTAATTCCAGGTCTTTGCACATTTCATTATAGTAATTGGCTTTGTCTGCTCGAGCTGCTATTTGAAATCTTCTGTTCAGCTCTTTTATCTTGTCATTTCTTCCATTTGCTTTCGCTACTCTCCACTCAAGAGCAAGTTTTAGAGTCTTTTCGGACATCCATGTTGGTCTTTTCTTTCTTTCCTGTCTTTTAATAAGCTTTTGCTTTCTTCATGGATGATGTTCTTGATGTCATCCCACAATTATTCTGTTTCAGTCATTGGTGTTCAATGCATCCAATCTATTCTTTAGATGGTCTCTAAATTCAGGAGGGATATTATCAAGGTCATATTTTGGCTCTTGTGGACTTATTTTAATTGTCTTCAACTTCAAGTTGAACCTGCGTATGAGCAGTTGATAGTCTGTTCCACAACCGCCTCCTGGCCTTGTTTTGGCTGAAGATATTGAACTTTTCCATCACCTCTTGCCACAGATATAGTCAATCTGATTTCTGTGTATTCCATCTGGTGAAGTCCACATGTATGGTTGTCACTTATGTTGTTGAAAAAAGGTATTTGCGATGAATAAGTCATTGGTCTTACAAAATTCAATCATCCAATCTCCAGCATTATTTCTATCTCCAAGGCCATATTTTCCAACCACCAGTAACTCTTCTTTGTTTCCAACTTTTGCATTCCAGTCACCAGTGATAATCAACACACATCTTGACTGCATGTTCTGTCAATTTCAGACTGCAGAAGTTGGTAGAAATCTTCAATTTCTTCAGCTTTAGCTCTGGTGGTTGGTGCATAAATTTGAATAATAATAGTATTAAATGGTCTTCCTTGTAGGAGTTTGGATATTATCCTATCATTGACAGCATTGTACTTCAGGACAGATCTTGAAACATCCTTTGTGATGATGAAAACCACATGATTCCTCTTCAATTTGTCATTCCCAGCATAGCAGATCATATGGTTGGCTGATTCAAAATGGCCAAAACCAGTGCATTTCAGCTCACCAGTGCCTAGGATACTGATCTTTATGCATTCTATTTCATTGTTGAAAACTTCCAGTTTTCCTAGATTCATCCTTTGTACATTCTTATGTTCCAGATATGAAGATGTTTGCATCTGTTCCTACTCATTTTGAGTCATGCCACATCAGCCAAGGGATGTCCCGAAAGCTTTACTCTATCCATATCGTTAAGGTCATCTCTCCTCTGAGGAGTCAGATTTTGCCCAGTCAAATTTTGAGTGCCTTCCAACCTGATGGGCTCATATTCTGGCACTATATCAGACAATGTTCCAAGGCTATTCATAAAGTGTTCCAGTAATGTATCAGACCATGTTTCACTGCTATTCATTAGATTTTCACTGGCCAATTGTTTGAGAAGTGGATGGCCTCTTCCTTCTTCCAAGTCTGTCTTAGCCTGGAAGCTCTGCTGAAACCTGCCCACTACAGGTAACCCTGCTGGCATTTTGCAACATGGTGGCATAGCCTCCAGCCTCACAGCAACACATAAGCTACCATAAGATGCAAACTGACAGACAAGTTAGTCTCCCTTAGTTATTCCTATGCCTCCGCACCTGCCAACCTTGGGCAACGGTCTTACAATAGAGCCACCCACAAGTGAAAAGCAGCCCCCATTATTAATACCCATTTAATAATGGAAAAATCAAGGCTAAGAGGGATTAAAGAACTTTTGCCCTAGGCAACTCAGAATAAATGGGTTAGACAAGATTTAATCCAAGTCTCTAATTCCAGATGTGATGAATTATGAAGGTATAAAAATGATTTATATGACTTTTCTTGTGGAATATGTGTGAGATTTTTGCTTGTATATGTAAAAGTGGCATAGCTGTGTCATGAAGAGTGTACATCTACCATGGCAAGATACTGCCAAATTGCTCTCTACATTGGCTGTATTTGTTTATGTTCTCCCCTGCTTGTGTTGTTATTGTTGCCATCGAGTTGATTCCCATTCATGGCAACCTCAGAGTAGAACTATCCTCCATAGGGTTTTCAGGGCTGTGACCTTTTGGAAGTAGAGCACCAGATGGGTCTTCTGAGGAGCCTCTGGGAGGCTTTGAACTGCCAACCTTTCAGCTAGTAGTCAAGTGCTTAGCCATTTCTATCACCCATGTACATTTTACTTTCCATAAGAATTCTCATTGCTCCACAATCTTGTCAACACTTAGTATTTTCTTGTATTACATGATACTTCTTTGGGGTTTCAATTTTAATTACTAATGAGATTGATTGTCTTCTAGATATTTATTGACTATTCAGGTTTTCTTTATGAATTACTTATTCATATTTTTTGTCCCTTCCCCCTTTTAAAAATTGTGTTTTGTATCTCTGGTTGATTTGTAAAAGTTTATATGTATAAACTTCAACTTTATTTATCTATCTATCTAATCATCTATGTGTTGTGGATTCTAATCTTTCTTTGGCTATACAAATACAAGTGTCTCCGCCAAATCTGTGATTTTTTTTTTCTTTTTCAGTGATGTCTCTTTCAAAAATAGCTTTATTGAGGTATAATTTGCATACCATAAAATATACTCATTGTTAATTTTCTGACCTCCTCTAACTTTACAAGAGGGAGAGAGAATCAAGATCAACATAAAGAGCCCAGGGCTGATTCCTAGGAAGCAGAGGTCAGACATGTCGCCACCACATTCCATATCTTTTACCAATTCTGATGTCTAACATCCCTCCCATGGTACATTCTACTTCTCTACTGTGTTCTATCATTTGTTGCAATGGCCACCCAGAACTCACAGACAGTAATAATGATTATGGGCTTTATTAGGGAAGTAACTGATTACAGTTCAGGTTCAGGAATGCTCAGGATACAATTCTTCTTTCAGAACAGCCTCTCCACAGCCATGCTCACAGGCACACCTTTTTTTTGACCCTTGGCCTCTTGGCCTGGTTTCTGCCCTGCTTGGACAAGTGTTACAAAGTTCTTTTAACTCTGCTGATAGGTGTACTCTACTCCATCAGCAAGCCTCTTGCCTGAAGGCACTCAGTTTCCTCTCTATATAGGTTGGCAAGCCTACCACTCTAACTCCTGCCAGTATTTTGGTTCTGCTGCCTCTGCTACCTTTGTCTCTGTGCTGTCTCTATGCCAAGGAGATCCAGTGCAGGTATCTGAGGCCAAAGAAGTGCTCAACTCCTGATTCTTTCTTCATGGCAGTGAGAGTCCCCCTTCCCACCTCTGGATGACCTATTTCAAGCCAAGTGGAATGGCAAAACTGACCAATCCTCATATAACAGTTCTATATACATTATTTGCATGGTACCATCCCCACAAGTGTGCTATGTACCTTATTTACATTATTAACAGGCTATCCAATTCCCTTGGTGTGCCACAAAGCAGCTCACATTTATATAGTTCCTCCCAGTCATCTGGTGAGAGTCACAAAGCCTATGGCTGGAAAAGCCATATTTGGTAATTCACTGCACCATGTAAGTATACATACAGATCAATGTGGTTCAGTAAATTTGCAGAACTGGCAACCATCACCACAATGCAATCTTAGACTAGTTCCATCACTCTAAAAAATTTTCTCATACACATTTTCAGTTGATCTCCACTGCTACCACACGTCCCACCCAACCACTGATCCACTTTGGATCGGTAAGTTTGCCTTATCTTAAGCTTGTCATATAAGTGGAAACACTTTATAGTCATTAGTTTCTGGCTTCTTTCACTTAGCAGGATATTTTAGAGATCTGTCTTGTTATATAGTGCTGCTATAACATAAATACCACAAGTGTGTGGCTTTATTATAAATTTATTTTCTCCCAGTTTAGAAGGTTAGAAGTCTGAATTTAAAGTGCATCTAGAGGAAGGCTCTACTTCTCTATCTGCTCTGGGGGAAGGTTCTTATATCTTTTCAGCTTCTATTCCTAGGTTCCTTGGTAATCATGTGGTGTGTATCTTCCCCTCCATTTGTGCTTGCTTGCTAGCTTAATCAGTTCTTTGCTATCTCAAAATAGATTGACTTAAGACACACCCTACACTAATACTGCTTCATTAACAGAAAAGAAAATTCCCTTCCAAATGGGACTATAACCAAAGGTATAGCCATTAAGATTTACAATACATGTGTTCCGGTAACATGGTGAAATAGGCAGAAAGACTAGACTGCACAGACCTTCTTCAACAAAGAAAAGGGAAACAAAGTAACCCAGACACAGAAGATAATCCTGGACCCTTGAGTCTTGAAGGGAAGGATATAGAAGTGGACTAAACTCCACCTAGCAGAAGAATTTGCATGAAAATACCAAAAAAAGGAGAAATATGGAGCTGTGGTCTGGCAGCAATCCTGAGTGATCCTGACAACATAGACAGCTTGGAGATTGCTGAGTGGTGGTTTGGACCTAAAAATTCCAGAACAGGAAGAGAAAAATAAAACCACTAGGAAAATTGTCCAAGATTTGATGGAAAAGAACTTCCCTGATATGATGAAAGATGAGAATATATGCATTCAGGAAGTCTTCTAGCCAGGGACTGCATGGAGAACTGCTCTGGAGGCTGGGGAATAAAAGGCAAAGCAGCAGGGAAGAGGAAGGCGGCCTGAGCTGTGGATTTTTGCCTGCCTGGAGGGTGTAGCCATTTTGAATGTTTATAAGCAGCTTGAACATTTTGGATATTTAAAGCAACAGTGTTCTCCCAGATTCCAAGAGCTTAAGAACAGGTTCCACTTGACAGTAACCCCAAGGACATTCAGGACCTGGACGGCTGGACAATAAATTATAAAAAACCACCAAGAAGAGCCTGAATCACCCTTGGCTGCTCTTCACAAACAGTTAACAGAGACCTAAATACAACAATGCCACAATATTTCGGAGACAATAGACCACTACAGTCCACACAAAAAAAGCAAGACAAAGTGGCAGAAACAAGGGAGCAGGATACAGACCCAGAACACATCCCTGAGGAAGAAGCAGCATTGGAACTCTCTGATAGGAATTCAAAAGAATTATATTT
>NW_006921845.1:4635289-4644447 GCF_000298275.1 Orycteropus afer afer | reverse complement strand
AATCACAGTCCTCATTTCTGCAGCTGGTCACGTGGTCATAGCTGATATTTAGAACTACCTTCTTCCACCACCCATTCTGTATTTCCCTTGCCCTCAGCAAGTACCTCAGCTGGTCATGGTTCTTTGCCCAGTGGGGTGACCCAAACTTTCATTTCTGAAGAGTCTGGGCTGTTAGCAGTCATATCAGAATTGGGTTGCTGTAATTTTTCATTAACTTTAATCACAGGGCATGGTAGTACTAAGAGACGTCCTAAAGAATCTCCTGTATTCCAGACATATTCTTCTTTACCTCCATCGTGTAAAGCCAATCCAATTTCCCCTTGGTAATCAGGATGTGTCACACCAGATAGTAATATCCTTCTTTGTCTGTTGATCCAGAGGCATGAGGAAGCCAAAATGGCTGGGTGGCATTCTTAATTTCCAGTTCAATGCAATCAGTATTGTTTCTCCAGGTGGGAGTGTTCCTCCCTTTGGGACTAATATCTCCAGACCCACAAAGTATAGGGTAGCAGGGACAGGAAGCAAAAAATTTTTGAGTGGGTCACTAGGGGTAATAGTGAGTGGTACCACTCCCGTTTCCACCCCTTGTTTCCTGGACCCATGAATCCTGGCTATTGGATAAACAGAACCATATATTGGACGCTGGTTTAGAGCAAATACAGCCTCCTGCAGAACATTGCCCCAACCCTTGAAGGTATTGCCACCTAGATGGCACTATAATTGTGTTTTCAGGAGGCCATTCCATCATTCTATCAAGCCAGCTGCTTTAGGATGATGGGGAACATGGTAAGACCAGTGAATTCCATGAGCAAGTAGCGAATACCATAATTCCACATAAGTCAGACTATTCTGATTACTGTTCCGACTCTGCTGTCCATTATGGTAACCACACCCACCTTGCCTTTGTCGATTAACTGCTGCCACTTGGCCCCTACTACCATGGGGTCCAATCAGCACCATGGTAGTTAAATGTCTTAGTTCAATTAGTGCAGTTCCCATTGTCAAATCAGGTTTACACAAAATGGTAATCACAGTAGTCTTCAAGGATACTGGAACTCCCTTCAGAAATTTATTCCTCACCGTACTGGTGAAAGGCATGTCTTCTGGACTCTCCATTCCTGGCTCTAGGGGTCTAAACTGATAAATCCATTCTAACAGGCCAATTTCATTAAGTGTCTGGATACCTTCTTCTATATTATACCAAAGCCAGTCTGGTACTTCAACTTGATTTAAGGTAGGCCACCACATAATCCATGTCTCAGTAAGCCAACCAAATAAACTATTAGATCCTTTCCTAACCTCTTGAGCTGAAACATTGAATGAAGAATCTGTACTTAGTGGGCCTAAATCAATAAACTCAGACTGATCCAATCTTACATTCCTCGCACCATTATCCCACACCCTCAGTAGCCATTCCCATACATATTCTCCAGGTTTCTGTCTGTACATGTTAGCAAAATCAAGTAGGTCTTTTCGGGTGTAGCATACCACCTCGTTAGTCACACTTTCTATTTCACCTTTTGGGGCTTGCTTGGGCATAACTTTAGTTATAGGTCTGGCAGCAACAATGGGTGGTTGAAGCAGTTCCTGAGAACATTCAGAGATGTCTTCCATGGCTTCTGCCTTGAGTAATGACCCAGAAGGACCAGTTTGGCTAATTCCATGAAACTGAGGTGGAGGGGAATATGGTTTTATAGTAATCCCTTCAGATGGGAGGGATTCAACAGAATTAGGAGACTGCATGATAGAACTTTTCAAGACCAACTACTTATTTATGGCAAATACCTTTTTTCAACAACATAAACATAAACAGCAGCTATATACATGGACCTCACCAGATGGAATACAGAGGGAATCAAGTTGACTACATCTGTGGAAAAAGGAAATGGAGAAGCTCAATATCAAAACAAGGCTAGGAGCTCACTGTGGAAGAGACCATCAATATGCAAGTTCAAGCTGAAGTGGAAGAAAATTTTAAAAAGTCCGTGGGAGACAAAATATGACCTTGATTATAACACACCTGAATTTAGAGATGATCTAAAGAATAGATGTGATGCACTGAACACCAATGAACAAAAACCAGATGAATTGTAGGATGACATCAAGAACATCATCCGTGAAGAAAGCAAAAGGTCATTAAAAAGAAAGGAAAGGAAGAAAAGACCAAAATGGATGTCAGAAGAGACTCTGAAAATTGCTCTTGAATGGAGAGTAGCTAGAGAAAATGGAAGAGATGACAAGATAAAAGAGCTAAACAAAAGATTTCAAAGAGCAGCTCAAGAAGACAAAGTCAATTATTATAATGAAATGTGCAGGGACCTGGAGTTGGAAAAACAAAAGGGAAGAACACACTCAGCATTTCTCAAGCTGAAAGAATTGAAGAAAAAAATTCAAGACTTGAGTTGCAATAATGAAAGATTCTATGGGCAAAATATTGACTGATGCAGGAAGCATTAAAAATAAGATGGAAGGAATAGAGAATCACTGTACAAAAATGAATTGGTCAATGTTCATCTATGTCAGAAGGGAGCATATGATCAAGAATGAATGGTATTGAAGGAAGAAGTTGAAGCTGCCCTGAAGGAATTGGTGAAAAACAAGGCTCCAGGAATTGGTAGAATACCCTTTGCGATGTTTCAACAAACGCATGCAGCACTGGAGGTACTTACTCTCCCATGTCAAGAAATTTGGAAGAAAACTATCTGGCCAACTGACTGGAAGAGATCCACATTTATACCCATTCCAAAGAAAGATGATACACAGAATGTGGAAATTATTGAACAATATCATTAATATCACACACAAGTAAAATTTTGCTAAAGATAATTAAAAAATGGTTGCAGCAGTATATTGACAGGGCACTTCCAGAAATGCAAGCTGGATTCAGAAGAGGATGTGGAATGATGGAGATCATTGCTGATGTCAGGTGGATCTTGGCTGAAAGCAAAGAATGTCAGAAAGATGTTCACTTGTGCTTTATTGACTAAGCAAAGAATTTGACAGTGTGGATCCTAACAAATTATAGATAACATTGAGATGAGTGGGAATTCCAGAACACTTGAGTTCATGAGGGACCTATACACAGATCATGAGGCTGTCATTTGAACACAACAAGGGAATATTGCATGGTTTAGAATCAGAAAGGGAATGTGTTAGAGTTGTATCCTTTCACCATATTTATTCAATCTGTGTGCTGAGCAAATAATCTGAGAAGCTGTACTATATGAAGAAGAGCGTGGCATCAGGATTGGAGGAAGACTCATTAACAACCTGCAATATGCAGATGACACAACATTGCTTTCTGAAAGTGTAGATGACTTGAAGCACTTACTGATGAAGATTGAAGACTACCGTCTGCAGTATGGATTACACCTCAACATAAAGAAAATGAAAATCCTCACAAGTGGACCAATAAACAGCATCACAATAAATGGAGAAAAGACTGAAGTTGTCAAAATTTCATATTACTTGGTTCCACAATCAACATCAATGAAAGCACTAATCAAGAAATCAGACATTGTATTGAACTAGACAAATCTGCTGCAAATGACCTTTTACAATGCTGAAGAATAAAGATGTCTCTTTGAAGAGTAAGGTGTGCCTAACCCAAGCCATGGTATTTTCAATTGCCTCATATGCATGTGAAATCTGGACAACGAATAAGGAAGACTTAAGAAGAGTTGATGCTTTTGAGTTGTGATGCTGATGAAGAATGCTGAAAGTTCCATGGACTGCTGGAAGAATGAACAAATCTGTCCCGGAATAAGTGCAGCTGGAATGCTTCTTGGAAGTGAGAATGGCTGGACTTTGTCTCACCTACTTTGGTGATGTTTTCAGAAGGGGCCGTTTCCTGGAGAAGGATATCATGCTTGATAAAGTGCATGGTCAGCAATAAAAAGGAAGACCTTCAAAGATATGGACTGATAGCAATGATGGGCTCAGGTATATCAAGGATTGTGAGGATTGTGCATGACTAAGCAGTGTTTCATTTTGTTGTACATAGGGTTGCTATGGGTCGGAGCTGATTCAACAGCACTTAACAACATGTTCATTTTATGTTTAACTTCTTAAGAAACTTACAAACTTTTCCATAATGATTTAGCCATTTTTCATACCCATCAACAATATATGAGGGTTCTGATTTCTCCACATCTTACTATCAATTGGTATTGTTAATCTTTTTCACTCTTGTATTCTAGTGGATATTTAATGGTATCTCATTGTGACTTTAATTCACATTTCCTTGTTGACTCATGTTAAGAATCATTTAGTGTGCTTATGAATGACTCACATGGCTTCTTTTGTAAAGTGTCTATTCAAATTAAATTAACTATTAAAAGTATAGAATTGTTTGTCTCCTGATTTTTGAGTTGTAGGAGTTCTCTATAGATTCTTGATACAATTCCTTTTTGAATACATGATTTGTGAATATTTTTTCTCAGTCCATAGGTTGTATTTTCACATTCAAAATGGTGTCTTTTTAAGAGCAAAAGGTTTTAATTTTGATGAAGTCCAATGTATCTTTTTTTTTTTTAATGGGTAATGATTTTAGTATCATATCTAAGCATTCTTTACCTAATCCAAGATCACAAATATAGTGTCTTATGCTTTCTTAAAGAAGTTTTGTAATTTTATTCCTTACATTTATTTCCGTTCTGGATTGAGTTGTGTCCCTTAAAAATATGTATTGTAAATTCTTATACTTGTGGTTATAATCCCATTTGAGAATGTGTTTTTTTGTTATGTTAATGATAGTATTAGTGTAGGGTCTGTCTTAAATCCATCTCTTTTAATATCTAAAAAGAGCAAAAGATGCCCAAGATGGCAGCTTAGACATGCCATGCCTTCCCCCTACAACAAAGACCTGAGAAACCAAGTGAAATGGATCTGATGATAATCTTGGAACTCTGAACATCGAAAGAAAAGATGAATAATTGAACACCATTTGGAGAAGCTTGAGAAAAACACCAAATGAGGAGAGCTATGGATTGGAGTTATCCTGCCAGCCAGCCTGGCCTTGAGACAAAGTGAGTAGCAACCATGGTTGAGGAGCACAAGAAGACAATTTCACAGAATTCCCAATAGGAGACAGACATATTGTATTGATAAACCTAGTGGGAAGGAAGGTGAGCAAGACATGAACCAGATCTAAGAAAGATAAGTACAGGATGGTGGTGAAAACTCAAGAGACCCTGGTGATCACAGAGCAGAAAGGGACCTGGAGCTAGAGACAGCATAATATCACCAAGGGTGGATAGTGTACATGGTATGTAGATCCATAGAGTGTCAGCAGGAGGTCTCCCACCTGATCAGACTCTGGGAAGTCCCCACCTCATATCTTGTCAGGACTAGGTCCTGATTGCTGGCTACAGCCTATAAGGAGTGTCCCAGCATCAATGCCCAGTGACCAAAGAAGTATGATCCCCTACTTCCCCATCTTACTGATGACCAATAGCTTGATGCCCCTCCTCAACACTCAGTGCCCTACACACCAGGAGACCACAGCAAGACTTTCCACCCAGACCCACACTGACTGTGACCTGCTGACCAATCTCCTGCAGCCCCACCCACTCAGCAAGTGGAAGTGCATGCTCCCATGCCTTGGACTGATGACCAGTGTTGGCACATGCTCACCCCATCTGCCCCCTGCTGCTGCCCTACCTGCCTAGTTATTTGTGACATGTGCCTGTCCCACCCACCTTTCCCCTCCTTCCCCTATCACTGACACCCTGCCTACCTGGGTATAGGTGGCAAATACTGCTGTGCCACCAAACTGATGGAGCATGTCAACTCTGCCTACCCTGATATATCAAAAGAAAACAAAACAAAAAATGAGGACAAACAAAACAAACATAATCAGTCAGTGAATGCATAAATAAATAAACTAACACCTTGATGCCTTGGAGACAGCACACAATAACAAATCATATGAAGAAACAGGATAAGATGGCTTAAACAAGTGAGCAAAATGAAGAGAAAGAATAACTTCCTGAGGAAGAAATGATAATAGAACTGCCTGAGAAGGAATTCAAAATACTTGTATTTAGTGTCCTCAAAGAGATCTAGGGAAATGCAGACTAAACCCTGGAAGAATTCAGGAAAACAATACAAGCATACAAATAAACCACACAAACAACAACTAGAAATTAACTAAAATAGTTAAGAATAAACTGTCAGAAATAGATAACACAATTGAAGGACAGAGAAGTATAATTGAATCAATGGAAGAAATAACCAGTGAAATAAAAGACAAATCCCTTAATACTAATTTGAGGAAAAATCAGAAAAAGAATGAAGAAAAGAATGCAGAAAGCCTAAGATGTATGTGACACACCACCAAGAAGAATAATTTACACCAGTAGAGGAGGATGGGGAAAAAAAGTACAGAGAGAGTTTTGAAGATATATTGACAGAAAATTTTCCAGATATTATGAAAAATGAGGTTTCCATCCAAGAAGCCCAATGAACCCCCTACAGAACAGACACAAAAGAAATTCACCAAGACATATCATAATTAAGCTTTTCAAAACTAAAGACATAGAAGAATCCTGAAAGCAGTTCACAAAAAATGAAATATCACTTACAAAAGGGCACCAATAAGACTAAGCACTGATTTCTCACCAGAAACCATACAGGCAAGAAGACAATGGGGTGACATATAAAAATCCTGAAGGAAAAGAATTGACAACCAAGAATTATTTAATCCATCAAAGCTGTCTTTCAAATGGTGGCAAAACTAAGATAATCATATGTCAGCAGAAATTAAAGAAACTTAATGTGGCAAAAACAAGATCAGGCTTAAAAGAAATATTAAAGGGACTCTTTCAGATAGAGAACCAATAATATTTGAAAACAATGAGCTAAAGAGATAAGACAGCATCAACTAGATACCAACCCAGAAAAAGATTTCACAAAAGTAAAATATAACAACAAAACTGACTGCAGGGAAACTGTTAAACTATAAACAACAACTTCAAAACAAAAAGAAGTAAAAGTTATAGCACTTTCATATAGAGAGGAAGTCAAAGCAATTTCAAGACATAGTAGACTATATTAAATTTAAAAGGATAAAGGTAAACTTCAGGGTAAGCAAAAAGAAAATTAATAACTACTCCCCAAAATAAAGACAGAGGAAATTAAAAAAGACCCAATAAACATGACAATAATGATTGATAGGGATAGGAAATCCATATAAAAAAGAACTCAGTTCAGAAAATAAAGAGGAAGAAAGAATCCTTTACCACCACAAAAAATGTATAAGAAAATGACAGCAATGAATTCATGCATATCATGAATCACACTGAATTTAGATGGATTAAATGCACCAGTTGAGAGAAAGAGGATGGCAGATAGGAATAAAAAGACATGACCCATCAATATGTTGTCTACGAGAGACACACTTTAGACACAGGGACATAAATATATTAGAAATCAAAGGATGAAAAAAATGTATCAAGCAAACAGTAACCAAAAGAGAACAGGAGTAGCAATACCAATTTCAGAGAATATTTTAAGCCAAAATCCTATATAAGAGACAAAGAAAAGTGTTATATAATGATTAAAGGGCCAATTGGCCAAGAAGACATAACAATAATAAATATTTATGCACTTGATGACAGAGCTCCAAAATACATAAAACAAACTAACAGAATTGACAAGAGAAATAGACAATTCTACAATAGTAGGAGACTTTATTATTATTATTTTACTGTGGTTTGGATGAAAGTTTACAGAGCAAGTTAGTTTTCCTTCAACAATTCATACACATTTTTGTTTTGTGACATTGATTGCAATCCCACAATATAACAACATTCTTCCTACTTCTTCCCTGTGCTTATTATTTCCCTTTGTCCTTCTTTCCTATCCCTTTCTGCCATCTGAGATTTGTCCCAGGGCAAATACTGCCCTTTTGACCTTGTAAGGTTGATTGTTCTAGAAAGTGTATACCTCCCTGGTGTTATTGTTCACTTTAAAGTTCTGTCTATTGTTTATTTTATTTTATTTTATTTTTATTGTGCTTTAGGCACAAGTTTACATAGCAGAGTTTGTTTTACATTCAACATTACATGTACATTTACTTTCACCCCCATTTACCATCCCCATCCCTAACCCAGGCTTCTCCACTCCCTGCCCAGTTAGCCTCCCCCCTGCCACCCCCTCATAGTTATGCATTCCTGTGTGTTCTGCATTTCCTCTTGCGAGTGTTGCCTCTCTGGTGCCCTGTGGTCGATTGCTCCTAGGGATGCGTTTTCATAGAGTATGTGGGTATGTCACCCTGGGTTGAGTGGTCAGCACCTACATCTTGTTTACTATTGGGCTGAGAGCCAACCCCAGGGAGTGACTTTTATTCCAGACACAAGGCCATAGTATTGGAGGTCTTACCAGATTCCATCCCACCAGTAATTCTGTACATTATTGAGTTTTTGGGTTTTGTTCCACATTTTTCCTTCCACTCTATCCAGAATCTCCAGATTTGATCATTTCCTGAGTAGCTGACCTTGGTAGCCGGACACCATCTAGTTCTTCTGGTCTCGAAGGCCATCGTTTCCTAGGGCTGATACCTTCCAAATGTCCTTGTTTTTTGCACTCTTCTTCACTTCTGACAATAGGAGACCATTAGCTGCATCTTAGATGGCCACTTGAAAGCTTTTAAGACCCCAGTTGCTACTCACCAATGTAGGATGAGGAATAAGACTTTTATGTAGTTTGTTGTGTCAATTGAGTCTGGTATCCCCTAATACTATGGTCCTGAGTTGGTAGAACGGTTGGCTCTCTCTCCCACAGTGTCTGTCTGTCTGTCAGGGATTGCTCTATGTCTGTCTTCTGTTGTTTCTATAAGGATTTCAGGTATTTTGTACCACTGGAATCTGTGAAAGATTAGCCTCAGTTGAATCTATCCGTGGTCTAGAGTATACTCCTGTTCACTGACCCTCATCTGATCCTCTCAGATGTTTATGTGTTTGTCTGTAGTCTGGTGTCTGGTGTTAATGGTAAAGTAGTATTGTGGATATACTGGTTGGTATTAGCATCTGTTGTCTATCTCTCTCTCTCTCTCTCTCTTTTTTTTTTAATTGTGATTTGGGTGAAGATTTACAGAGAAAATTCACTTTCCATACAGCAGTTCACATATACTTTGTCTCATGACATTGACCACAGTT
>NW_006921845.1:4631257-4631909 GCF_000298275.1 Orycteropus afer afer | reverse complement strand
TGGTATTGATTTCCTTATTTCTTTTTCAGCAATCTCTTTGCTGGTGTAGAGGAATCCAACTGATTTTTGGATGTTGATCTTATATCCTGTCATGACGCCAGGTCTCTCAATTAGTTCCAGTAGACTTTTGACTGAGTCTCTTGGGTTTTCTAGGTATAGGATCATACCATCAGCAAACAGGGATAGTTTGACTTCTTCCTTACCAATTTGGATGCCTTTGACTTCCCTTTCTTGCCTTATGGCCCTAGCTAGGACTTCCAGTACAATGTTGAATATACGTGGTGATAGTGGGCATCCTTGTCTGGTTCCTATTCTCAGGAGGAATGGGTTCAGTCTCTCTCCATTGAGAATAATGTTGGATATTGGTTTTGCATTAATGCCCTTTGTTATGTTGAGGAATGTTCCTTCTATTCCTGTTTTGCTGAGAGTTTTGATCAGAAATGGGTGTTGGATTTTATCAAATGCCTTTTCTGCATCAATTGATATGATCATGTGGTTCTTCTCCTTTGTTTTATTTAGGTGGTAGATGATGTTGATTGTTTTTCTAATGTTGAACAATCCCTGCATACCTGATATGAACCCCACTTGGTCATGATGAATGATTTTCTTGATATGTTGTTGTAGTCTATTGGCTAGGATTTTGTTGAAGATT